>NW_015555746.1:15609-36316 GCF_001515605.1 Sinocyclocheilus anshuiensis
TATAATTGTGTTTTTTGTTTGTTTGTTTTTTTGGTGGAAACTATGATACATTTGTTTCAGGATTCTTTGATAAGTAGAAAGTTTATAAGTAGAAAGAACGGCATTTATTTTAAATTGAAATTTTAGTCACTTTTAAACAACTTAATGCAACTATTACTGAATAAAAGTATTAATTTCTTTAAAAAAACTTCTTTTTGAAACTTTTGAACAGTACTGTAAATATCTCTAAGAAGTCTAACTGGTGTTTGGAGAACATGACCCTAAACTAGCTCAATTATACAGTGTTTCTGTAGGCCATCTATTCATTCTAACAACCCACTGACTAGTCAAAGTTGAAATGTGTAGTTTTGGATTCACCATCCTCTTATGAAACATGCTAATACATTTCTGTTTACTGCTTGAGACAGAGAAAAACATTTCTATGTTGGGCTCTGACCTGATCCCCTATGTTCAGCTTCTTTGTACATTATTTTCTCTTGTTTACTCATCTGAAGACACACAGACCAGGGGAATAAATGCTTTTTACAAGAAAAATACGAAAGGAGGGGAAAATGCTTTCTTCAGAATAGCTTTTTGTTGTCTCAAGGCACTGGTTTAAAATTTAGGGATTAAGACCTCATTTTAGATAGCATTAAAAGGTAGATTGTCCTCACATTTATAGCCATTTTAAGGATAAAACTCTGCTGAGTCTTGTCCTTTTCGGCACATTATCTGAACAGCTGACCTAACTGTTCACATGACAAAAAGAAATTAACCAGTCGTGAGTGTTTTGTCCAGCTACTAGCAAAATGTCCTACATGCTTGACTTTTGAATGCCAGTCGCCCTCCTCTGCCTTTTTTAATTAGACCGATGGCGTGAACGTTGCCTTGAGCTAGGAGTTATGATTAGTTATAGCCTGCTTGCGAGAGCAGAACATGACTGATGGACAGTCATTGTGGTTCCAGGCGCTTCAGTTTAGCAGTGTCAGTCAGCTAATGAAGCCAGAATCTAGTGCATGTAAGGTGGACCTTGCGTTTCTTCTCTGATTTATGTCTGAAGCATTCATCTGATGTTAACCATCTTTAATAGATAATCTGAGTTACCCTTCAACTTAATCTGAATTATGCATTATTAAGAATCAAATTAATCTAAATGGTTTTCCTCAAAGCTTCAGGTTGATGGTTTTGACTATTGCAGTGCAAATTCAGATTTCTAGGTTGTCCACTAAATGCAAATACCGAAACTTTGCTCTTGTGATCCTTTTCCATGACAACTCCAATATTATCACAAGCTTTCCAAACTGGGCTTTTTTGCATACTCTTATTTTCTGCCCCATTAATTCTGTCCAGATTGGCCCCTACCCAACACAGCACCTACAGTTCCCCAGAAATGATACGCCATCAGTTTCAATTTCAGTCAGCATGGGAGGCTATTCAACATTTGAGGGCATTCAGGGCAGCTAATCATCTTGAGGAAATGGCAGGTTATGCATATTCATGGTGCCGTGACCCGCTAGTAAGTTCATCCTTAGGTGCCATGCTTTTATTTCATGGGGTTTCCATTAGTAACACCTAGTTTTACAGTGTCCATGTAATACATATTATGTCTTACTGTAATTAATAATGGATACATCAATGTGTGTGTGTGTGTGTGTGTGTATACATTAAATAATTACTTTCTTTATTTGCCCATCTTATTCAATACGTTTCTGTATGTTTGTGCTCTGATTGTTCTTCAAATGCAAATTCCCATTCATAGGCACCAATACCTTGTCATACACAGCAATATTTATATATTATTTACATTTTTTGATATGCGCATATGATTTTTAATTTATTAAAATATTATAAACTGTCACTCAGGGGCATTGTATACAGCCTGGTTTTGCTTGGGGGACTTGCATGAACAGTTTTCAGTGATGACTAAAAAATACAGTTGAATCTAAATTTAAAATTGACTCTGTAAATGGATAGCTTGAACTGATTCGCAAAAATTAATTCTACTTACCAGCTCTAACCAAGAAGAGGAACACATTTGTGCAATTCATGCCCATGTTTAAGAAATGTCATGTGTAATGCATCTTCTTGCTAGACCCTCTGGAAAGCCTTTTTTTTTTGCGCTACCTTTTTTTTTCTAATTCGTATGAAAAACATTAGCTTTAGGCTCGTCCACAAATGTGTCATTGCTATTATTATTTAAAGTATGCAGGATAGCTGTAATCTTAATGTTAAATGTGGTGGTTGCTGATTGTTGACCTGGATAGTGTAGTTTCATTAGCTGTGTATCTGGAGATGCTCCTTCCTGAAGTTAATATTGTGCTATATTTTAAACACAATATTGTGTGTTTTTGCTAATTTTGCCAACGAAAATATTACTTAAAAAGCCACAGCAGAACTGTTGTGCGTCTCCGAGCAGCACAGCGGTATTCACTTTCCGAATAAATCCTCATCGTGTAAATTCAAAGCCCAGTTAGAGAGGAGCCGTTTACTAAATTCCTGAATGAATCAGCAGTTTGTACTACGAATCGACTCATAAAGACATTTACCACCACCTGCTGGCTGTTTTAGTATCTTCTTTAGAGTATAATTTCATTTTTTTAAATAAATAAAACTTTAAAGGGATAGTTCACCAAAAATAAATAAATAAATTCTGTCATAATTTAGGCTACTCATCCTCATGTTGTTTCAAACCAGAATGACTTACTTTCTTTTGCACAACATAAAAGAAGGTATTATGAATACTGTTGGTAACTAAGCTGTTTTTGGTCACCATAGTGACTTTCATTGCATGAACAAAAAATACTGAGATGTTTCTCAATTTATCTTCTTTTATGTTTCATACTTTATGTTAGGCCATTGTAACCTAAACATTTAAAAACAATAATAGCTTTAAATTATCTTTTGTATTTTTTATTCAGTGGTGGAAATGGGCTTCCATACATTAATGAGTCAGTCTGTTGAAAAGATTCAAAAGCAGCCTCAAAGTCACTGGTCAGTTAGCAGTTTGACCAGTATGATTCAAACTGCTGGTTTCAGTCAGTCGATTCAGTCAGTAAATCATTCAAGGCTTAATTTCTCAAAAGCATTGCAAGCCTAAGTTGATAATAGAGACCTTTGGTAAAATATGTAATTAATATAAATTGCATTACTAAGGTAGTGGTCTCATAAATCTTTTTTTTTTTTTTTTAAAGAGACTGACTGTAAACCCAATTCAGCTACAGGTCTCTGTCCATTTTCTTGAAAATAGCTAAAACTATGATGTAAGAACAGTGAAAGCAACTGATTCCACTTGTTGACCTGGTACTTCCATTTTTTTGTCCTTCCTTCTTTCTCTCTTCAACTCTCTCTCTCTCGCTCTCTCTCTCTCTCTCTCTCTCACACACACACACACACACACACACACACACAGTGTATACATTAAATAATTACTTTCTTTATTTGCCCATCTTATTCAATACGTTTCTGTATGTTTGTGCTCTGATTGTTCTTCAAATGCAAATTCCCATTCATAGGCACCAATACCTTGTCATACACAGCAATATTTATATATTATTTACATTTTTTGATATGCGCATATGATTTTTAATTTATTAAAATATTATAAACTGTCACTCAGGGGCATTGTATACAGCCTGGTTTTGCTTGGGGGACTTGCATGAACAGTTTTCAGTGATGACTAAAAAATACAGTTGAATCTAAATTTAAAATTGACTCTGTAAATGGATAGCTTGAACTGATTCGCAAAAATTAATTCTACTTACCAGCTCTAACCAAGAAGAGGAACACATTTGTGCAATTCATGCCCATGTTTAAGAAATGTCATGTGTAATGCATCTTCTTGCTAGACCCTCTGGAAAGCCTTTTTTTTTTGCGCTACCTTTTTTTTTCTAATTCGTATGAAAAACATTAGCTTTAGGCTCGTCCACAAATGTGTCATTGCTATTATTATTTAAAGTATGCAGGATAGCTGTAATCTTAATGTTAAATGTGGTGGTTGCTGATTGTTGACCTGGATAGTGTAGTTTCATTAGCTGTGTATCTGGAGATGCTCCTTCCTGTAAGTAGTGAAGCTGGTGCTTTCATCAAAAGCTTGATAAATAGCCAACCTAAAATTTGTAAAGACTAGCTGCATTAGATTGTATCTGTCCTGTAGCTCCACTAGGTGGTCAGCAGAGGTCTCCCTGATGCTGATTCAGGACTTCATTGATATATGTACATAGGCTCTGACCTTTTCCTTGCATTATTTAATTCTACATTTTAATTTGCAGTTCTGCATTTTTTTTTAGATTGTATGGGTGTGATTTGTTCTTCTGCAGTTCTGTTACAGGAACACTCTGAGTTTGAGAACACAATGTGAGCCTGCTGTTGCATTTATGTTGATGCTTTGCTTATTTGCTGCTTATGCATGTGGTATGAAACGGGCCTTACAATTTTTATAGAGAGTAGGACCCAGAGGTGGGACTTCTTTAGAACTTTCCAATGTCAGCTAGTTTGCTTTACATTCATAAAGTCAGACTACAAAGTTCTTCTGTGCCGTATAACGTCCTGATCTGAGCTCTGAAGTATACTCCATGAAACTTTTAGTAATTACACATCTTATAGGTTTCTAGAACATTCCACAGGAGATCTCCAAGTGGAACTTTGCTCTCTGTGTGAAACAAGGCTTCATATCTGTATATATGATTAAATATAATGAGAGGAGGGGTTTCTAGTATAACTCTCCATCAGGTTAAATTGAGGACAGTTCCACCTGCAGTGTCCATACTGAGAAGCACCATGAAAACCCTACTTCACAAACCAGGGCTAATTAATCAAACCAGGCCAGCCATGCTAAGCTCACTATCTGTTTCTTTTCATATGGCTTTGTAGCCTCAAACCCAGCTAGCAACAGCATCGTGAAACCCTAAGATATGGAGAAATTTGTCTATATTTAGCACAAATAAGGCCAGGAAGTTGTTTCAAAGTTTGTTGGTACTAAAGTGTATTTATTTTTTAGGGCTGTCAGTTTAACACGTTGACTTAATTAGTTATGAAAAATAACGCGATTTAAAATATTTTAACGCAGTTAACGCCCCCAGACCTGTATGTCATCTTACATTTCATACAGTTGACAGTTGACAAATATGATGGGCAATAACTCCAGAAATACAGTTATTCCCTAAAATTCAAGATATTGGGGCAAAAACATGCCCATGTATGAGTTTTTGTCTCATATTTATATCATATAATAAGCATATCACAGCAGCAACGAGAGCAATATCACACGAGTGCTGTTTTTGTCACGAAGAACACGAGTGCAACTGTTATTTTATACAACAGTTCAGTAAATAAGAAGTTAATATTGTGCTATATTTTAAACACAATATTGTGTGTTTTTGCTAATTTTGCCAACGAAAATATTACTTAAAAAGCCACAGCAGAACTGTTGTGCGTCTCCGAGCAGCACAGCGGTATTCACTTTCCGAATAAATCCTCATCGTGTAAATTCAAAGCCCAGTTAGAGAGGAGCCGTTTACTAAATTCCTGAATGAATCAGCAGTTTGTACTACGAATCGACTCATAAAGACATTTACCACCACCTGCTGGCTGTTTTAGTATCTTCTTTAGAGTATAATTTCATTTTTTTAAATAAATAAAACTTTAAAGGGATAGTTCACCAAAAATAAATAAATAAATTCTGTCATAATTTAGGCTACTCATCCTCATGTTGTTTCAAACCAGAATGACTTACTTTCTTTTGCACAACATAAAAGAAGGTATTATGAATACTGTTGGTAACTAAGCTGTTTTTGGTCACCATAGTGACTTTCATTGCATGAACAAAAAATACTGAGATGTTTCTCAATTTATCTTCTTTTATGTTTCATACTTTATGTTAGGCCATTGTAACCTAAACATTTAAAAACAATAATAGCTTTAAATTATCTTTTGGGGGTATTTTCACAGACATATTTAGTTTGCGATTAATTCGATTAATTAATCGCAGAACCATGTAATTAATTAGATTAAACATTTTAATCAATAATTTTTTAATCGATAATTATAATATTATTTAATAATATTATACAATTTTTATTAACATTTTTATATTTAAAATTCACATTTTAGAATGTAAGTTACTTTGGATAAAAAACATCAGCCAAATCCGTAAATCAAAATTAACATATAACTGAAAAATATATAAATAAATAAAAAAAATAAAATAAAATTTTTTTTGTTTTGTTTTGTTAAATATACTCCAATAATCTCCTCAAAGTGTGTTAATTTTGGAGCGAAGTCTGAAGATTAATCGTCTGAATTATTTATCAATGTCTAAATGATCTGGTTCTGAATTTTTGCTAAATTTTGTTGATTCTGCGTCTGGTTTGCGGCTGCCAGTGTGAACTAGGCAGATGCCTCTTGAATTTTCATGAGTCGCCTCTTGAGCCAAGGCTGAGCCGCCTCGCTCTCTACAATTATGCAGATCTGAGCACCTTAGGGACTCCTGTGCTATGCAGAGAGCTTTTGCCATTTCGCCGCCAACCCTTTAAAAAAAAGCGACACTCTCCCCGACGTGCACGCTCCAGAAACCATGTGTTATCCGTGAGCAATCCCGAACGTGGCTGGGGGGAATTCCCAGAAGTCCTAGCCCCGGGAGGATCGAGCAGAGGGAGAGGATAAGGGCTGGGAAAGATGAGAGGAGTAAATCCTTGTTACATGTCTGCTAATAAAGAATTACCACCTCTTTATTGTTGCAGAGCCTTCATCTGTCAAAAAACGACGGACCTTGCAAAGCCGAGCAGAGAATTGCTTTTAAAAATTGCCTTTCAAAAAAAGAGAAGTGCAGTGAACCTTGAACGCGAAGATGCGTAACATGCCGTATTGCGTCCGTGTGGCCGGCACAACAACTCAAGAACCAATTAGGCTGTGAGAGAAGGCCTTAGCGCGCCCATTAGTGTTCATAGTCAAATCTGGGGCGAGTGTCAGGAAAACCGTTCGTAAATTCGCTTCCTTTTCTTGGACGTCTGTAGACCAGATCTTCTCGGTTGTCTTTGATTGGCAGTGTGAAGATTAGCTGGTTTGTTTGAGAGCACTTGTGGTTATTATTTGAATTGGTACTGCGTTTTCTTGTTTCGTCCACATTGGTTGGTTGAATTATTTGACATAAACAGGCAAACGACAAGTGAAGGGAAGTGTATGTGTAGGCCTTCTTGCTCCAAGTAATTGCCTGTTGTCTCTTGGGTGCTCTGTCTGGAGAACTGCCAGAAATTCCCACTTTATTTGCTGACAGTTGTGTAGGATGGTAGCGATGGAGAGAGTTCTGAATACCATCATTAGTTGGAGAAACAAGCTCTTCGTGCTGGGAAAAGGGACAAAACGTACAAAGGGACAAAGAAGCATGGCAGGGTAGAGAGAGAGAGAGTCAAAGGATGGAGGTGGAAAAGAAAGACAAACCAGGAAACGGGAGAAGAATAGGTTTTTGAAAAGGATATACTGTATATACGTTTAGCATGATGTCGGTTCCTGTCACCGCTGTCAAACTCTCGAGAAGATCATCTCATTGTCGCTCGATAACACTGACGTTCAGCATTCAGTCTAAATTACGGATGTTAGTGACATATTGAATCATTCACTGTAGTGGGCGAACACTTGCTAGATAAGTAATTAGAGATGACAACTTTATAAACGACTTAATTGTTTTGTCATTAATGTTTTATTGGATTGCTAGCTCCAATGCACATGCGATTGTGAGGGGGTGTTTAAACCATGAGTCTTAAAACTCTTGGTCATTTATAGCTTCTTGTCAATGACACTGTGAAACATACAAGAGATTAGCCAAGAAACACATACTTAGACAGGAAGAAACCATATGACCAACCACAGACTGATTTGCCATTTTGGGAAGAATAGGCCATAGCAGAGAAAATGCTGTTAAGAAAACCATGAAGTACTTTGCCGAAATGTGTGTAGACTTTGTAATCTGACCAGAAATACCAGTGATTCATTTTTCCTAAACACACTTTTTATAGCAGCCTGGTACCTTGTACAGTACTGTTTAAATTTTGGTGTCAGTCAAGATTTGTATTCAGTAAGAATGCATTAAATTGTTCGAAAGTGTACTGTACAATAAAGATATTATAATGTTACTGAAATATCTTCCTCCATTTCAAAGAAAACTTTCTGTTCATCAAAGAATCCTTTCAAAAAATGTATCTTGGTTTACTCAAAAATAATTTTGACCAGTGATAATGAAATGTTTTTTGAGCAGCAAATCAGCATATTAAAACTGATTCTGAGGGATCATGTGACACTGAAGACTGGAATAATTGCTGCTGAAAATTCAGCTTTGCCATCACAAGAATACATTATAAATTAAATATACTACAATAGAAACAGTTACTTTAAATGTTTATAATATTCCACAATATAGCTGTTTTCACTGTATTTTTGGTGAACACTGTTGGGACTTCTTTCAAAAAGATTAAAAACCTTACTGACCCCACATTTTTTAACTGTAGGCCTATATAAATGACTTTAGGTCCTTGGATCAGTATTATGAATGTAAATATTATTTGTGTTACATTGCAGGTACAGTATATTCAGCACAATCTGATGTAATCTCTCTCTTTTTGTTTCAGACTCAAGCAGATCAGTGTCGGTATGTAGTGGGCAGCATACTGTGTGAAAATGAAGAGAAACCTGACAAAGAGCTGCAGCGTCTGTACGAGAAATTCGGCTACAAAGTCATCTCCTTCCCAGAAGTCACCTGTGCCGTAACTTCCTCGTTTCCAAACAGATGCACTCTGTCCCCTGTCTGCGGTGCTTATAGAGTCTATCCTGAACTACAACAGTATATAAAGGTAACAATCTTGCATAATTTTGTATTTGACTCATAATTACTAACAAAGAACTACTGCAGAATTGTTTTCTTTTTATGTTTAATGTATTCTGCTTGTGTTTATTTCTTGATTTTTTTTTTTCACCTTCCCTTTTTTAAAACACAACTCAACTTATAGTTTACAGTAAATCGAAATCCCAATGTATGATGTGTTGCAGACTGTTATTGAGTTGCAGGGTTTATCAATTTAAATCATCTCCAAACCATTCTGACGGCTGATAATATACCACTAAATTACAATATATGATACTTGGCCGAACGGAGTGCAGCGCTCTGCATTATATGTTGTAATTTCCATCACATCACTAGTGGTCAATATCCAGCAGATTAAATGGAGGACAGCATGTGGAATGTATAGTGAGAAACGTGTGTAAATGGGGAGGAAACGGCCTTAACAACTTCTGAATGGACAGATGACTGGATAGAGAGATGGTAAAGAGGCTGTTAATGAGGTCAGTTTGTGCAAGCTTGCTGGTTGCCGTCTAGTAGCAGGAGTTCAGTACAGTTCAGTGCTGTGAGATAATGTGATGGATAATGCGCTACTTACCACGTGTGAAGCATAGTGACACATGAAACTTAAGGTGTTATTTGTATAGGTGTCACTTTTCTGGTGCTAATGCTGTTCTTGTGCTCTATTTCCAATAAGTAACCACCTAGCATACACTAGCAGCTAGCTATCAATGCCTTGGCAACCACCTATAACACCTTTGCATTGTAGTGGCTGTTCACATTGGGTAACCAAGATGGAAGGCGCAACCAAAATTGTCATCCTTGTGGCTCGCAATATTGGCGTGACAATCTGTCCTAGTTGCCGTGCTGGCGCATGGGCCGTCTCATACAGTTACAAAGCAGCCTGTACCAGATGCTCACTTATTTCCCTAGATGAAAATACATTTTTTCTACTTACTATCCTTGAATACAAGGAATTTCTGTAGTTTATGCACCAGAATGGCTCCATACTGTGATTAAAATGAATATAACATAAAGTTTGTGACAATAATTTAAATGTAGTTGCTGTTAAGAAAACTTTGTGTCCATGTGTTTTTGTCAGATATTATCTTGTTAGTGTGCACATTGCAAGTTGTGATGTTTGATTTGCGAACAAGTGGCTCTTATTAACCAGATCTCATTAATATGGAAGTCCGTTTCCGTCACTGAATAAAAAATAAAAAAAGTTAATTGCGACTTTTTCTCTCAGAATTCTGACTTTTTTTTTTTTTTCAGAATTGTGAGAAACTCGCAATTGAGAATTATAAAGTATGAATTGCGAGATTCTGCCGTTGCAGTTTTGACTTTTTTCTCAGAATTACATGATATAAACTTGGTTGTGAGAAAAAAAGTCTTGTGAGAAAAAAGTCAGAATTGCAAGGTTTTATCTCGCAATTCTGACTTTGTATCTTGCAATTGCAAGTTTATATCCCACTATTCTGACTTTAAAACTTGCAGTTGTGAGTTTATATCATACAATTCTGAGAAAAAAATATCAGAATTGTGAGTTTATATCTTTTCGAATCGCAATTGCGAGTTTTTACAATGCAATTCTAAAAAAAAAACACACACACACACACACACACATTTTCTAACTTTGCTTGTCTGATAGCTTATTAAGAGTAGTGCAATAGTTACATGAGCAGTGCAGTGTAGGAGTTAGCAGAAGATGTATGTTGCATTATGGGATTGTGTGTGTGAGTTTGTAATGTGATGTATATGGAGTGGCAGAGTGTACAAAGATGGAACTGAGCAGATGAATAATGGAGAGACATTCACAAATGCACGTGTGTGTGTAGGCAGGGACATGTCTTTACAATGATTTATTGAATAGAATCTGGCAGAAGTTCAGACTGGCGCTTCCTTTATTATGAAACTGAAGTAAGACTTCCTGCAAAGACCTCTGTACACCCACCACTACCACACAGCACATGCACAACACTTAGATAGGACATGTAACCAGATAGGACATGTAAGTCACCAGGGATGTGTGCGTCTGAAGTGTTTGCTCATTTGTAATGCATTTGTAATATGCTTGAGCAGATCAATCCCCAACATGCTACAATTGAATTACATTATTCAATTCTTTCTACATATTTTTCTTTTTTCTGAAAGCATTATTAGTGCATTGCCACTATCTAGCTGGCTTATTTTTTGTTGTCATATTTTTGTCAACAGTATATTTTAATTAAAATTGTTAACAGTTAATTTATCATCAGGATGTGTATTTTTTGTTTTGTTTTGTTTTAGTAATTTTGGGATGAAAATAACACTTTTAAATGTACCTATATATTTTACTAATACATTATAGTATATTAACATTGTCACATATGGTCATCCGTGAACATTTTTAGATTTTTTTTTTTGGCAACTGATTCAGCTTGTACTGATTCATACATATAAACAACATAAACTAGAGGTCTGCATTGCATGGCTTTTTCAATCCTGCTCCCATAAGATTCTGTCCCGTTCCTCCAAAAATATGTTAGATTTTGTCACGCTCCCACCAGCAACCATGAGTCTGTAAATTGTTTAGTTTTTGTTGTGCAATAGATGAATAACCCAAATAACATTCTGTATTGTAAAAAATGCATTTGAGTAACTATTGTTGTAATTTTAGATCATTATATTTTGTGGAGTCCAACATGTCATCGCACAAGGTCCCGCACTCATATCAGTATCTTCCTGCCCGTATCAGTACTCGGCAATCAAAACTTGTCCTGCACTCGTATATACGGATCAAACCTCTAAACCAAACTCCAACAACAGTTTTGAAACTAAGTTTTAATCAGAGATGACCAAATAAAAGTACATTAAAATCTTTGTAATATTTACAATGTTGTTTAATTTTTATCTCCATGTAATTATGAGTATCCAACCAACGTATCACCCAGCCAGTGCTTGTGTCTAGTTCCTATAAATATCCTGTGGAGTGGACATGTGTTGGGAATGGCTTCTGTTGGTTCTCTGCCGAGCGTGGCAGTTGACGCGGGGAGGTGCGGTCTGTTGTGGCACGGGTCAAACACTGAACTGCCCCTCTGCCAACCCTAGATATCCCTTTTTATCTTCTCCATTGACAAATCCTTTCTATTTATTCCTCTCCCACATGCTTCTCCATCTTAGTATTGGTCCCTCAGTCCTCTTTTATATATCGCTCTTCGTGGAGGAGATAAATCACTTGTCCACCCGTTATCGACAGAAGACACGGACACATTCTTCTCAATCTGCTGAGAGGCTGAGTCTTTGCTGAAAATGATAAACACACACACACACAAACACACGGACCATCTGTTAGACAGCGAGAGGGCAGAATCTCCTGCACCCACACAGGAGTTCACTCCTAAGAAACACAGCATACACAGAGTATGTGGGCAGTCCCATTACACCGTAACAGTGATTTCAAACTGTGTGTGTGCGTGTGTGAGTGCATGCCGACCCGTGAGCGAGCCGTGTAGATCCAGCAGAAGGCTGGCTGTCAGGATTGACTAAGCCCATTAAAAGAGGTGATTTTTAAGAAGTAGGGATAAAGGAAGGGCGAGATGAACTATGTTAGAGGGATTTATAGATGTAATAGTACTGCCAACTTTTTCAGCGGCCTTGGTTCAGGATACGTTTGTCTTCATTCATTTTCTTCATTGGAATTTTGAAAAACTACTTTAAACCAAAAAACAAGCACTGAGGTGAATCACTACTCTATAAGCTTGGATTTGAGTCCAAAATGTTTTTGAAAGTCGTAAAAAGGATAAGAATAGGCCTATGTGTTTTTTTATGAGACAACGATTCAATATAAAACTATTGACCAAGTCATTGATTGTAAATCTTAAAAACAATATTTTGCAACTTATTAAATTATATATAAATATATAAGATCTCATTTCTTTTGATGCAGTTCTTGTCTTCGTGGTAACTCTTCTTGGTGGATCTCTATTCAGAATTATGGGTTGTGAGGTTCTTCCTAGGAAATGTGGCTAAGCTCATGGTTGGTCTGTCCTGAAAAATGTATACCTTAACATTAAAAATGTACTTCTATGGATAAAAAGAAGGAAATTTTTCTTCCAGAGCCCGAGTGTTGTGCTCTGTTACTATTTTGCTCCAAGTAAATAGTCTTTTGTGGATAATTATGTAATTTCTCTTTCTGGTATGTGAAAAGTGATGCACCTTTGACTTCTAGTATAAGTGCATTATTGTAAATGCATTTTTTTTTTTTTTTCGTGTTTTCAGTCTTGGAGGACATTCCTATATATATCCATGCAGTTTTTACTTTGTAGATTATTTAACATCTTTACCATTTGCTGTTTACTGATGTTTATCAAGATTGTCAGAACATATTATGTATAATTCTCTGCATGTGTAAAAGCCTTTTCGGAACCTTCATTACATGCTATTAATTGCAAGCAAATCTATCTAAAGTTGACCCCGCCCATCTTGGCAGTTACCTGAACAACATACTGATTCCATTTCCCTAGTCCAATCAGCTCATGAATAATGCAGCTCTGTTCCTCCCTATCCTCTTTGATGTTATTATTTGTTAAATTAAACATGCAAAATTGGTTGTGGTAGTACATGGCATCCATATTTAATGAGCTTTCCAATGTGTGGGCAGCTGGAAAAGAACCGCAGTGAATCTGAGGGGCAAAAAATTAATCTAATAAAAAGATAAATGGAATGAAGAATATGGTGATGCGACTACTTTAAAAGCTTGTACAAAGTTAGATTTTTTTATATATACTGTACATATACACACACTATATACTGTACACAGTCATTTTTCAAAATTCAACCACCAGTTGTTAATTATTATGGTGTCTCTCATAAACTCTTCTTCTAATCAGACAATATCTTATTGTAAATTTCTGTTAGCAGGGTTTTACCTCCTGCTAGTAATTTCATGTTAAGATTGTATTAACTGTAGCTTGTTCTAACACACAGTCAGCTGGAGAGGAAGAGAGAGGAGATAGAGGAAGAAGGGGGAATAGTAGCTGACCACAGGCTCCCCTTTTATGCTGTATCATATGTGCCCCTCTAGAGGGAGTGTGTGTGGGTGGGCTGGCAGGCAGACTGTTTGATCCTCACAGGTAGCCCTACATCTTTAATGAGACCCTATCAACCCTCCCCCATCTCAGTTTCTTTACCTTCCCCTGGCCTTTCTTTGGGCCTATTTACACCTGCTATTAACATCTGTTTTGGGCATCTAAAACTAAATCTAAAAATTTGGAAGCATGTATGCATACTGTACATAATACGTATGCATAAGAATGCATGAGATTAATTAATATATTTAAAAGAAGTCTCGCCAATTGCTCACAATGTCTGCATTTATTTGATTAAAACAGTACAGTAAAACCAGTAATGTTGTGAAATGTTTCTATTTCAATATATTTTAACATTTTTCTATTTCTGTGATGGCAAAGCTGAACTTTATAGCCATTAGTCCAGTCTTTAGTGTCACATGATCTCTCAGAAATCATTCTAATATGCTGATTTGGTGGCTTAAGAAACATTTCTTTTTATGATCAATGTTGAAAATAGTTGTGCTGCTTAATATTTTTTTGTGAAAACTGTGATACGAGTCACAATTCTTGGATGAATAGAAATAGAACAGTCTATAGAATGGAATAGTATAGAACAGCACTTCTTTGAAATAGAAATCATTTGTAACATACATCTTTACTGCTACTTTTGATCAATTTAATGGATACTTGCTGAATAAAAGTATTAATAAAAAATAAAAAAACTTACACAATCATGAGACTATCAGTTTGCATAATGTTACAATTTAGAACAACATTTGAAAAAGTCCTGATAATAATTTAAATAATATTTTCACTACATAATAAATGGGAAAAGGAAGTTTAAATGGCAATCTAAGCACTTGTAATTCGATGGATGTTAATAGTAGGTTCCTCTCGCTTTCTCTTTCTTTCAGTAAAGCTAAATATGTTGTTGTTGTAACAGATTCCGGTGCAGCTTTAAATTGCCCAGCATTCAGCAAAAATGAACTGTACTATTTGTGCAGTCTATTAGACTATTCTTGTCTTTGTTTGTGAGAAGAGGACTGATACGGGAGAGCAAGAGAGTTCTCACTTGAGCGGTTCAGTCAGGCAGACAGTCATTGACTTAATCAGTGAAGTAGCCAATCAGTGAGTGTTTGTTTGTGTGTGTGTGTGTGTGTGTGTGTGTGTGCGCATATGCATTATGGTGAGGGCACGGCCGTATTCTAGATATAGCTGCTTCATAATTGATATGGTCTTTGTGGAGCATTGTTCAGTGTGCGAACACTGTCGCTGATAATGTGTGTACGTTATCATGGATAACTGAGACATGAGTTAGAAGCAAAGACGTGTCCATCACAGCACTGAACCAGTGGGCTTTGTAATGGATGCTTAAGTTCCAGTCTTGGGATATTTCACGGATTCACGTTCTTCTGGAGGTTAAGGAAAGTTCAACAGAAAATCCCTTCAGGCGAGAGTGATTTTCAGGACGGATAAATAGAAAATTGATCTAAATATAGTGTCGTTTGGGGCTCAGTATGGATTTGTTTCCAAAGCTATCCAAAAAAATACATATTAATATTTATTAAAGGTTGTTAGATTGCATTAAAAATCATGTTTCATATTTCATGAACCCATAAAGTAATGTGTGCGTGTGTGTGTGCGTGTGTCTGTGTGTGTGCGTATGCATTCTGAAGAGGGCACGGCCGTATGCCAGATATAGCTGCTTCATAATTGATATGAGCTTCCTGGAGCATTGTTCAGTGTGTGTGTGCTGTCGCTGACTACATGTGTACGTTATCATGGATAACTGAGGCATGAGCCAGGAGCAAAGACGTGTCCATCACAGCACTGAACTATGGTGGGCTTTGTAGTGAATGCTTAAGATCCAGTCTTGGGATATGTCACGGATTCACTTTCTTCTTGAGGTTAAAGAAAGTTCAACAGAAAATCCCTTCAGGCGAGAGTGATTTTCAGGACGGATAAATAGAAAATTGATCTAAATATAGTGTCGTTTGGGGCTCAGTATGGATTTGTTTCCAAAGCTATCCAAAAAAATACATATTAATATTTATTAAAGGTTGTTAGATTGCATTAAAAATCATGTTTCATATTTCATGAACCCATAAAGTAATGGATATATGGCATGGCATGGTATTGAATGATTGCCATGTTTTTATATACCATAGTATTTACCTCGTATTTCGCAAGTAAGTGTACATCAGTTGTTAGTCCACATGTCTATCCTCTATGTCAGAGATTCTCAGTCTTTGTATGTCTGCACTATCATGTATGTCTGCACTATGTTTGTACATTCTTCTGCACTGGAAGCTCCTGTCATCAAGTCAAATTCCTTGTGTGTGTAAACAGACTTGGTAATAAAGCTCTTCTGATTCTGATTCTAATAAGTTGTTCAGATGGGGCTGAAACAAGTCTACTGAAGCCTCAGAGTTGTGATATTAATAAATTATTCTGGTTTAAAACATTAAACGGTTATTAAAATCTGTCAGGAAACGGCTTATGCATATAAAAAGGACCTTAGACTTTTAAAGTTAGTAGCATTTAACATTTTTAAATTGCTGACATAATAGACTGAACAGAAATAGAGATCAAGTGAGCAGAGAAAATGTCACAGCAGCTAGTTCACAAATAATAGGGCATTAAGGAATAGTTCACCCGAAAATTAAAATTTTAATTTCAGGCCATCCAAAATGTAGATGAGTTTGTTTTCTTCATCTGAATGAATTTAGAGAAATTTACCATTGCATCACTTGCTCATTAGAATGAGAGTTCAAACAGCTGATAAAAACATCATAGTAATCCATGACTCTAGTAATCCAGTGCAATTTTAAGAAAGTTAGATTTTTGGGTGAACTGTTCCTATAACATATATTTTGAAGACAATAATTGAATTGTGAGTTTAAGTGATCCACGTTACAGTGCCTACAGACCAGTACTTGAGACAGCTGCATAGAGATTGGTGTGAAGCCAGTTTCCCATTTACTTCCTTCTGCATTAAGGCGCTAAGTTGGTGGTGATGCAAGTGAGACCCAGTGGGAGTATGGTTGAGGGGTCAGACCAACACCCTTACACATTAACAGTGCATGAATCAGTCTCACCTCAGAGTCCATGCACACACATGCACACAAAAACTCATATACACAAAACTCATAAGTTTTTTTGTATATACACTGAACAAAATTATAAACGCAACACTTTTGTTTTTGCCCCCATTTTTCATGAGCTGAACTCAAAGATCTAAGACTTTTTCTATGTACACAAAAGGCCTATTTCTCTCAAATATTGTTCACAAATCTGTCTAAATCTGTGTTAGTGAGCACTTCTCCTTTGCCGAGATAATCCATCCACCTCACAGGTGTGGCATATCAAGATGCTGATTAGACAGCATGATTATTGCACAGGTGTGCCTTAGGCTGGCCACAATAAAAGGCCACTCTAAAATGTGCAGTTTTATCACACAGCACAATGCCACAGATGTCGCAAGTTTTGAGGGAGCGTGCAATTGGCATGCTGACTGCAGGAATGTCCACTAGAGCTGTTGCCCGTGAATTGAATGTTCATTTCTCTACCATAAGCCAGCTCCAAAGGCGTTTCAGAGAATTTGACAGTACATCCAACCGGCCTCACAACCACAGACCACGTGTAACCACACCACCCCAGGACCTCCACATCCAGCATCTTCACCTCCAACATCGTCTGAGACCAGCCACCCGGACAGCTGCTGCAACAATCGGTTTGAATAACCAAAGAATTTCTGCACAAACTGGCAGAAACCGTCTCAGGGAAGCTCATCGGCATGCTCGTCGTCCTCATCGGGGTCTCGACCTGACTGCAATTCGTCGTCGTAACCGACGAACACAGGTGCATTTTATTGATGGCATTTTGAATGCACAGAGATACCGTGACGAGATCCTGAGGCCCATTGTTGTGCCATTCATCCACGACCATCACCTCATGTTGCAGCATGATAATGCACGGCCCCATGTTGCAAGGATCTGTACACAATTCCTGGAAGCTGAAAACATCCCAGTTCTTGCATGGCCAGCATACTCACCGG
The DNA here is from genome assembly GCF_001515605.1 of Sinocyclocheilus anshuiensis. Classification (NCBI taxonomy): domain Eukaryota; kingdom Metazoa; phylum Chordata; class Actinopteri; order Cypriniformes; family Cyprinidae; genus Sinocyclocheilus; species Sinocyclocheilus anshuiensis. The sequence continues at coordinate 33,524 of NW_015555746.1, forward strand.
ACATGTCACCCATTGAGCATGTTTGGGATGCTCTGGATCGGCGTATACGACAGCGTGTTTTAGTTCCTGCCAATATCCAGCAACTTCGCACAGCCATTGAAGAGGAGTGGACCAACATTCCACAGGCCACAATCAACAACCTGATCAACTCTATGCGAAGGAGATGTGTTGCACTGCGTGAGGCAAATGGTGGTCACACCAGATACTGACTGGTTTTCGGACCCCCCTGGACCCCCCAATACAGTAAAACTGCACATTTTAGAGTGGCCTTTTATTGTGGCCAGCCTAAGGCACACCTGTGCAATAATCATGCTGTCTAATCAGCATCTTGATATGCCACACCTGTGAGGTGGATGGATTATCTCGGCAAAGGAGAAGTGCTCACTAACACAGATTTAGACAGATTTGTGAACAATATTTGAGAGAAATAGGCCTTTTGTGTACATAGAAAAAGTCTTAGATCTTTGAGTTCAGCTCATGAAAAATGGGGGCAAAAACAAAAGTGTTGCGTTTATAATTTTGTTCAGTGTATGTTTTCTTATTGGTGTTAAAATGTTTTTCCTTGAATTATTTATTGGTATGGGTTATAGTTCAAGAGTGTCTGCTTGATAATTATTCCCGACAGTGTTTTCTTTGATTTCTCCAGTGAACAAGAGAAAATATTACCTAGACCTAGATCAATATTTTTTTCTTAAAAGTACGAGTACAGAGCTTAACATTTTCCCTTAACATTAATTTTTAAAAGCATGTTGTCCCCTCTATGTTGGCTGTGTGATCAGATTATTATACCACTCTCATGTGTTCATTTATAAAGCTCCTTGTTATTACCATGTTTTTTTAGACTGCAGCCATTGTATTACCGTTGTTTTAAAGTATACGTTTAAATATCACACTCATTACCGCTCAAAGGTTTGGGGTCAGTACAGTTTTAGTTGTAATAATTTCATTCAATAAGGATACTTTAAATTGATCAAGGTGACAGTAAAGACATTTATCATGTTAGACATTATTTCTATTTTAAATAAATGCTTTGCTTTTGAACTTTCTATTCATTATAAAACCTTGCACAAAAATATTAAGCAGCACAACTGATTTCATTAATTGATAATAAGAAATGTTTCTTGAGCTCCATATCAGCACCTTAGAATAATTTCTGATGGATCATGTGACACTGAAGACTGAAGTAATATATTCTAATATATTAATATAGAAAATAGTTCTTATTTATTGTAAGTTCTTACTTATTGTCACAAAATATTACTATTTTACTGTATTTTTGTAAGCAAATGCAGCTTTGATGAGCATAAGAGACTTTGTTAAAAAATATTACTGATCAAACTATTGTATGATAGTGTATGTATAGTTTATTAGTATATTATGGGTTTATGATTTTTCTGCTGTGTATCGCTCTGCTTCTTTCATCACTGGAAGGCTGTATAATGATGCTGTCAGTTTCACCTTGGAGAAACTGACAGTGTTATGGAATCTTATGGAATATTAGATGTGCTTGTACTTTGTTTTTCATAGACAATGTGAGTCACAGCTGGTCTGAGAAAGATAAGCTATGTCTACTATTATGTAGTTTTCTGTTCCCTGTAGCTTGACCCCAGCTCCTTGGTTGGGTCGTTTTGTGTGATTTGGATCCTGTGAGATCAATAACCCTTAAGACTAATAATTGCAACAAAAGTCTACCCAGTCATCTATAACAGCATTGACAGGACTCAACATTGCAAGACCATAATGCATTTTGAATGTGTTCTAATGCATGCAAAATATAACACAACCTATAACCTTAGGGATTCAATTGCCAAAGCATTTGAAGAGGTAGTAAAAATACAGAGTATGTTTGAAATGTTGACATACGACCTTACATTTTATTCATGGTCAATGAAGACCAAAACGATTTGTTACTAGCATTCTTCATAATATTGTCTTATATGAATGAAGAAATCCATACAGGTTTGGAACAACATAAGGATGAGTAAAGGATGACTTTTATTTTTGGGTGAACTATCCCTTTAATGGATTTACTTGGCTTATAGTTTAAGTTGCAGAATATTTTAGAGGGAACATTTTATTTTTTTCTCTGTTAATCCTCCATTCCAGTTTAATATGCTGAGACAAGTGTAAATAAGCCAATCACAGGTTGATTTTCCCAAAAATTGTAAACACTGTGGCACTAAGACCAGCCAACACAACTGCATTTCCTTAAACAATGGCATGAGTTTGGGGTGTGGCTATTCGTTTGTTCAGCCAATTGCAGACGAGTGACTAATGTAATTTAATTTGATGATGTTAGTTGGGCAGAAATGACAAACTCCCTCTTTTTTTGTGAGGCTGGTTCAGTTCTGTTGGGTTTGGGCATTAATGTACCTGTAGTTTTTACCAGACTATTTGTGCTCAACCTGTAGTATAGTGTGCTGTAATCAGATAAAATATGGTATGGACGGATGTAAATAAATAAGACTGATATTCCAAGATCATACAGAATTTGACTGATTCAAACTGACCTTTGCTGTATTGTAAAATTGTGCTCTTTTTAATGTTGCCTATAACGGCCCTCTAATATCCTTAATAAGCCTTCACACAGCGCTGTCCATCATCAGAGATATTTAAAGAGGCAAAAATCACATCCCACTTTTCTTAACCACAGTCATTAAAGTCCAAAACACAATGCTGGTCTCCCAGCGCTGTGAGGAAGCTGTTATTCTCATAGAGAGAGAGATGTGCTAGATGTTGGCTACCGGGCCGCTGGTATTTCAAGCTGTAATTGTACACTATGGGGGGTACATC
>NW_015555746.1:36734-49003 GCF_001515605.1 Sinocyclocheilus anshuiensis
TATAATTTTTCTAAGACCTCAGTTCTCGTTGCATTTACCATCCTCTGCAGTCTGTTTCCAAATGATTCAGTCATTATCAATTCATTACCATTATCATTACTGTTTCCAAGTGATCATTATCATCCAGTTCTTGAAAATGATTGATTGATTGATTTTTCTTGTTTATTTTCTTACATTTTAAGTTCCCAAAAATCCTGCTTTTAAATCAAAACTGTATCCATTGAAAAGACTGTCTGTAGATTTTATGAAGGGCGCACGAAGCAGTTCTGTTAACTGATGAAGCAGATCTCAAATGGCTAGATATTTAAATATAGATAGCAGTATCTATCCATTGTCTATCACTAATTAAAATCCATGAAGCCCCTCTCCTCATTTTTATACCTCAAACCAGCTGCTTTTTCAGCCAAGTTCCCGACTTGTTTACTTGGAATCAAGCATGAGCAGGGGGCAGAGGTGGGCATCTGCCTCTGGTTTTATGAGTTCATGTGTGCTCCCAGGCAATATATATGAAATCACCACACTCCCACATATTTGAGACCTACATATCTGTGTGTCTGTTTGTTTGTGTGTGCACTGCATGTTTGTATGAAAGCACTGATTGTATGATGTTGATTAAAAGACAGGCGGTTTCCCCTCCCATCCTTTGGCTTTCCATCAGATGCATTTGTTCTCCTCTTTTATGCTGGCAGAGAGAGGAGGCGGACTTTCATGTTTAGACTTTCATTGCTCTGCATGTGAAGGACTGTGTGTGTTTCATCCTGCATCTTGCTTGGGTTTTAAGTGTGTGTGTGTGGCTCATCTGCTGGTACGTGTTACATAAAGTGCGAGTGTTTCTGTGTGCGTTGGTTTTCTTGAGAGCTTCTGCCTTTTCGTAGGGCTTGAAACCGACAATATGAGTTGCGGTTTCACCAAGCCACTTGATTAAATTATGAAGACCAGTTGATTATGCTCTTTCTGTCACTCAGGTGAACATGCCAGGCCCTAATTTGATGTCTTTGTAGCTAATGTAATCTGTGTTACAGCTATCACCAGTGATTGGGATTAATAGAAGTGATAGAGTGGGGAGAATATCGTGAGATGATTGTGCCTGTCTGATCTATGTTCACCTTGTATGACACCTTAAGCATCTCCAGGCCGCAGGAAGTATCCATCTCTCAGTATTTGGCAGTGTTTGTCTTTCCTGTATGAAAGCTGGTGGACCAAACCTGCAATTACTCTCTGCAATTGCCTGTTTGCCTTTGTCAGTTTGTCTGCTGTCTGAAATCAGACAGGAAATGAAATCCTGCTCTTCACAAACAATGCCAATCTTTATTTAAAGGTGATGTGTGTCAAATTGTCAGTGTTAAACTACTTACTTTTATCCCAGCATCATTTTCAGAAATGGCTTCAACTAAACATTGCTTTGTTTTTAGCATCCTAACCAGGCCAATGAAGCAACTTTAGTTCGACCAATAAATGTGAGTTTGGGGTTTAGATTATCTGTTTGTTTGACCAATTGCAGGCCTGGGAGTGTTCAGTAAACCTGTCATTATTTACCATTTACTTGAATACTTTATTTTGATTAACTTCAAACATTGTTTCCTTAAAGTCCATCAAAGATCTATTAGCATCCTCCGTCGATTAGAGAATGGGTTAATAAAAGTTATAGTTGTGTGGGATACCGCAGAATGGGCATCTTAATGGATAGATGCTGTTGTGATGTTGATGGATGTTTAATTTGTCGTGTTCCTGTGGCAGGGGAATGTAGCGCCTCGTGTCGAGGGTGTTGAGCTATGCTAAAATGCATCTTGTGTTGTGTCGATAGGCAGTGAGTGATTTTCACAGAGGAGACGGAGGTAAACGGGGCATGTGGGAACAAAGGGAGGACGGGGACAGATGATTGAGCACATGTTAAGTCAGGAAAAAGACAGAGAGAGATAGAGGGAGCAGGTGCAAGGACAAAAGAATAGTATTTTTGACAAAAATGATTAAAATGGTGTACACTCACAACAGATTCTGATTCTAGTCAAGTTGTTTGCTTGGGAAAAACTATTATGTTTGACATAAGTTTACCTTTTTGTGATTTTTGTCATGTTGTGATTTCTTGACCAGTCGATTCTTGCTGTTTTAGAATTAGAAATGTGAATCTTTAAATAAACACTGCAATATTTAAATAGGAATTGACTGTAAAGGATTAGTTCCTTCAGAATAAAAATTTCCTGATAATTTACTCACCCCCATGTCATCCAAGATGTTCTGGTCTTTCTTTCTTCAGTCAAAAGTGTAGTCATATTATAAGTGCTTTACAAGCATATATGAATGTTGTGTCTCCTCCAGCTCTGATAGTGTTGAACATGAATGATATATCATGTTATTAAACATAAAATAATTAGAATGAAATCCCACATCAGAAAAATATATTTTCTTATGTGCATAACACTGGTAAATGTTTTCTCATAAAGCATGTATATGATATTTTAAGTTCAAATTCAAGTTAGAAGATATAAACATTATATATATATATATATATATATATATATATATATATACAGTATATTGGATTTTTCTCAATATAGTGGACTTCATTGGGGACCAATGGGTTGAAGGTCCAAATTGCAGTTTCAATGCACCTTTCCAATTACGTAATGCGTGACGCGCATCGCAGAGCTAGTGCAAGATGAGCATTTGTGTTTAAAAAGTATCTATTTATTTTTTTATTTATAGAAAATAACAGTTTGCTTCGCTAGATAAGTCCCTTATTCCTCGGCTTGGATTGTGTAGAGCACTTTAAAGCTGCATTGAAACTGCAATTTTGACTTTAATTTCTTTTCACCTTAAGAAAGAAAGACATGAACATCTTAGATTACAGGGGGTGAGTAAATTATCAGAGAATTTTAATTCTGGAGTGAACTAAACCTTTAAACCCCAAAACAGTTGTAGAGAAGAAGGGGCTGAACATTTCTGCACCCTATTCACCACAATTCACCACAATTTTACTGTTAAATTTGCTTGAATGTTGGGTGTTTAATTATTTATTATTTAATTATTGACTATTTATTTACAAAAAAAAGACTTTTCAGCTTTTTTGCTTACATTATTGGATACTTTATTAGGCCCATTCACACCAAGAACGTTAACTATAATAATGATGATATAGTTTTAAAAATCACTTTAATTTGAAAAGAATTCCAGGGTCCAAACCACAATTATATCGGTAATGGCACAGATGAACGACATTGTTGGAATCACTTTCACAATGATTGTTTTTTACCTGATGAACAATGAAAACATTGACAGCCAATCAGAATCCATCCTGTCAGTAAACAGAACTGCATTATGTGCTCATAATAACAGAAGATTATTGTGCATTGGTGTGGATGCTGATATAGTTATCTTTATAGTTATCTGTTAAATTTGCTTGAATGTTGGGTGTTTAATTATTTAGACTATTTATTTACAAAAAAAAAGACTTTTCAGCTTTTTTGCTTACATTATTGGATACTTTATTAGGCCCATTCACACCAAGAACGTTGACTATAATAATGATGATATAATTTTAAAAATCACTTTAATTTGAAAAGAATTCCAGGGTCCAAACCACAATTATATCGGTAATGGCACAGATGAACGACATTGTTGGAATCACTTTCACAATGATTGTTTTTTACCTGATGAACAATGAAAACATTGACAGCCAATCAGAATCCATCCTGTCAGTAAACAGAACTGCATTATGTGCTCATAATAACAGAAGATTATTGTGCATTGGTGTGGATGCTGATATAGTTATCTTTATAGTTATTGTTTATAAGTCCTGGGTTTCACAGAATAAAAAGTCATACGGATTTGTAACCACACGAGAATTTCATTTTTGGTTCATTTTTTAAGACACACTTAAACTCTAAAATATTTTTAATTTAAACATTTTTCAGAGAGTATCAGCTTATGTTGTGCATCATATAAACACGATAGCTGTGTTTGAAATCGCATAACTTTTAGTAGCTACTACTGCTTTGCGAACTTTAGAAAAGTGTGTTCTATATAGTGTGCCATTTACAAATACTCTCCCATCACACTCCAGAATCTCGCCAAAAGTAGTACAGTAGGTCATCCAGGTACTTTTCGCCTATTGTTTTTCAAATACTATGAATTCGTGCTTTTTTTGTATACATGTTTTTCATATTGCAGTTGAATGGGTTATTTAGTAAAACAAATGGGCTCTGAAAACAAGGATTTATTTTTGGGTGCTACTGAGTAGTAGCTTAACAAAGCAACACATTTAATTAGCTCAGATCAAACCCTCTGCCAGAAATGTGGGGAAATTAATGTTCAAAACAGAATAAATATTAAAAAATCTTCCCTTTTGTACAATCTATTGTTATATTCGCCCCATTTGGTATTCTGTCACTCAGTACAAAATAAATTCTTCCTTATGACAGGGCTCAGTGTAGGTCAGGCTTTGAGAGATGGGCAAAAAAAATCACTGAGGCATGGCAAACACCATGTCCATGTATCTGGCCTATGCATGGAGTTAGCGGCTGCAGAAATGTGCATATGGGTCAGTGGAAATCTCATCTACCCTCCGCCATTAGCATTCCCTAGCACCACCTACGACCAACACCATTCTACTGCCTTGGGTGTTGATCTGTTTTTCTTAGCATTAGGAAGAAAAGAGTATGACACAAGACATGATAATCTGACCCATATTACACCCTGTGCCTTTTTGTGCCCTCTTGCTCACTCACTCAGTTGCACACTAATCACACTAATAAGCACTTTTATAATGAGGTAGCGGCGTATGGCTGCGCTGGGTCCGATTGTTAGTCGTGTGCTAATGATGAGGGATAACATTTCCATTTGCTGCAGTCACACATCGCAGAACAATTCCCAATCCACGTCCTCTATTTCCATTTCCCTCATTTTCTTCCATGTTACATGTTCCTTGTATGTGTGCAGAATGCAAGAATTTAGCTCCCACATGCCATTGTGGCAGTTTTGGTGCTTTATTTGTATTTTTTCCCTATATGTTTCCTCTGAAGTTTTACAAAGCTGTGAATTCTTAATAAGTGATGCTTGAAAGTATAGCTCTTATTGTATTATTTGCTAAAATGGACAAACTACATGCATTAATGATACCTCAAATCATGTGACTTGATGAGGAGAGGTTTTCTTTTATGAGTGGTTGGATCCTTGTAATTGACCTTTTATAATACTGTGGAAATAGAGACAAAATTATGTGAATAAAATTGTAGTGTTATGAAATAAAACTAGTTGTTTTGATAATAAGGTCAAAATTGCAAAGATTAATTCATAAAATGAAATCATAACATTATGAGATTTACAGTAACAAATATTCACGTAAGGTTTTGAATTTCTTCAATTTTAACTTCATTCTTGTAATTAATTCTTTTTAAAGTAATATTTTGAAAATAGAGCGAAAAATGATGTGAATAAAGTTGTAGCGTTATGAATTAAAAGAAGTCATTTTGACAATAAGGTCAAAATTGCAAAAATTAATTCATTAAATTTTGAGAATGAAATCATAACATTACAAGATTTAAACTAATAATATTTTGGAAAAAAAATGTTGACGACACATAAGGATTCGAATTTATTATTAAAACTGGCAACCTGTCTGAACACCATAGCAATGTGGCGGTGAGTTTTGCATGCAGAAGCGAATTTGAAAAGGACAAAATTGTGAAAATTCATTCAATTTTGAGAATGAAATCATAACGTTGCAATATTTAACAAGTAATATTTTGGGAAAAAATATTCACGTAAAGATTTTAATTTATTCTTAAAACTGGCAACCTCCCTGAACACCATAGCATACTGTATTGGCAGTGAGTTTTGCATGCAGAAACAAATTGGCAAAGTTCAAAATTGTGAAAATTCATACATTTTTGAGAATGAAATATTAACATTACAATTAATAAACTAGTAATATTTTGAAAATTTATTTTTAAAACCTCCATGAACATCATAGCAAGTGGTGGTGAGTTTTGCAAGTGCAAACATTTACTTCCAAAAATATAAAAGTCTAGTGCTACGTTGCGACACCTCTTTCTGGTTTACAGTCTGTGAGACTGCCAGGGTTTTATGTAGTCAGTGACGTTTGAGTTGTTGCGTTTAGTTAACACACGGTACTGTGTGTGTGTGCCCACCCTCTCTCTCTCAATCCCTTGGATTATCAAAGAATTCTGTCTCCATGGAAAAGTGATGCTCAGTGGAGACGGTTGCCCTGGCAACAAGCTCACTTAAGCCAGGCCTCTGGATGAAGGGGGAAGTACAGCTAAACTGACAAAACTCAAGACAGAGAGTTTCTTACACACCTCACTTTGGCACTCTGCATTAGTCACCAGCAGTCCTTTAAAAAATAAAAATAAAAATAAAAAATAGAACAGTACAGGACACAGGTCTAGTCAAGTGTTTATGAAAGGCCACAGTAGGGAGTGCATGAATTTAAATAGATTTATTTATGATAGATAGCGATTTTTACTAGGGCTGATAACCAATGATGATCATGATTATACTGTAAGTCTAAAATACATTTTTCTATTTTAAAACCATTCATTGTTCACAATGAAGCTACATGCTTCAAGTGTACTTACAGTATGTTTCCATCCAAATTGCGAAATTAATTTATGAGAATATTTTTAATGTTTGCGATCAGTTTGCGAAAAAAAGCACTGCTTTCTTTTGAAGATATGCAAATTGAAGATATTTTTTCACCTGATTTTTATGCTTATCTAGAAATGTATATGGTTGGTAATGGTATATAGTTAATTAAGGAAGCGTGCGCACACACACACACACACACACACACACATATATATGTATGTATATGTATATGTATGTATATGCATTATATATATATATATATATATATATAATGATGCAAATATGCACTTATATAAGTATATTTACATCTCAAAATTTGCATAAAAATAAGTGGATGGAAACTTGGTCAATTAGACATTTAAAAGAATATATATATATATTTATAAAAAACAGCCATTAAAAAACTGTTTAATGGATGGCAAATTAAACAGCCCAGAGATTATGTGCTTTAAATAATGGCCAATGAGAAAAATTGGATATTTCTTTCTTGAACAGTTTTACATTTTTGGTTACGTAGTCAAGATTCATTAAGCATTGTTTGCTCACACCATGATTTTTCATTTACTGGTTGTCTTTTTAAAAATAAATAGCATTTTCGTGTTTGTCTGTTTTTTGTGGACATGATTCTTTCTTAATACCAAACAAAAGGAGCCTCGCACTTTTAAAAGAGTAAGTCGAGAAACACTCGTACACCATTATGTGCTGTTATTGTGTGCTACTGTACAACCATCTACTGCTCAGCTTCTTATAGTTATTGCCTGCTGGCTCTCTGAATGGATGTCATGTAAGACTGTTTTGATGATTCAGTGAAAATGTCTAAAGTTCTCCCTCCTGGGTAGGACTCACCTGACTGAAACACCAATAAACATATAATCAGCCTCTCGACATTAGCACACCCCAACTACTCATTTTATTCACATTCAGCTAATGCACTCTTGAGAAAAAATGGCACCGTGCCTGTGTTTGAATGTGATTTCTGCTCTCATCTTTCCCATTGGGTTTTAAAATTCCTCTCTGTCATCATTTACCTGCATTATTTTCTTCTCAGCCTCGGGCCATGCAGTTCTGGCCACAATAGCACAAACTCCCGCTGGGAAACTGGATGGGGACTTGGGTTTAAGTAGGGTTTTTTGACCTGTATATTCCTCTGCCCTCTGCTTTACTGCTGAAAAAGCTCTCTGACATCCCAACAGGGAACTACAAACCCAATTAGCAAGTGCAGAACTTCAAACATGAAAACAGGCCAAACTAGCACAACATAACTGCCCCATATCACAGCACTGTGCTTTGGATGTTAGCGGGAAGCACAGAGGCGCAGCAGACGGCAAACACAATTGTGCTAATTCTTTTTTAGCTCCTTCAGTGTAAGACTTGGCAATGCATCAACAGATGTCTGTTTTGGTCTTTCATCGTCATTGCAGTCTAATAATAGGTCTGTGTGAATAAGATTGGTTTCCTTTGTCGGTTTTCATGAAATAATAATGGTGAGAAGCTGCATGGATGTGGCAACATCCTTCTGTTTGTATGGGCTCAGGATTGTAAATGTTTTAAAGAGTGCTTCGAGCCTAACCTCGAGGTTAACCTTTAATGATGTCCAGAGAGATGCTGTGGTTGGTTTCCGTGAAGTTATATTTGGAAGAACTGACCTAATGTCCAGAACAGCTTATTATTGCAAGGTGGGAAGAACTGACATGCTGACAATCTACAGAATTATTTTTTAGAGATTAACCAATATGGTGTTTTTTTGTTTGTTTGTTTTGTTTTGTTTTGTTTTGTTTTGTTTTTATCTGATGCAGATACAAATTATGTTTATACTTTTTAATATTTGTAATTATTTTTTAGACGTACATACAATACCAACTATTTACAGTGCTAAAATGTGTAACAATTAAGATATGTATGTACATCTCTACCTGCATAAACTATACAGATATGCCAATAAAATAAAATAAAAAAACAATACAAGTTTTCCTGGAACAGACAATCACAGTTTCTATTTAAACAAACAAAAAAAAAAAGAATAGAGATTTCCAGATTCTCCAGAATTTGTCAAATTTATATTTCTCTGTCAAATTTGTTATTTACCACAGCTATATTATTAGTTCGTTTATTTGGACTTTGACACTATAATAACCAGACAGTTATAATAATAATAATAATAATAAATATGTTTAATATATCATAATACATATTTGTCAATATTCATATTACTATTATTGCTACTATTATAAATAATTAAAATTGTATATATCATTCACAGTTGTTTTTAAATATAAATTTCCACAATTTGTAAATGTATCTCTATACAATCTCTGGAAAAAGTGCAAATATCTGTCAACAACAACAACAAATGATTATTTTAGCAATAAATTATCTTATAAATTATATATTATTAATAATAATAATTATAATTATTATCATTATTATTATTGTTGTTTAAATTATATATTAAGCATTATGATTAGGACTTCTAGGTATTTTTGATTCAGTCAAATCTCAACCATTCCTTCAGTCTTGTTCTCTGATTAAGAACAAAAAGGGTGGATTGCAGGATAAACATCAATTTAAATCAACAGATACTCACTGAAACAAGAACTGGAGCTTAGCCCAAACATAACCAATTGTAATAGAGTGAATCGGGATGCAATTCATGGAGTGACTTTGTGAATGCGTGTGATGTGTTGCTTCAGGGCTTGCCTTAGACAGTACATGTTTATGTGCACGAAGGGCGTTTGTCAGCTTTAGTGAGAAACAATTTACATTCACTAAACACAGACTTTTCTGTCTTCAGGAATGACACTCTTCGTCATTTAAGTTTAGGCATACTCAAGAAAAATGTTAGGTAGACATCACCACAGATAACAGTAGGCATCTTCCTGTAGCAATGTCATGTGGCTTTGTTTTTACAGAGAAAGAGGCACAATAATTTGTCAGTTCTTTAATGTGAATTGGAGGTGAGAAGAAGTCATTTGTCATTGCCAAGGCCACAAAAGCCTCAGTTAATGGCGCTACCAACTCTCTTTTCGGTCTCTGAAAACATCCAACTGTTAGTGAGAACATCCACCAGTAGTTGGTTGTTCTCAGAGATGGAAAAGAGAAGTGGTATGGCTCTTAATTCAACAGGGAATTGATTTGCTGTGATGACGACTATGTAAATGAAGCATACTGACTGAAAATCAGTCCATGTTGGAGTATATACATACTCAGATGGCCACACAAAAAAGATTCAAGAGTCATGATTGCAAACTGCAAAAGCAATGCAGCTTTGATTACATGCATATTTCCTGTTGACCTTGTTTGATTGAACGGAACCATTGTTATTAGGTAAAATCTTGTTAAGGCAATGTGATTTAAATAGTAACATTAGTTTTGTTGGTATGAAAGAATGTATATAAGTTGGTTCAGTGATTTTAAATAATATTTTTGTCTTGAATGAAATCAGTTAACTTAGATTTGACAATTTTTTTGATTTTTCAGATTTTTCCACTGTAGTATTATTTATCATATTTCAGTTGGATACCATTTTATAAAAGCAATTAATTATTTTGTGTGTGATTTTACCATGAATAAGGGTTTCGTCTTCAAACACTGTTTTTATAGTTTTTGCTTATGTTGGACAGCAGGGGAAACGGAGTGTTCTGGTAACATCTGTTTCCTCTCCTGCAGTTTTCTGTAGCTACTTTCCCATATAAACTTTTTTTTTTTAAACCCCACATTAAAGAATACCCAGAGAATAATGATGTACTTCTCAAATCATATTCAAATGCAGTCTCACACTCTCACTTATATAACAAATACATGCTGAAATCTGCATGGTAAAACATTGTTGTCAATTTTGCCACAATCGTTCACTGTAATATTGGCATTTTAGACATTTCACTATTATATTTTGACAAAAAACACATAATTTTGTTTGCGAAACAGTCTTTTCTCTCTCATTTACGATCTCCAGAGATGTCCCCCTCCTCTCTTGTATGTCTGTCTGTCTCTCTTTCTCTCTCTCAAAATTACAGTCATTAGTGCAGGAAAAGCAGCGTTACGTTCAGAGGCTTCTCAGCAGTGAAGACAGTAAATACAGACTATTAGTGCTCTTTCTACATTAATAGTTGCTGGCCAGGGGTGAACCAGGGCACAGGTGCAGGGGTCAAAAGGGGTTAGGGACCCAAATCCTCATGTTGTAGACTTTTGGAGATGTGCAAACCTATGGATTTTCAAAATGTACTAGTCTGTGTGGTTAATGACTATTCAACTAATTGGGTATAAGAAAACATGGTTTCAAGTTCAAGCAAGCCCGATCAGATGCATTTATTAGGAGTCTTTTACATAGACACATACTTCTATTCAGCTAGATAGCCTGGAAATGGGTGAAATAGAACACAGGGGCCTTAAAGGGATAGTTCACCCAAAAATTTTAATTCTGTCATAATTTACTCACCCTCATGCCATTCCAAACCTGGATGCATTTCTTTCTTCTACTAAACACAAAAGATGTTTTGAAGGATGTTTATAACCAACCAGTTTCTGTTCCCATTGACTTCCATTGTATTTGTTGATCTTACAATGAAGGTCAATGGGAACCAAAACTTTTCAGCTACCATCATCCTTTAAAATATCTTCTTTTGTCTTCCATAGAAGAAATAAAGTCATACAGGTTTGAAATGACATAAGGGTGAGTAAATGTTGGACTATCCCTTTAAAGGGGTCATAGGATGCTACATGCACTTTTACAAGTTGTTTGAACTGAAATGTGTGTTGGCCTTTTCATAGACTTTTAGACTTTTCATTAAGACCCTAAAGAATCATATCAACTTGTGGAAAATGGGCATCCTATGACCCCTTTAAGGCAAAAGGGATTTAAAGACACAAGCTTTCTGGAGAGGATAATATCTCGGGGCTTGCAAAATCGCTAGCCCGACGTCCCAGGGCTATTGTGTTTTCCAGCCGGGCTACCAAAATGTATCACCACTCTGCCCGACGGGCTACCTTAAATGCAGATCTCCCGCGGGTCCTTAAAAACTCCTAAAGTGAGTTGTATCAAACTTAAGGCCCAGACGAATCCAGTCAGAGTTATATAAAAAATTGTCTTTGATCTTTTAAGCTGTTTAATGCCAGTCAGCGGCTGTTGCATTGCTTCAGTCCAAAAGAAGTGAAATAAAAAGCACTCATCCATAAAAAAAAAATTGTCTCACATGGTTCTGGGGTGTGAACAAAGGCCTCCTGTAGCGAATCGATGCGTTTTTGTAAGAAAAATATCCATATTCAAAGCGTACTAATCACTTTAATCTAGCTTGCGCCAGCAGTTGTACACAGAAGCAGTTCCGGGAGCATGACGTATGAGGTCAGCGTTGCGCACGCGCCGGTGAGTCTCGTGAAAACCAATATTTGTTAATAGGAGCAAAGGAAGCAAAGTTTCCTTACTTTAGCAAAGGAAAAAATATATAAGTCTCCTCTTGGCTTATATCGAAATCCTCTGACATTATTCTTTACAAATCCTCGTTTTGTACTTCTAATTCGTGACCGTTGTTTTGTTTTGATCTCTCCCCTGCGCTTCCGCGTTCGTCACTTCTGAGCGGCGCATGCGCAAAGCCGATCTCCATACGTCATCTGCCCGGAACTGCTTCCGTGTACAACAGTGAGTGCAAGCTAGATTAAATTGATTATTACAT
>NW_015555746.1:50562-60080 GCF_001515605.1 Sinocyclocheilus anshuiensis
CAGAAAGGCGGGGCATAGAGGAGAAACAATAATGTACAGTATGTGGAAAATAATGTGGTTTTTTTTACCTTAAACCGCATAAACACATTTCATTACACCAAATACAAAAAATAATGTTCTTTTTAGCAACATCATATGACCCCTTTAAACTTCAAAAGGCAATGATGTCATTGAATAAATATAAGCGCTGCACGTGTCACGTCAAAACCATATCGCGGCACGGATGTCTTTATTTTAATGTATCTGAAGGGAACCGACTGTCATCAGAAACGTGTCGTTGGCATTTTAATTTCATTTTACCTATAATTCCTCATAAAGCAGCATTTATGAGTGCGGAGCTGCTTTGTGTACAGCCGTTACCGGGGAAACTGCAATATTTCAGCGCTCCTAAAGCGCCACCTCGTGGCAGAGAATGAATTTGCATTTCCAATAAGCCTTTCTTGCTAACTGCAATATTTCAGCGCTTCTAAAGCGCCACCTCGTGGCAGAGAATGAATTTGCATTTCCAACAAGCCTTTCTTGCTGTTTATGGTCAAATCAATGCAAATATCAACTCGTGATTTTACGCAGCAAACACATAGAGTTGTAAACGAGAAAGAAGTTAATGTGCCTTCTAAAAATCTAAACAATTAAGACAGTAATATTTATTCGTTTTAAATTGACAATAACTTATATGCTTGATTTATCCCTTTTCATAAAAATGGTCTAAAGGCTGAAATGCTGTAATATTTATACGTTTTAAATTGACATAATTTATAAACTTAATTTATCCCTTTTCATAAAAATGGTCTAAAGGCTGTTGTATAAGATTTTTGTTTTTGTGAAAACCTTTATCTGAACTGTAAATCATGTAATTGTATGGCTCAATACTGTATGTTACCATAGACATTGTCCAACCCCACTCATACTGTGTTCATTTTACTTGTGCAGCTCTTAAAATGGGTCATAAATTGCCTTAAATTTATTTAAAAAAAATTCTGCAGATAGCCTGTAAATAGTGAAATAAAATTCCTTCCTTCATATTTGTTGATATTTGTGTATTGAAAATATTTTTGATTGACATTTAAACTCCTATCTGATTTTCTATATTTAAAAAAAAAAAAAAAAGGTATTTTTTTATTTTGGGCTAGTTGAAATTTTGCGAGCCCTGTATCTTTTCATGTAATATCTGAATGTTCTTTTCTAAAATCTGTAGGAAACACCTTAAAAGCCGCATGGCTTTTTCTTTGCCGAGATATTTTGAAATAGACCTTTCTGTCGTCTGCTTAAGAATGCAGCAATTTACCACCATTACTGTCTATAATCAGACTCAAAACCACTAAGAGTGTTGAGCCAGAAATGTCTTTATACTCTCCAGGTATTGTCTTTTGTCTTCTTCTCTCATTGTCATCATCACGCCGCCCTGTGGCCCTTAGAGCTCAGACAAAAATCAATCCTGATGTCTTAAGTGTTTTAATAGACCAGCTGTAGCTGGGACACTTTGGCTGTGTCCCAATTTGTGTACTCATACTACCTACTAAAGTAAGTAAAGTGTATTTTTTATTTATAGGCCTATACTTTTTTATATATTTTATTTTTGTTAAATATTTATTTTTTTCATACTGACCATTTTAAAAAATTATTTTATTTAATTATTTTGTTATTATCATATATATATATATTTTTACATAAATGGAGGACGGTAAAGATGAAAAACTCAACCGTATAACATCTAGGATATATAGAAACCATTTGACAGCCATGAATACAAGGCTTCCATCTATCTACGTGTCCATATTCATGGCTGTCAAACGCCTGTTTGTCTGCTTGCTAACTATCCTTGTCAGATTGGTAGGATGAGAATGTATGTCCAGTATGCAGAGCTGACCCTGACACCACCGGCAGCACATTTTCTTATGACATATAGTGATGAGACCAGATGAGCTAAAAATGCCCCTTCACTATACTGCTCATTCTGTAGGGTTTGGGACTGTTGCTGGGTTTCCATGAGTCAAAATGTGTGTGTGTGTGTGAGTAAATGTCTCTCCTACCAATGCCAAGCGTAAATGGATTTTTAATTAGCTGTTTCCACATACCATTGTGCATGTGCGTTAGGGAGCAGAGAGAATAGACGTGTCCCCTGCCAAACAGATTTGTTTGTGCTGAGCTGTATTGTGTATATGTTTAGAGGGAAGAAAAGGTTGTAAAGCTAGTGCAGAGATCTTTATAAAAGCACAGACTCTCCAGGAATTAAATATTGATCCATGAACAGAACATGCACTCATTCTTTCCATGTAAGTACATAAAGGAGTCTGAAACTCAAGGAAAATCATCTGTGGATATGTTTGTCGGTAGGTGTGGTTTTGTACTATAAAAAAATTATTTTTCAAAGTTGTCAATAAAACAGATTATTGGAGTACATTTTATGTGAAAATACTATTTCAGTCTTTCTACATCAAAATTTTATGTTTGATTCATTGTGTTACTTGCTGTGTCTTTGAAGTTATTTGTGAAATTTGCTAGCTATTTATGAGTAAAAATTGTTTCAAAGTAATTCCTACACCAGGATTTGTTTCCAGTGTAGAACATCATGAATATTATCATAAAGTCAAAAGCATATGTTAATAAATAAATTCTGTTTTGCAAAAAGAAAATAAAGCCCACTTGTTACCATTTAGATTTTTCCATTATTATGGAAAATTTTTCCATTATTATGTATTATCTATGGAAAAAATATTTTTAAAATTTTGTTTACATAATATATATTTAATAAATATATGTAATATATATTTACATTACAAATATATATAAATGTACATATTTATATGCTAAAAATTCAGCTTTGAAATCACATGAATAAATTACATTTTAAAATATATTGATATAGAAAACAGTTATTTGAAATAGTAAAAATATTTCAAAATTTTACTGTTTTTGCTGTGCTTTGGTTCAAATAAATGCAGGCTTGTGAGTAGAAGAGACTTTTTTAAAAACATAAAAAATTGTACTGTTCAAAAAAACTTTTGACTGGTAGTGTGTATACATGTTGTTATCATACTGATTATTAAGTGTCCATTAGCAATTTTAATAAATGTGTTTTTGCTTTTTGTCTCAATAAATAAAGTCTCATTACACTACAACATTAATAAAATAATTTGCATTATGTATATTAAAAAATACATATTATTGTTAACCAATAACTTAAGTAGTGTGAATACTAAAATATACAAATATTGATCCCAGCACCATGATTTACATGACTGTTTTAAATGATTAGTAAAGCAAATTTAAAGGGTGTTTAATTACCATTAAAACTGTTTGAAAGAATTGAGCATTGCCAAAAATATAATTTGCTTTTTCTGACTTTTCTTTGAACAGCAGAATAATTCATTTAGATTCGCAAAAACATCTCCAAGTAATGAACTGTGACTGTTAGATCAGTGTTGCTTGGCTATGTTCTCCCCCAGCTCAGCCAATCGATTTAGGACTTCTATGTCGACTCGGGCACCGCAGTTGACTGTCCCCACAATTACTGTTCATCAGGAAACGCGGCGCATCGATCGGCAGGGTACACGCGGTGCACACCCACCCACACGTACCCAGACACGCTTCACAGAGATGCACAGCCGCACAGGCACACGCTGTCCCGAGCGGGTTCATTTGTTCTGAATGGAAAAAAAAGAGAAAACTTCCAAAACTCTGTTGCCGGTTTGGACATGCCCGCGTGGATGAAGGGGGGAGAATAAAGGCGTTATCATATAAGATAAAAATACAGCCCTCTTCAAGCGTGCGACCACAAGGGATGGTCGGAATTGAACAGCACCGGAGGTGTGAAATGGAGTTTGCTTCTGTTCTCACAGATCCGTGTGTGACTGCGTATGAAAGTAAATAGGCTGGGGAGGAAAGGCTCCGGGGACTGTCGCCAATTGTCACTGTGATTTGTGGATGTATTAATTCCAGTGTCTGTATGTTGCCCAGGGATCCTTGTAAGAAATCGCTGGTCTAAGAATAGGCAGGGATATCTGTTGTTAGCTGGAGAGCTTGTGAGCAAGGATGTTCAGACCTTGCGTTTGAAGCTCCTGGGCAAAGGAAGCGGGCATGCTGTTGAGATGGTCTCGAAGCTACTTCTTGTCGCTCTTTATATGAGACTTAAATGGCCCCTCGCTCTCTCTCTTCCCTGAACTATCTGTCTCCTCCTCTCTCTGACCTCTGCCTCATTATTCAGTGGACTGTCGGCCTCATTTGTTGTCTCACAAGTAGATGCGAGTGCTGTCAGCTGCTGTCCTCTTGTCTTATTATGCCCGCAGGTGACTGATAGGCCTCCTTGTTCTCACTCACTTTTGATGGGCATGTCTAGTTGCTCTCTGTTCATGATGCTCATCTCCTCCTTCTGCTCCCGCTGAGTTTAGCTGCATTTCCTTATGAATGAATGATTTGAAGGACATGATTACAGATTTTGATAGCTTTTTTTTATACAGATGAGTTTGCTGAAATGAGCTGTTTTACAAAAGAAAAATATTCTTTGTCTCATTATGTAAGTAAAAATCAAAAGGAATGATTCTGTTAATGATTGTCTTATTCATTATTTTTGTGTTGTTTTTCAATAAAAATAAATATCTTTAAAAAGGAGCATAAACCACACTAAATTTAGTTAGATTTTGACTTAAGCTATATTTATTATTTAGTTTTAAGTTTGTTTAGATGTGTTTAGATTTTTACTGGAAAATGGGACAAAAATACATCAGATGTTGAAGAATCATCAGTGAAACCCTATCTATCTATCTATCTATCTATCTATCTATCTGTCTATCTGTCTATCTGTCTATCTATCTGTCTGTCTGTCTGTCTGTCTGTCTGTCTGTCTGTCTATTTTACCTAATCTATTTGACCTAATCTATCTAAGCTGGTTCTCAGTTCCCAAACCTTGTGGAATTTTCTTTTTAAATATTCACTTTTTGGAAGAGTAAAATTACTGTTTAAACACCTTTCATGTGGCTTACTTCCTCTCTGTGAACTATTTTTCTGCTCTGTGAACTATTTTTGTCACAAACTAGAGTTAAAAGAGCAGGTGGGTTGGTGTTGTTTTGAGGGCATCCACTTTGCCCTGAACAGACTTTAGTGCAGTGGTATTTTATTTATCTGCTTAATCTGGCTGCCATAACATCCACAAAGTGAACATAAATGGAACAAATATAGGAATACTAAGATACCTTATAGTTTTGATTCTAAAGTTTACTTGAAACCCTTGTTGGAGAGAGCACAATGCTATCAAAACTGGTATTGAGATTTGTGAAATTTTAGTGTCAGCTACTGAGATTGTGTTTCAATGAAGTTTCAGTTGGGACAACACTAACAGTAGCTGCGCATCAAATATGCCTTCTAAAATTTGGGTTTGTTGTCTCACATGGACTCTGTCTGATAGGAGCAGCTCTCGGCTCTGTGGCTGGACTGTGATTGCGCTGAGAGAGGTGTGTATTATGTAACAGTGGGAGCCCGGGGAGATGAGGGAGATTGGGGATGTGCTTACCTGTGAGTGCTCACATTCTGTTTGTGGGAGGAGACAAATTCATGGAGCAGCTGCCTGAAGTCACGACATTTCCCTGGAGTATTCCCCTTCTGTCACTCTCTTCCTCGGATTCTCTCTCGCAGACTTCCTCTAACGCTGTGCAGTACATTGTACAGTGTGTTTATAGCTCATTTAAGACTCCTAAAAAATTAAATATATAATATTTTTGATGAAACGTGTAAAAACGTGACTGAAATAGTATTTTCTTTTAGAACTCACTCCAATAATCTTTGTTTTATTGAGCTATTGGTACAAATATTGGTGAAATTTAATTAGTCTATTTCTTACCGTGAAGAATAGGCAGATAGTCTGGTGACGTAGGTCTGCGAGCGTTTCTCAATACCAAGTAAATAAGCAAATGTCGGAGACGGGACGGCGCAAGTCTGGTAATTCTGCAAACAGTAGCGTACTTGATAATGTCAGTCAACTCACCTTGGCTACTGCAATTTTCCTCACTGTATTTACAATACGAAATATGACATCAAACACCCCTGCATCTTTTCGTTTTCATTTAAACATATTTTATAGCCACAGAAATGTAGTTCAGGGAACGTACATACATTACAATTAAATATTATATTATATCAAACAGTATTGCCTCTTTTCATTTTCATTTTAACATATTAATAGATTAATATAATAAAGACCAAAGATTACCTGTTAGATTTACCCAAAACGAATTATATGTTTAACCACTACAGAGACATCAGAGCCAGTGGCAAATGTCAGAAGGACTAGCCGAGATAAGGCTGCTCTCGTCGGGATACGTGAGCTCTGAGCGTCTCCGAAATCGGCAAAGCACATTTTCAAATAGGCGCTGTCTTTATAAATAAACTGCAGATTTGAGTTTTAAACAACTACATTCTCGCCTGAAATTCTTTTAAAACTACATTTCATGACATAATAACAGTAATATTTTTGAAAATAATGCGAATATGGTGGTTGAAATACAATGCTGCGTGAACTCAACCAATCAGAATGTTCAGCGACCAAGTCCCACCCCCGAAAGTTCCAGACCTTACTAGTACTACCTCGCGAGCAGGGACTTTCTGAGGGGCAAATTTTTGCCCAGAACTTTATTTAGATCCTGGTTCCTGCGGTGGAAACACACCAAGTACCGGCCCAAAGTCCCTAGTTCCTGGGGAAAGTTCCTGTGCTGGAAACGGGGCTTTTGATTGATTTTTAACCTGCTAATTCACTCTTAAGAAAATGTTAGTAGTCCAGGGTAGAAAAACCAATTAGGTGTAGGCACCCTCGCACACTAATTGAAAATGTGTAATCAATTTAGCTTTCCACTTGTCTCTCTCTCATGTAGTCATCTTTATCTTTGCATTTCACCTCTCATGGTTTATTTTATACGAGCAAGTAGGCCTGGGCGATAAAACGGTATCGATACTTATCGACGGTACACCTTCTTCGATGACGATATAAAAAAATTCCGATATAGTGCACGATATAGGTACGTGCTATGAGTGATGCAGACAGCACACACAAACACGAACATGAGTGCTGTGCCTGCCTGTGACGAGGAGATTGTCAAATTTAAAATAAACATTTGCATTTGAATGTTAGGTGTGCGTCAGGGAGTGTCATCAGTGGCGCGCGAGATGCGGTGATAATGATGTAAGTGACGTTGTTGCATTTTAATGTGTTATAAGTCTAGCCCACGAGACGTGCCGCTGCTGCGTTATTCATTCAAAATATTAGAGAAATATAGAAGCTCAATGCGGGACGATATAAAAAAATTCCGATATAGTGCACGATATAGGTACGTGCTATGAGTGATGCAGACAGCACACACAAACACGAACATGAGTGCTGTGCCTGCCTGTGACGAGGAGATTGTGAATTAAAAAAAAAAGAATATTAGTCGAATTTAAAATAAATATTAGCATTTGAATGCAAAAATGGTACAATCGAATGTTAGGTGTGCGTCAGGGAGCATCATCAGTGGAGCGCGAGATGCGGTAATGATGATGTAAGTGACGTTGTAATTTAATGTTTTGTTAGTCTAGCCCACGAGACGCGCAGTTGCTGCGTTATTCATTCAAAATATTAGAGATATATAGTAGCTCAATGCGTAGAAGATACGTCACGAATCTGTGGAGGTTTATTCCTTTTCACTGTGTCTCATATGCTTTTAAAGGCAATCTGTGTGATGGGCGATTCGGCTCTTTGTATTGAGCAATGCATAAATATGTGATGCTCTTTTGTTCATAATTGTTTATGCAATTTACGAAATTATATTTGATTTATACGAGTTAATTTAGATGTAATGCACGTTTTTTTATGGACAGTTATTTCCTTGCGTTGCAATTTAATGTGCTGCATTATTTTGCTCATTGCGCCCTCCTGTGGCCTCGGGAAACAAGCCAAAAGTTGAGGTTTATTCCTTTTCACTGTGTCTCATATGCTTTTAAAGGCAATCTGTGTGATGGGCGATTCGGCTCTTTGTATTGAGCAATGCATAAATATGTGATGCTCTTTTGTTCATAATTGTTTATGCAATTTACGAAATTATATTTGATTTATACGAGTTAATTTAGATGTAATGCACGTTTTTTTATGGACAGTTATTTCCTTGCGTTGCAATTTAATGTGCTGCATTATTTTGCTCATTGCGCCCTCCTGTGGCTTCGGGAAACAAGCCAAAAGTTTAACCTATTTAATCTGCATATAAAACATTAGAAATTAGATATTTAATTTTTATTTTATGTTTGACTGTTAAAACAAAACAAAAAAGAAAATAGTTGTTTGTCTCAATAAATTGAGTTAATTTAAAAATACAGTGGTTAAATGTAAAAAAACATTTCTATTGCTCTTTGTTTTAAAAAAGGTTATAAAAATGTCAATAATTATCAATACTGAACGTTATGAAACATTATATCGTTGATACATTTTTTAGCTATATCGCCCAGCCCTACGAGCAAGTTTTGCATACAAGGACTTTGACTTGAAAACCAAAAGATCCATAGGTTTATCCAGCCTTTATCGATGGTTTTGTGGCTTGTTGTGTAAAACTCTTACGTTACTGTGCGGTGCGGTGGAGTCCTGCTGAGTTTCATCTGTCACCACTGGTGCAAATGTTGGTTCGTCTGGCATTCCACGTGACTAGACTGTCATGCCCCACAATCACAACACTCTCTGACAGCAAACAGGAAGGGATTCAACACTGATGTCTTAATACAGGCCACTAGTTTGAAGGTCTTGCTTATAGAACGTGGCTGAAGCAGGGATGCCTCCAAAGCACTTGATCATTAATTTAAACCATAATATGAATAGACAGTAGGTTTTATAGTTTGAGGAGAATAGAGTTCCAGTCATTAATGTAAAGGCCAGTTCGTCCGCATCCAGCTGTCCAGAATTCAACGTATTTCTTTTTTGGATCTAACAAATACACTAACATTCAAAAGTTTGGAGTCTTTAAGATTATTATTATTACTTTTTTTAAGAAGTCTCTTATGCTCACCAAACCATTTATTTGATCAGAAAAACAGTTAAAAATAACTATTTTAATATATTTTAAACAGTTGTGCTGCTTTTTTGTGGAAATTGGATAGCTTTTTTTATGATTATTTTATTCTTGCTGAATAAAAACAATTTCTTGCAAATAAATAAAACATACTAAGCCCAAACTTTTGAACTGTAGTATATATATATATATATATATATATATATATATATATATCTGTGTATATAATAAAAACATAAAACATACTAACTTTTGAACTGTAGTATATATATATATATATATATATATATATATCTGTGTAAATAATTAATAATACTTTATATAATGATCCTCTTATGAGGGACTCTCTCTGTATTGTAACGCCCCTGTGGACTGTTTGTTGTGGTTTCTTCCCTTTGTGTTGGTTTAGCCCGTCTAATCATTAGTTAATCACCGTCATTGTGCTCACCTGTCTGCCTCTAATTATTCACCCCATATTAGTTCCTGTCTGTCTGAGCATTG
>NW_015555746.1:60393-70755 GCF_001515605.1 Sinocyclocheilus anshuiensis
TGTCTACAATAAATGTCATTATTGGAATCCTTGTCGTCCTCGTCGTCCTGCCTGCCTCCACACACCCGTGTCCGTGACAGAATAACCGACCCAAAACAACAACATGGAGATCGCTGCTCGTTTCCTCACCATATCCTGCCGGGATCTCCCCTTCTACGAGTACGTCGGGGAATTCTGCAAGTTCGCAGCGGTGACAGCGTTAGAGGACGGCGTCCTTAATCAGCTGTTCTGGCTCGGGGCCAACTACCATCTCCCCGTGGACCTCCCAGACACCACTGGACTAAGTTGGAGGGAAGGTGTCTTCCGGTGTCTGGGGAGTGTCCGGTTGTGTCTACAATAAATGTCATTATTGGAATCCTTGTCGTCCTCGTCGTCCTGCCTGCCTCCACACACCCGTTTCTGTGACATGTATATTTTAATGTATAAAGACCGATTTATACTGTGTAAGAAAAAAATAAACATTATTAGCAAAATTAAATAATTGGCTTGCATATTACTACTGTACTAAAGCCAAAGCAAATAATTAGCACTTATAAACACTAATTACACCACTTTGATATATAAACCTGAAGACAAACATGATCTATTTGATTATTTATTTATATAGCGCATTTCATAATAATAACGATTTTACTGTTTTACAGCTCTATAAATGTATAATAACAATTTTTTGTCAATTCCTGCACAACCCTCTTGTTTGAAACTCCTGTGCAGAATGACTTGTGGGAGTAAAAATGAAACCAGCTATTTATATTCACAAGGGCATTGTCTTACAGCTCCATCTTGTACACCTCACTTGTTACCTTGGTTTTTGTTGTTTAATGACAGTTGGTTAGTGGGAGGAAAAAATGGGTTTCCTTTTAGACTTTATGTGCCTTTGCTTTTATTTTTATATTTTATGCTAATGCCTCTTCTTTCATTCATACTTCTTTTTCCAGGTTGTATACATGTTTTAGTCCATTATTATTTATGTTTACTTGTCATGCAGAGACACATCTGTCCCAGACACCCACACCTCTCAAGTGAAAAGTAATGTTTAACAGTAAACACAGAGAAGTTTATTCCAATTGATTTCAAAACTATTCTTAGTGCTGTTGTGACAGTGAAGACAGCTTGATCTATGAAGCAGTAATTGGGCTGGACTGAGCTTAATCATAGCGGGAATACAGGGATCTATCAGGAGACATTGACTTTCTCTGCACAAATCTCACCTGTCGATGAGGAATAAATAGCCTTTTATCTGTATGGCTGTACAGCGAAGTCTTGGACAGGTATCAAATCATCATGACCTCTCTGATGCAAGCTTGTTTCAGCATGTATAGACATTTCTAAATGATATACCATTACACTTAATGAATAAAGTTGGGCCAATGCTTAGTGGGTAACTATTGACACATTGGAGATGTAGTGCTCATGTGGATTTTGCAGAGTCTGGCCTGAAATATTTCTTGATTCCATTTCTACTTTCTTGTTTGTTACACTAAATATGAAAATAAAACAGAGATCTGTACTGCCTGTCTCCAAGATGTAAGGCTGGTCTGATTTGGTTGTTTTATAGTATGGATACTTGATACATTGGTAACAGATTGTTTACAGATTGTTTATTGGTTATTGTTTATTATTTCTGAAATTAATTCAGAAATAATTGTAATTATTTCTCAAATTAAATGAATCTTCAAAGGAATAGTTCACCCGAAAATGAAAATATTGTCATTATTTACTCACTGTCATGTCGTTCCAAATCTGTATACGTTTCTTTCTTATGTTGAACACAAAAGAAGATATTTTAAAGAATTTTGAAGAACCAAACCATTGACATCCATAGTAGGGAAAATACTATGAAAGTCAATGGAGACCATCGACTGTTTGATTACCAGCAATCTTCTAAATATCTTCTTTTATGTTCAACAAAAGAAAGAAACTTATACAAGTTTAGAATGACATGAGGGTGAGAAAATGATGACAACATTTTCATTGTCTGGGTGAACTATCCCTTTAATAACAATGTTTGTTATTAGATTTTAACAAATCTCAGAATAAATATTATTTTTTTATAGTAGACATTATAATGTTGTGATGCCTACATTTACTTTACAATGCATTTAAACAATGAATTTGTTATTTTTTATGTATTTATTATTTATGTATTTTTTATTAATTGAGATAAAATAGTATATAATCTTAATATCTGACATTTATTAATTATTGGCCATAACATGATCAAATTTTAAGTCCCCACATTGCTTTCTGGCTGCTCTATACTGTACTGTCCAAAAAAAACATGAAAAATGCCAAAAATAATGCTAATTTAAATGAAGAGTTCAGATGAAAAAGCCTCTAAGTGCCATCTGAAATTTTCTTCTAAAATAAGCATTTTTCTCCGGTTCCTATATTTATGTTCAGTTATTTCACTTTTAATGACAATGAACAGAACCTATTAATTGCCATTAAAGTTAAATAACTGAACCCACACATGAGAGCCTGAGAAAAATGCTAATTTTGGAATTTGGAAGAAGATGGCACTTAGAGGCTTTTGCATCTGAACTCTTCTTGCATCCTAACATGAAGATAATTATTAATTAATCTGTTTCAGCCAGATCTTTAATAGCAGCGCATCATTATTTTATAGGGATGGGAGCTCAACTGGCTGACTAGTTAAACCATTTAGACACCAGCTTGGCCTGGTTTGGGAGACCAGCTTAACCATCTTAAAAGACCTGCAAACCACCTGTAGGCTGGTTTAAGCAGGTTGCAGCCAGACTTGCTTAATTCTAACTTAAAGTAGATTCTGTTGTAACTGAACTTGGCTGTTGACAGTGTAGCAACAGTGCTGTTGTTCTGTAGAATTCGCTTTTGAGAGAAAAAGCCCCATCAGTCGAGCTCTTATGATTGCTTGATCATATAAACAGGACACTTTTCATCCTGCTGAGGAGGTGATGTTTCCCTTTCATTATCTCCTGATTGCACCCCATCTAGCTCAGGGTAAGTGGAGTCATGCAGACTCATTGTGTTGGGTAACACTCGCCCCGCAGCCACCACCGAGGGTGTGGTTTCACACACAAAGCAGCTAGGAAAATAGAGCATCGTCTCCGCGTAATTAAACCGCTCATGCCGGAAGCGTACTTTCAATTATAACGGGCCTGGTTAATATAGTGGCTAGTTATTTATTTATTTTTATGATGGACAGAAATGAAGATATTCAACAGAATAAAGGAGCTCTGAGAGATGGATGATGCTGGAACCGCCAGGTGTTATTTATATGGATGTCGGTTTCTCAGCTGTTTTTCAGCTGTGCGTTCAAAATGATACAGGTTCTTTATGATAGCAGCATATGTTATGTCTGTGCAATATGTAAACATTTCAGGGTTATCCATGTGAGTTTATTTTATATTATACTCTATGATACTGACTAAAGAATTGTAGTGTAATTATAGTGGCATTTGCTAATCATCACAACACATATTTAAGGGCCAGAATATCATAAAAACTTGCCGTTTAATATTTTTGTGAAACTTTTTTTAAATTTCTTTTTGTTAATTAATAGAAAATTGAAAAGAACAACATCTGTTTGAAATAGAAATCTTTTGCACCATTATAAATGTATTAATATATCAACAATTACGGTCACTGAATACATTCTTGCTTAAATTTACAAATATGTTAAAATGTAAAATTAAATTAAATTTGAAAAAATCGTACTTACCCCCAAACATTTGAATGGTATGTTCATTATGAAGAGTTTTTGCTGGGCATTATCAATAAAAAACAAATATCCACCAATCTGTATAAATGTATGCTCTCCTTTTAAAGATTGAAATTAGCTGCAAAATTTTATTTTAACCTTTAATAATGGTTTTTACCAAAGTTTAAAAGCTCTATAAATTTATACTGATTATTTAAGGGCAAAGTTTTGAAGTGAAACGTAACAGACCTCACTAGTTTCATTCCCCATTTTTTAATTTGTTTTTCTGTTTTTGGCAGTACAATTTACAAGCCGTGATCATATGAGCTGATATATCAGTCGCAAAGGATATTGAGGTCTTTGGTTAATTACCTGTTAAAGTGCAATATTACTTGTTTTCCCCATGACACCTACAGTAGCGCTAACAAAAGCAGTCAAAGTTATCACAAAGACGTCCTGCTCAGAGCGCCGCTGCCTCTTTCATACCTAGTGTGCATGTTGGCTATATACGCTTTGCTTTATTAATCATTATTACATCTCATAGGGGGTAATTAGATTCAGTATTAGATTATACGACATGCTTGAAAAGTGTGAAAGGTGTTTAAAATTCCTGTGTTTTTATATTGGATTGCTAAGTGCTTTTTGTCTGACTGAAAGTGTTGCTCAGAGCTGTGATGGAGATCACAAGCTGTTACACTAATGAGGTGTCTGGAAGCTAGTTATTACTGCAGTGCTAGTTGACGCAGTTGATGAACAGCAATCAGATGGTGCTACTATAAGAGACTGAAAGCTTTGAAAGGACCATAGTGACTTCAGAAATGTCTATAACCTAAATATATAGTACAATAATGTTCAGTCTTGACGGTAAAGAACTAAAGCGTTTACAGACAGATTTGTGCAGTTTGCTATTCTTATTTCTCGCTTTGGTGCCGTCATTGTTTTGACATTGTTTTCATGGGGGTGACAGTGTGGAGTGGATTGTCTTTGTTTTTCCTCTCGCACTCATTATCACTCCTGGTTCAAGGAGATGTGCTCTCATTTGCATGTGTGCCCCTAAGAGCTGGAGTCTTTATGTGTATCAGGTTATTCATACTGCTTAGAGCAGGACTGTTTTACTGAGGATTAGAATACAACCAATCAATTAGCAATGAGAAAGAGAATTGTGAAACTGCTAAACATCTTCAGCTCCTCTTTACTCTTCAGGCCTTTCACCGTCTTCTTGGAATGGAGTCTGGGTGTATTCACACCTGTCTTGTTTGGTTCGATTGAATCGAACTCAAGTTCGTTTCCCCTCTTGGTGCGGACCTTTTTGGCAGGTGTGAATACAGCAATCGCACTCGGGTGTGGACCAAACAACCGTACCGAGACCCAGCTAAAGAGGTGGTCTCGTTCCGCTTCCAAACGAACTTTGGTACGGTTAGTTTAAGGTGTGAATATGACCCGACCTCGATCGACCCAATTGTAGAAATCACGCTCAGAAACAGACAGCTCGCACATATATTCCTGTTATTTGCGTTTCAGTGGCTTAAAACACTTGTTTTTAAACCACAATGCTTAAAAACACATGCAAATGATGAGTTTTCGTGAACATGGCGCACAGCAACGTGACGTGAGCACGCTAAATAGGCTAAAGCTTGCCGCAAAAATTACCATGACTATGTTGGGGGAAAATAGTAAGGAGATATTTGAATTATTTATTAATAAACTAGTGTTTTATGAGTCCGTATCGCAATGAAGTTGATGATCCTGACTTGCCATCTCATCATTGGACGCGCCTTTAGAAAGAAATGCATCTTTACGGATTACATAAGAGTTTTTGTTTTGGATTTGAATGATTTCGTTTTGTAGTCATTTAAAGATTTCTATAGATATGTTCATCATGTCTGTTAGGAAAATATTCGCTGAGTTTCATTTTTGTGAAGCGCTCCTGTTCCAAACTGAGATGGCAAGCGCATCCTATTTGTTTTCTTTATTTTACAAAAGCACAACGTTTTCTTGATATTGTGAGTGCACACAAATAAAAATAGACACTTTACAGTTGCGAACGATGTATTATTGTTACCTTTATGAGCCAAAATGACGGCGTATTTAATTTGTTTCCACTGATGTCCTGAAGCGCGCTTCAGCTTCCACTCTCCGCACAAACGATTGGATATGCACCTAATAGCGCACATTTATATAGGTTTAATGTTTAAACTAACATTGTGATATGCTTTAAGTACTTTATATCTATAGATTTTATTTTCGGCAAGTCGTAATTACAACATCGTATGACATTGTCTCATATGATGCTCATAAGTTGCCTCATATTGCATTAGTATCTGATTACACCAAATCAGTAAAAGAATAAAAATTGCACTACGAAAGATCTCCATCATTAGCCTGTTTCTGCACTTCCTGTTTTTCACTGCTTGAGAATTTCTGTCCAATAAATGGATGACCCTAGCACACGTGTTGTTTTGTTTATAATTTCTGGTTCACTTGCAAAAAAGGGTAGTGTGAAAGCGAACCGCACCAAACAAAAAAAATCAACATTGTATTTGGTCCGGACCAAAGAAAGTGAACCAGCGGACTTTCCTGGTGTGAATACACCCTTATACTTGGCCTCAAAATCAAATAAAGAAATTGTTTGGCAAAAAGCCTACTTTGAAGATATTTTTTTAATTGTGACATTATATCTAAGATTTTATAATGAAATTATTTGAGAAATAAATCAGTTTTTGTCCTAACCAGCCACAGTATCAAGCAGGTACTATATTTGAAATTGATAAATGATAAATGAAATGATTATTCAGTCTAATGTTTTCCAGATCTTTAACATTTTTCCACTTAAAGGTTTGTCTCTCTATGTGACGGTTTTATAATGAATGTTTAAAATCTTATGACCACCAGGTTATTCTGTTAATGAATGGCATGTGTCTGTTAGGTTCACCTGTGCACATTTGTACATACATGTGTTTGTTTCCACCTGTACCTTGTTTTATTATGGCACTTGTCATTTCTATGGGCCTTAAACAGTGTTACTGTATCAAAACAAAGCTCTCAGCATGAAGAGGCAGTACAATTATGGAAGCACAGTTCTATCCTGAGGGCTCAGTAGAACATAACATCCTCTATATATACTCCATATATATATATATATATATATATATATATATATATCAAATCATTCACAGTGCAAAAGAATATTGCAGCCCTGTCTGATGTTTCTAGCATCTGCATTTTTATTACCATACATTGCAAAGTATTTTCTGCACATGTATTCTGGCTCTATATGGGGAAACCTTATTGATGTTTTATGTCATGTCATATCAAATATTCATATATTCTTACTTCATGCATTTTAAATCTGTTCTTATTTGAATGTAATCTGAAACGATAAGCTTCTATTTGTTGGTTACATGTGAGCTTTACGATATACTGTACATTATTATATGATATCTAAAAATATAGGCATGGCTTACTGTGCGTAAAAGAATAAATAAAGATGAAATACTTCGGTTTGATAAGTGACAGTGGTTTATTTACATCTAAATGCTTTTGACCTCTTGTTTAAACACGCTAGAGCTGTTCTATCTAAATAATAGTCCCGAATGTCTTAACTTTAGTTCATGATTTCACGCTTAGCGATTTTATGTGCACAACAGCCTGATCTGCTTGCTGTTTTGCATTGTTCTTTCAGATCATTACAGTGGCATTTGGTCTTATCCTTAATGAGGCTGCTTCATTAAAAGCAGAATAATTGGTGTAAACTCCTGCTTAGTCCAGCTGAAAAGTTGTCATAAGGCTGGCGTGTTTGATCAGTAAAGGTCTGACCTAAGTTTGATTGTAATGAGGTGGGACAAATAACTACTAATTTCTCACCCCAATAGTTTCTTGTTTATATAGCTATTATGTTGCCAAAAAATATTATAATAGCTGGATCATGTTTGCCAACAGTTTAATGGAAACCTTTGTGGATGGAGGTGAAATGCATGATAAATTTACAGTTGAGTATGATCAGTTGATAAAATGAAAGAGCTTTTTTTGTTTCAAATGGACTTTCAAAAGGATTTTTAAAAGGAGTCGTATAACTGACTATTCTTTCATTATTTACTCATCCTGTCATTAAAATCTGTATGATTTCCTTTCTTGCTTGAAACATAAAAGGAGATATAAATTTATTTAAAGGAGAATGTTCTTGACACAGTGTTCCTCAGTGGTTTCAGGACTGCAGCATATATGCATGAATTGTGACATTGTGAGTATGCAACGTTAATAATTTTTCTGTCTTTTTTTCTTTTAGGAAAGGAGTTTGAATGCGTACCCATTCCTGGAGATATGCAAAGGAGATCTGATCCATTACATGTGTCCTCTGGAGAATCAGGTGGACTTCTGTGTGCCTGAACTGCTTCAGAAGAAAACATCTGATGACACTGAGGAGACAGTGGAGCATAAAGATGCTGATGTTACAGAGTTGGCAGCGGGTATGTTACTATACTCATCGGCCCAGTATAAGGATAAGAATTCTTCTTCTTCTTCTTCATCATCTTCTTTTTAATGTCTTTCATCATCATCAAAAATAATCTGTATTAATTTGCTTTAAATATCACTAAATGAAAACATTTCATGTTTAAATTCAAAAATATAATAATAATTGTTATTGCTAATATTATTACCTTCTTCGTCATCATCATCATCATGATCAAAAATAATCAGTATGAATTTGCTTTAAAAATAAAAAATATTCAAATAAAATGAAAACATTTGTAATATTTATTTACATTTCTTTTTAATATTAAATTGAGATTAGTATTATTTTGTATTATTAGTATACAATTACAACATTATATGAATTAATTGTAATTGTACGATTCAAAGCACATGATTTCAGTTCTCTGATGCGTAGGCTATATTATATATTACATATATTGCAATGTGAAAAAAATGCAGGCGTCATGAAAATCAATCCATAACAATTCTCAATAAGAGCTGTCTCTTGATTCTCATCCCTTGTCCAGTAATATCACAGTAATGTATCCAGTAATATCTATGTAGTTACAGACAGATGGCTTATGTGATTGCCATGTTCAATGTCCAGTTCTTTAGCCACCTCTGCTTAGGATCCCAAGCTATTACCCTCATTTCAGATGTTATAAATCTATCAGAACCTGCCAGCAACATTAAAGCGGCGTGTGAGTGCTTGCTTGAATGTGTTCATGAGCACTCATTCATCATGTGCATTTATTCCAGAGCAATTGCACAGTAGTCACACCTTATCTGCCGTATTATGTCTCTGTTGTGAGCCGACAAGCTCTGTGAAACTGAGAAAAATGAAAGAGCACGGCTCAGTCACAGCGGCAGTTGTTTTCAATTCACTCTGGTCAGTAAAACAAATGGCTGTGAAGATTGATGCTAAAGTCCGAGGGCTGTTTTCTGCTCTGCACAGCTAAACAGAGTCATTACTCCAGCGGGACAACAGCTAAACTCAGTGTGTGTGTGTGTGTGTGTGTGTGTGTGTGTGTGTGCCTGCAGCTCGCTTAATTAAAGGCCGTTCAATCACAGCTGCTCAGCTGGATCTGACAAGTTCAGGTTGTGAATCAAACTCCTTCATTTGGGGGATTGCAGGGCAGTTCATCTCGCTTTTACTCTCTCTTTCTCCATCCATTCCTCTCTTTCGTCTCTTAGGTGCTTTAACATGAACCAAAGAACTTTAGATTTACGCATTGAGGACTGAGCTTGGATTTCAGTGCGGGTATTTCAGGCTTATTGGACACATTCAGTGAGTTCATTGTGAGCATGCAGTGACCTTTATTCATTCCAAATGCATAGCAGTATATAAACGTGCAGCACTTCACATATTCACTTCACATGTGCTTTCACACTAAAAGCATTTCAGCTATAAATATATATATGTATATATTTATGTATATCATATATATATTAGTGCTATCAAATGATTAATCGCGATTAATCGCATCCCCCAAAAAAGTTTTCGTTTACATAATATATGTATGTGTACTGTGTATATTTAATATGTATATAAAAATACACACACATGCATGTATATATTTAAGAAAATACATATATATACATACAGTTGTGTCCATAAATTTACATGCCCCTTGCAGAATATGCAAAATGTTAATAATTTTAACAAAATAAGATGGATCCTGAAAATTGCATGTTATTGTTTATTTAATACTGTCCTGAATAAACTATTTCACATAACAGATGTTTATATATTATCCACAAGACAAAATAATAACTGAATTTATAAAAATGACCCCGTTCAAAAGTTTACATACCCTTGAATCTTAATACTGTGTGTCGTTTTCTGGATGATCCACGACAGTTTTTATGTTTTGTGATAGTTGTTCATGAGTCCCTCGTTGGTCCTGAGCAGTTCAACTGTCTAAGGTGAAAACATTTACTGTTGCTCAAGAAGGCAACACAATGCATTGAGAGCTGAGAAATTTTTTGAATTGGATGATCAGAGTAAATTGTACTTATTTTGTCTTCTGGGAAACATTTAAGTATTTATGTAGCTTCTTAAGTGCAGTACCAAATGAAAAAAAAATGTGATCTTTAAACAAAATAAGAAAAATTGACACATCACCATCCTGTTCAAAAGTTTACACCCCCCAGCTCTTAATGCATTGTGTTGCCTTCTTGAGCATCAGTAAATGTTTCCACCTTTT
>NW_015555746.1:70890-92650 GCF_001515605.1 Sinocyclocheilus anshuiensis
AATCATACAGTCACTGTTGGAAAGGGTTCAAATATGCAGAAGATGCTGGAAAACCAAAGAATGTGCAGGAGCTGGAGGGTTTTTCTGAAGAACAGCAGACAGTTGAACTGCTCAGGACCAACAAGCAACGAGGGAACAACTATCACAAAACAGAAAAAAGATCATCCAGGAAATGACACAGTATTAAGTATAAAATATAAAATTTTAAATGGGGTCATTTTTAATGAATTCAGTTATTATTTTGTCTTGTGGAGTATATATAAACATCTGTTATGTGAAACAGCTTATTCAGGAGAGTACTAAATAAAAATAACATGCAATTTTAATGATCCCTCTTATTTAGTTAAAATTATTAACATATTTGCATATTCTGCAAGGGGTATGCAATCTTATGAGCACAACTGTATATATATATATATATATATATATTACATACAGTACATTTACATAAATATTACATTTTTTTACTTTGCTGAATTTGTATTAAATCTAATATTTTTGGTTTTGTTACAGTGTTAGTGATGGGCTCTTTCTCACTATCACTTACTCTCTCTCTTTTACTGTACATATCATTACGTAGTCCTGTCTTCTTTCAATAAAATTCCTTTCGTCTGAAACATTTTACTGAACAAAAATCCTGAAGCTCGGCTAACAATCCCACTGGACCCAATTTAGAAACTAATTTAGGCAAATGCGATTTAAGAGGCTTTCCATGGAAAGATATGCTTCAGCTTTGTTGAGATTTCAAACCGTTTGGAGAGCCTGGAAGCAAATTCTACTACTGGAAGTTCACCCCCACATATCAAATATTTGACGTGTTAGTGCCAAAACTGTTTATTGTTTTTCAGTGATATACAATGGTGCACACTCTTTTTTAATAAGTGATTTATAAAGAGATACAATTATATGTATTATATATAGCATGTATTATAATATTTTTCTTTGCCATTTTGATTTTTCTATCTACTAACACCTGCTGTAGACGGTGTGTTCAATGAAAAGTTCATTTTCAGAGTGTGACTTGTTTAATATCACCATGCTATTTATTACCATGATCATATTATACTAGTTAATGACCATAGTGTCTCATTTTCCATTTTTAATCTTTTGTGTCTGTCTCCTGTGGTCTGACACTCTGAGACTCAGGCAGGCCAGGATCTGTCTAGAACTGAACCCGATAATGACAATAAGGTGAGTTATTAGGGCCAGGAAAGTGATTAGGAAAAGTGGATAGTGCTGGTGAATTAGGGACCCGCTGAGCATCACGTTCTGCTCCCAAATGACCATTCTCGGATGTGACAATGATCTTTTAGAGGGTGTCATTCAAGCTGTGAACAGAGCTAATTCCAGTGTCACGGTGCTCAAGAGCACCAAGGGTACACTGTGCACAATGTGAAGGACAAGTACAGGCAAATTCACCAGGACCAGAAAGCCCAGTCTAATCATAGCGGTGCCCTTTTGGGTTGTTAAAAGGTTTCTCACATACTCTGGCTGAGAGGTTATAATTAGCTGTGGTGACTTGGACTTGGGAAGGAAGATGCTGTCTTACGAGTAGGTTTTAGATGAACGGTTTGGGTAACGATTTCTGTTTTAGTCCAAAGTCTGGGGGAAATACAATTAAAAAAATAAAACTTTTTATTCAGCAAGGATGCATTAAATTGACTAAGTGACAGATTAAGTGACAGTAAATACATTTATAATGTTACGAATAAATTTGATTTCAAATAAATGCTGGTCAATGAACTTCCTATTCATCAAAGAATCCTGGAAAAATGTGTATCATAGTTTCCAAATAAATCAGTCAATAAATAAAGCAGCAAAAACTAGTTTTCCACAATGATAATAAGTAACTTTATTAATAATTGGGCACCAATAATATTTGAGCACCAAATCAGCATATTAGAATGATTTCTGAAGGATCATGTGAAACTTGATGCTTAAAATTCAGCTTTGCCATCACAAGAATAAATGACATTTTAAAATATATTCAAACAAAAAAACAGTTATTTTAAATTGTAATAATATTTCACAATATTACTGTTTTACTATATTTTTGATAGAATAAAATAAAAATAAACAAATTATTAAAAACGTCTTGTGTGTGTATTTTTATATAAATATAAAAATAAATATATATAAACAATTTTGAAAATAAGTCTACATAAAATATTACTTGTTCCAGCATATAGATCCATATTTTGTGGTCGTGGTTTGCATAGCTGAGTAGGTTCTTCCTTTGACCAAGAATTTATTACTGTCATACAAAGACCATTCCTTCAGGCTTCTTAGGGAGGATTCATTTAAAATGAATGACATTTAAGCATATTTATGTGGTGGGCAAATTTAAGGTGTGTCACCTAATGGGGTTTGAAAAGGTCTTCCCCTCACTGCTCCTCTGTTCTGCCGGTGTGGATCTTCACAATGAGCAGAGAGCTGGTGCTTAATTGAGATGCCATATCTAATATGTTGAGATGAGCTAGATGAGAGAGGGATCATTCCTTTTCATCTAAAATAATACTGGCAGGGAGGGAAGAGAGGTCAAATTCACTGCTGTCCTAAAAGAAATTAGGCCAAATGGGAAGTTTTATTCTAGTTTAAATAGCTGGTATTAGACTCACAGTGTAGATTCTCTCTCCCATTCTCTTTCTTCCTTCCTTCCTTCCTTCCTCCTCCCCACATCCCTTTCATCCATCTCCATCCTCATTGTGATTCAGTCACTTTATTTGTTCATTTTAAGCATTTTAAAATAGTTTCAGCAAAGGATTGCAGCCATGACCCTCTTAAATTACACCTTACGAAGAGATCATGTTCAAATTTTTTTGAGACGCAATGGAGTTTAATTATTTTTCTGTCTATATTTTTAAGTTACTCTTCTTCCTATTTTCACAGAACAGCCCCTTACTCGATTTTCAAAAGGATTGTGGTGTGTGATTAGGCTTATGTTCAATTATATGTAAATAAAATATTCAGTTTATTGACTTGTAAAGCTGCTTTGTAATGTCTATTCAATGCTTTACTTGTCTGCCACAATAATGTAGTGCCTTCTTTGTTTTTTGTTTTTGTTTTGTTTTTGGTAACAATTGATAAATCCAATAAATTTAGCATTTTGTGTAATTGATTAGATTTTTTTTTTTTCAATTTAATCTATGTACAGCCATAATAATATAACTAGTACTTAAAATGTTAACAACTGCTTTGGGTCTTTGCCAGTTTAGCATGTTTGTGTAGTGACCACTAAATTCGATTGATAAAGCTTCTATTCCTCATTTAGGAATTCCTTTTTCCCCCCAACAGAATCGCAGCTGTTTACTGATGCCTCACCTTTAATTCTGAGTTAAATATTTGAAATCCCTTTGGAGGCATTTTTATAATTTGGCTCAAACACAGCCTTTGGGGGTTGTTTTAGCTTATATTTAGCTTTTTGGCAGTTATAGCTCTCACCTGGTGTGTGTCACGATAACAGCACAGCTTCTTGCAATTATACTGCAGTTAGTAAATGACTGTAACCCTCTGATGCTGAAATGCCATTAAAGGATCCCCGAAGGCTATCAGCGGTAACAGCAGGACTTTAAACTTCCATTTTCCTTTTTTTTTTTATTTTATAATTTAAGTTTTAAACTTGTATTAGCTTATTTTTTTTAAATCATTTACACTATTAAAAATTCCAAGAGTGGGTTTTCACAGCAATGTCATGTAGGAACTGTTTTTGGTTCCCCAAAGAACCTTTCATAATTCTTAAAAGAACCATTTTTTCTTAGTATGAAGAACATTTTTAAAAAATTCTTAAAAAAACATTTTTTTTTTTTTACTATAAAGAGCATTTTGTGCAATCGAAAGTTTTTATGGATGTTAAAGGAATACTTCACCCAACAATGAAATTTGCTGAAAATGTACTCATCTTCAGGTTATCCGGGATGAAGATGAGTTCGATTCTTCATGGGAACTGATTTGGAGAGATTTAGCATTACATCAGTTGCTCACCAATGGATCCTCTGCAGTGAATGGGTGTCGCCAGAATGAGTCCAAACAGCTGATAAAAACATCATCATAATCCACAAGTAATCCACACGATTCCAGCCCATCAATTAATGTCTTGTGAAGTGTAAAGCTGTGTGTTTATAAGACACAAATTCATCATTAAGAAGTTTTTAACTTCTAACTATTTTTTCCAGCTAAAACAGGAGTCCTTTATCCATAATATTGCTTTCTCCAGTGAAAAAGGCACCTCATCGGAATCAAGAGAGAAATATGCACAGATCACAAACTGTTTACAAGCAAAAAACAAAACAGTCTAAAATGGCTCTAAACAAACGTGATTTTGATGTGAGAAGACAACAGGGCGATGGACTTTTTCACTGTTATGGATTGTAGACTCATATTTTGGCCAGAAGTGACAGTTTGAAGTTAAAATGATGGATTTGTTTCTTGCAAATATGGAGCTTTTCACTTTTACAAGACATTAATTGATGGACTGAAGTCGTGTGAATTACTTGTGGATTATTGTAATGTTTTTTTCAGCTGTTTGAACTGACGGCACCCATTCACATTCTGGCGGCACCCATTCACTGCAGAGGATCCATTGGTGAGCAAGTGATGTAATGCTACATTTTTCCAAATCTGTTCCGATGGAGAAACAAACTCATCTACGTCCATGATGACCTGAGGGTGAGTAAATTCTAACCAAATTTCTCAGTCTGTTTACTCAGAATTGTTCCTAATAATATTGAAGGGACTCTTTATGAGTAGAATTAGAACAATTTTGGCACAATATGAACATTTCCTTTGTATCAAGAAACGTGGCCTAGAGGGATTCTGTGTTGCGGGGGCAAAATCTTAATTGATTAACCTGTTAATATACTTTATGTTCCAGGTGAACCGGAGAAAAAGTCAAGACCAGTGATCCAGGAAGTGGTTGAAGAGAGCAGGGATGTGATGGAGGCCTCAGCCCCGTTACTGGAGAGCTCTCAGCCGAGCCTGGGTGAGGAAGAGGGTCAAAGTGAGGATGGGGACCAAGGGAGCAAAGGGTCCAGTGAGTCTGTAGGCAGTGGCTCTTCCTTTGAAGAGCTGGACATGGAAGTGGAAGAGGAGAAGGAGGAGAAGAAAAACGAAGTGGAGGAGGAAGACCATAATGGACAGCAGAAGCCTATGATGGTGGGAGAAACAATCAGGAACAGGGAGGAGTGAAGGATAAAGCGGATTAGAGGGAATGTGGGTGAATGATGAGCGCATATGTGAGTGTGGGTGCATGTGTGAGAGGGAGAAAGTTTGTCTGTGTCTTTGAAATCATCAAAGGCTTTTTTTTTCTTCCTACGTCTTTGAAATTAACATCCCTAAATATCCAAAAAGTTACTACTTTGTTATCAGCAAACAAGCAGTTATCCCTTTCAGAACCTTATATTAAAGACTTAATGAAATGCACATTATTCTTCGGCTTTGTATTTGTTTAAACGATTTGTATATGTGGCTTTCTATTGTCTGTCTTCCCACGGTAATCATCAACTACATTCAGGCAGCAAGTAAATCAGGCAGATTCTGAAAATGAGGTAACATTATTAACGCAACTAAGTGAAGCTTAATCAGACATTTTATTTCATTAACATGTTCTACAGATGATGTATTCAGTAACGTTTGCTTCAAAACATGAATAATTAATTCTAAATGCTGTCTGTTGCTGTAGAATAGAACTGAAAAAGAGTGAGAATAAAAAGTGCATGTTGTTAATGATTGGAGTGTGTTAATTTGACTATTTTGGTGCCCTCTGCATGTAATTGATTTATTGTTTTTTTGGAAAAGAAAAAGTCAATACAAACAATACACAGGACATATTCAAGTAAATCAGGCTATATTTTCTCTTTCTTTCCCATGTATTTTTCTATTTTTCATAAGCTAATTAGGAGAGAAACAGGGTTTTCAGCGTAAGGACTGTTGTTTGTTTTGGATTATATTTTTCTTACTGTGTTTGAATATCAGTTGTATCATACGCTATTTCATCTTTTGATACTGACAGTTGCTCTCTGATGTTCAGCAGGTCATTTGATCAGTCTTTTACATTGTGATTCTGCAAGAAAATATAAAGTATGTGTAAGGCAAATGGGGAAGTGTTTGTGGTTTGTGTGTTCACTTTAACAGCTACTTCAACCTTCTTACTAAACAAAGATATGAAGTATACTCTTACCATTCAAAAGTTTGTGGTCTAAGATTTTTTATTTTTTTATTTTATGATTTTATGATTTTAAAAGAAGTCTCTTAGGCTCACCAATGCTGCATTTATTTGATTCAAAAGTAAAGTAAAAATGGTCATATTTAAAATTTAAAATAACTGTTTCTATTTTAATATATTTTTTCAAAAATGTAATTTATTCCTGTAATGGCAAAGCTGAATTTTCACCATCATTACTCCAGTCTTCAGTGTCACATGATCCTTCAGAATGCATTCGATGTTGATCTGGTGCTCAAAAAACATTTATTTGAATCATCAATTTTGTAAACAGTTGTGCTGCTTAATAGTTGAAAAAAAGAAAAGACGGCAAAAAAAAAAAAAATGTGATATTATAAATGTCTCTAAATCTAAGTATTAATTTCTTTATTTTTCCTTCTTTCCAAAAAAATAAAAAATCATACTGACCCTAAACTTTTGAATGGTTGTGTATATATTTATTGTGTAAAGCTCTATTATTTATTGTATTATTATTGTTACTATTTCCCTAGCTGTTTTCTGCTGTCATTTGCTAGCCTTAGTTCTTAGTATTAATTGATAAGTATAGTGTCTTATTATCTATTTTAAGCCTCAGGAATCCCCTTTGGTGTAAATGCCCTCCTTTGTTGTGCAGTTACTCTGAAGATCTGTTTAGATGATGTGTTTGCCATTGACAATACAGATCAATACAAGTGTCTTATCCTAAAGCTCCGGCAGGTTCTCTATCTTCTGAACACTTTGTCACAGAATTGCTGTGAGCTTAGTGAAGCACAGAAAAAGAGGAACTTTGGAGTTATGCTCTTTTTGACCTATTTTCATTGGCGAAGCAAAAATAAACCCAATTAGTGGCCTCTGTGTATCTTCTATATTTGTATGTAATGTATCTTTCATTTATTGCCTTCTTATTGCAGAAACATAATATCACACTTGCAATAGTGCTGCTGTAATGAACAACAACCCGAGGCTGAATCTTATTTGTACTTATAGTCACCACCACAGTAACACTATTACCTGTATGATATTGTTTAATTAGAGTTTGGCTATGTTTTAAATTCAGGCTTTTCCATGGAAGGCAGGATGTTAGGTAGAATGACAGCTTTAGTCACTATTCACTTTCATTGTATGAAAAAAGACGTCATGAAAGTGAATGGTGACTGAGGCTGTCGGACCCTAACATTTCTGCCTGACATCCCCTTTCCTGTTCTACAGAAGAAAGAAATTCATAGGGGTTCGGAACAACATAATGGTGAGTAAATACCTGAATTTTCATTTTTGGGTCAACTATCCGTTGCTCTTAAAATGGTCTGACTTTGCTCACTGCACAATATGTTCTTTTGCATATCAATGTATTATTTACTAACTCTGTCACTTACAATGTAACGTGTTTAGGATC
This sequence comes from Sinocyclocheilus anshuiensis, assembly GCF_001515605.1. NCBI lineage: Eukaryota > Metazoa > Chordata > Actinopteri > Cypriniformes > Cyprinidae > Sinocyclocheilus > Sinocyclocheilus anshuiensis. Next base: position 78,480 of record NW_015555746.1, read on the forward strand.
CTTCGTGGAATAGCTATGCCATCTGTGTAAGTAACCTTTCTCTAATTTTCAAGACGTTGATGGCGATCTACAACTAAACAGATTTCGCAGACAAACTCTCTCGCAGGTTGTAGGCTAAAACATTGATAATCCAAGATGGGATGTGACTGGCTCAATGTGTAAAGGGTCAACACACACAATCTATGTTCGGTCTGAGAAAATCCTCATGGGTGCTTTCCTCTCGTGTCATGTTGAAACTTGTTTATCGACCTGAAATGGGACATTGATCTCATGATGTGTGATTCTGACAAGCCAACTTTAATACATCGCCGTCGCAGACTGGTACTTGGCCAATTAGACAAAACCGACACAATCTGACGTCTTTCGGTGTATATACATATTCTGTCTCGCGGAGCAGTTAGAACAGACTGAGTCAAGTTGTTGTCAGCATAGTTTTCTCGATAGTTCACGATATGCGTTCAGTGATCGTTCGTTGTAGTTTGTTTCTGGGGCACTGGTCGGTGAATTGGAAACGCATCTAGCGTACATCCCCACTTTCAAGTTGTTTTTCAGATGAAGAAATCCAGTCGATATTTTGAGCTCACCGTTTCAGGGTTAGACACCAAATCAGTGCAAATGTAATTCCATCAGAGCACGCACGCATGCACACACGCGCTCTTAGAGTCGTCAATAGGCGTTAAACTTATGCATAAAAAGTTAATCTGTGACACTTCAAATGCATTTCTTTAACGCTCTGTAATACTTAGAAAAGTCTGTGTGCAGCGAGTGTTCTTTGGCGTTTTTAGGTAGGCTAATTCAGTCTAGGTGGCAAAAAATCTCAAGGAATCCAATGACGCGCGCGACGCCTTTTCAGCACCACGGACAGTTCCACGCGCGCTCAATGCAAACTTCACCCGCTGAATGAAACCTGGATTCCACTGCTGGAATTCAGCCATATGTTTTAAATTCAACATTAGAGTAATACGAAACTGTATGCGAGGATACGGACTTCTAACCGGATGTCTTTAAGTAGATCCGCCAGGAATCTGTCGATGAGAGGTGAACTGGACAGGTCAGGTAAGATGGTTATCGTCTGATTTTTATCTGTTGATATAATGTTACCATATATGCTTTCTGGAGATCGGTTAGCACGACATATGCAGACAGGGATAAACTTAGCGTTGCTAACAGTTGGTTAAAACATGCATTTTGACATCTGACGCGATCAAAAAATAATAATTATTATTATTACTTCTTTAAAATAAACGCATTGCATTGTTTTTCATTTGCACAAGTCTTTCGGTTTGACACGTTTTCAAAAAGGCAACACAAGCCAGCGTCAGATCAGATAAACAATCGTACAGGTAACATCTCATCACATATTGCTTTGAATAGCAAAACACTCCCGCTCCGCTCCGGGGTGTGTCTGGAAACGCATCTCTAGAAAACCTGTTCCCACTACTCCCAACTTCATTTCTCTAAAATCGTGGCTTGTTGCATGTATTTTCAACAGTTTCGCGAAGTGAAAAAGCAGTGGATATATTTAACCAGCTTCGCATTAACATATCACAAGTTTAAGTGAGGAATCTTATTAAAACGACTTTAAAGGGGCTTACGGTTTCATTTCAAAGCTTGTCGACTTTTCACACCACCCTGAAACTTCCTGAGTCGTATAAGGAAGTCTTACACATTTCTAACGTGTTGCATTATAAAATTTGCATTTGATTTACAATTCAGACAGTATTATCAATTAATGTAATCATACAGTAAAGTGTATCGGGATGTCTCTTATTCAGTTGTTCATGTGAGATACGCTGTAAACATTTTCAATAAATTTACGAGATACATAATTTTAACAAAAGCAGAAAAAAATACTATTGCCTTTAGAATATATACATTTTTTCCCGTAAACATTATGTAATTCATCTTTTGCAGTCCATGGTATGGGAAGTTTTTTATTTTCTTTTTTTATTGTGGCTGTGTCTAAACCTTTCTCTCGAATCATAATAAAAACGGTGTTAGTTCATGCCCTGGGTTTTGATTGCTGCCTCTCTGAAATGTTTAAAATCGTGATCAGATCCAGGCTATATATCAGCTTTATATCACAATGTGCAGGTTTGACCACGTCTAGCTGGTGCATGTCTCCTAAAATTACATCATACGGGAGTTAACATGAGTAACATTATAATCTTTTCATTTTTCGTCCCTATTTATGAATTGAATAAAAAAATTAATGTATTAAATATGGAAATAAACACATGCTAACGACCACTATGTGTGTTTGGCTTTCAGCGAGCATGGCAGCCCAAATCAAGCTGTGGTTTAAAAATAAAAGAAACACAAACAGAGGCAAAGAACCGCTAGGCTGGTTGTTTTTTAAATAATTCAGCTCGCGACGGACATGCTCTTATCTTCTCCAGTGAAGAATCTCCAAGAATCGCGCCACGCAGTCTCTGCTCAGTAAAACTGGAAAACGAGAACCGAAACGGTCCCCTGAACAACTGAATTATTTTTTATTACGTTCGGTTATGAAGGTAAAATGACGTCAAAAAGATTTGCATACGCAGGGTAAGAGTTGTGGAAGTGTACACAAGACTGTAAGCGTAAATTAAATTTGCATGCGCAAGAGAAGCTTTGTAAAGGTGTAAATCGCGTTTCAAGCGCAAGAAACAATTATTTGCAGCATTTTACTGTTACTCGTAAGTGTAATTCATGTATTGTGAAACTGCAGCTTCATGCTAACGCAAAATAAATATGATCTGCATGCTTCTGACTTCCATTTTTCCGCGCTTACACTTTTGGCACGTTTTTTTCGCCAAAAGACGGTCAAAAGCACTGCAAGCCTGTGAACAGTGATTTGCAAGCGAAAACAACAGTTTAAAGAACCTGCGTATGCAAATCTTTTTGACGTCATTCTACCTTCATATTCGGTTCAGTTAACGTTTCACGAACGTGCATGGTTTTGCCGTGCGGATGGAACAACGCAGAAACAAGGCGATCAGTGCATTCCGATTCCCGAACGAATGACTCGTTTGAGTCGGTTCTATTTAGTGAATCAAAAACAGTTATGAATCACCCGAATGTATTCGTATTTTTAAATAATGTGTGAATGGATGGATAACATATATTTGATTAGTTTTTTGTTTACTGATTAGGACCAATTAGATTGCATTTATTTTGCTTTAATTAAGAGAATTTCAATTATTTTACATTTATTTCTGAATTGTTGAATTCTGAAATGGAGCAAAAGAGAAATGGAGTGAGAGAGAGAGAGAGAGAGAGAGAGAGATAAAAAAGCCAATCCTTCAGGTCTCGGTGATCCAGTAAAGTGGAGACGCCTCTGTGAGCACGGCGAAGCTGCGTTATCACTGCCATGGCGTGTAAAAGTGCCTCCTTAGTCCTTATCTGCAAGTAACACAGCCGCTTTGAAAACTGATCAACAATAAAACTCAGAATTGCTAACACAGAGTTCAACTAATGGCTTTTTAGTCTGGACGACAAGCATTTTGGTGAAGGATTTACGGTAGTGGGATAAGTCACAGATGCTGACAAGTAGGCGGGAAATAGATTAACCTCTTGTGAGATTATTCTGCTACAGGAGTGACTGATAGGTTACAGCAACAAAGATAGTAAAAGTAATGGAGGTGTAAAGTGGGGTTGTCACCTCACAGCAAGAAAGTCTCCGCTTCGAGTCCTGTCTGGGCTGGGAGAGCTTTCTGTGAAGAATTTGGATGTTCTCTTTCTCAATCTCATGTCATTTCAAATGTTTACGACTTTCTTTCTTCTGTGGAATATAAAAGAAGATATTTCGAGAGTGTTTTGGAACGACATGAGGGTGAATAAACAATGACAGAATTCATTTCACAAGAGGACAATGGGAATGAAAGTTGAGTGAATGTTTTCATTAAACAGATGTCTATCTTATCACATATCCCTCCCTGATAATCACACATCGTTTTATTAATCTACCACATGATTAACAGATTAAATGATTGATATATAAAATGAGGCAGCTTAATTCACTCTTATTGCTTAACAAAGTTTGGTTTTATTAGCTAAACTTTATGGACAGAGTGATAACCGAATGATGAATATAACCCACTTCTTCTTCAAAGTTTGCTTAATGGTGCATTCTTATGATATTTACCTTATCCCAAATAGCAAAGCTCATTGATTTAACATTATTTCAATGTTAAATCAATGATCTTTGCTTAGTGCAATGCCATTGACGACATATAGCATTATAGCAGCTTTTTAATGTCACCGATCTGTCAAACAACCTTTTACGGTAAAAGTGCTGTGTGAATAATGAATGTCTTCATTTTCACTCTGGCAGTCTGAGGTAATGCTGAGATCCTCTGGAATGCATCAGGCACATTCAGTAGCAGGTGGTGTTTGTTTCTTGTCAAGCATCTTGTAAAAGACTTACAGAGAAATTCTGCGACCATGCAGATCCCAGGAGAGACTCGTGCACAGAGACAGGAGGATCTGTGTGTCTTTTGTGCATCTGTGCAGTAGGGCACGTGTGTATATATTTGTGTACTTCTGAGAGAAAGGGAGAAAAACTAAACCAAATGCAAATACTTAGAACTAAAGGCAGACATGTAGGGGGGTTTCATCACAGCGGGTCTGTGCTGTGTACTTTGTCCAACAGGGAGAAAAGACCATATGTGTGTTTACTCACACTCCTGAGAGTATGTGTCAGAGAAATACATATTGTGATATATTAGGGTTGCATTAAAGTGTTTAAAGGCAAAAGGGAAACCCAGTATGCAGCAGCTCATGGGTCTCCAGTGACTGGGACATGAATAATGTACAGGTTTAGAGAAGGAGGGGAGAGACCATATAGAATGCAGAGGAGAAGCGTTCCTTGTGTTTGTAAAAGACGCTACAGAAGTAAGAAAGACACATATATACAGTATGTTGAAATCAGCTGTAGATACACACACAGGCACACATACAGTGGAAAAAAGCTACAAATTTAAGTAAAAATCCAATTTTGCAACCAAACAATCTCTTGATCTTTTGTGTAGTTGATTTCACAGTGGTTTGGAGTGTGGGGAGTTTGATTGGCAGCATTTTAATTGCTATTTCCTGTCGTCTCCAAGCTGCAATGCAGTGAATGGATGTCATTTAAATGTTAGTTGTCCCTTACTATGATCTGATAATAAGTACCTCATGTGAAAAGGTCAGTAGGCTGATTCTCTTATAATCTAATATTTAGCTTCTAAAGCTTTAAAGGAGAACTAGTAAAATATGTTGGCTTATATTGTCAGATATCTTAAATCAGATCAAGTTGCACTGTGGGTCTTTTTAGTTCCACTGAGGCAATATTTTGAGCTGGAAAAGTCTATTCGGAAGTATATTAAAATGTTTTAAAATCACTTCTGCTGTCCTTGAAACATTCTCTCATTCAAACAACCAAATGTAACAGCAGAGTTCATCCTGAAGTGAAAATGCTGTCCTCATTTACTCACCCGCATGTTGTTTTAAACCTGTGTGACTTAGTTTGTTCTGCAGATCACAAAAGATATTTTGAATACCCTAATGATATTGGCTTCTTTTTTTTATTTTTTCTACATTTTTGGAGAAACATCCCTTAAAACATTTGTGGCACAGCTTGAATGAAATCAAGGCTGTGAGGGATAGAAGTACAGTGTGTTCAGTGGATTGTACTGTTGTTTAACCACATATGACTTGGCTGGCAAACCATCTTTTTGGGGAAAAAAATAGACAAAACTCCATAAAACAGTTGTGAAAGTTGTGTTGTGAAAATTACATAATCTCTAGGACATATAAACAGTGTGCACCATTGTAAAACTCGTTTTACAATGGCGTTTAACCTGAATAAGGTCTATTATTATTACTAGTAACCTTCTTTTTCTCAAATTATCAACAGGCATCCGCAATGAGTGCTTCCTCATAGGCTTTTAGTTCCTGTGGACTTTGAAATAACTGAGAGGGATGTCCGACTGAGGGACTAGGTAAATGAGTTGTTAACTCCATTCGATTCCAGCTTGACCCATTCAGGCCTTTTTGTGAACATAATAGTCCGTGAATATAATAGGAGGCCATTATTCCATTATCTGGTGGTGTCTTGGACAGTGTTACTTCATATTTTGTAATCATTTTGTTGGTAATTTTTGCTTCCTGTGAACACTGAACATGAGTGAATTTAAACATTAAATATTTAAATGTGTCTTTTATTATTTATTTAGGAAATATAACACCAGCAGCACTGTTGTATTGAATATGCAAATTTGAATCCGCTCCCGTTTTTCTCGGCCAATCAGATTAGTGGATTAAGAACTAACCGTTGGTTAATAAAAATGAATTATTTCATTTACCACTTTTGAAGTAGACATCTTTTATTAAGGCTTAATCTGTGAAGAGAATCATTGGATTGTTTCCTAGTCTGATTTCCAGAAAGTGCTCAGTGCATTTAGCCCTATCTAACTGTCATTTTGGCCCCTTGGAGTGAGCAGTTGTACTGTACACACATGATTGCAATTCCCCTTCAAATGGTAGCTGATGATGTGGCTGCCCTGAGTAAGGTGTTCAAAACCTCATTTGGACAGCAGCCACCGACTCTTTGGATGGTTATCAAATGGCGAGCCTGCTGGGTTGTGGCATTACTCACACTCACAGTTGTTCGAATTGGATTTGTGGTTTGGAGCTCCAAATTAAAAAGACATTTGTCAGCTTGTCGAAAAATGTGCTGCAATCCAGCGATTAGCAGAAGCTGAAGTTGTAATTCTGTCAGTTTATTGTTTTCAGATTGATCACTGCCAGGACGGACTTGGCAAGGTGGCGGCGGCCCAAATGTAGCGGAGACCCGAGAGAAGCTGTCATTTTCTTAAATGTGCATTTATCGCATGGCTAACTGTGGCAAATGGAATTGAAAATTGAGCGTTTGGTATTTGACGGTGGTGATTACAGTTTAACTGATGAGTGATGTGGACCACTTTAAATAAAGCAACAGGTTGGTCGCATAAGATCAGGTTATTGCCGAGAGGGATTCTTGGATTGGTATAAAAGCGAGCTGCAGCAGCATACATGCCCTGCTTCCCTGGAAATGTATTTTTTGTCGTCTAAAATGTGGCCTGAAATTCATTTACATAGTTTCTCCTCTCTAATCAGTGCAGAAGAGCCCTTGTATAGAATTCCTCTCTTACCTTTTCCTCCCTCGGCCCTGCGGTTACATAAAGATGACCTCTCTCCTAGATGTGCTATTACCATATTCATGCTGCTCTTTTTGCCAGCATGAGATTGAAAATACTGAAATGGATTAACACTTTGGGAGGATCCTCCTCCTCCTTAAGGTTGCTCATTCCTTCCTCTCTCTTATTTGCGTTCTGTCTCTTCCTCTGCGCTCTGCCAGCATCTCTCAGTTCCCCTGTGTCTTCACACTGCGTGACTGGAGCAGTCTTGAAGACTGGCAAAAGCAGCGCCATCAAATTGAAGAGGCCACCTGGTGAAGCGGAAGATACAAGCGATAGTGGAGAAGGAGTGGAGAGTAGAGCGAGACGGGGGTAATTGGACTGGATATTCAGGCAAATTTATGGGTCTTTAATTGCCATGTATTTACAAAATTTGAATAAATGTAAATGTAATATTCCACTTCAGCGTGGTTACTCGGTGGTTACTGAGAATTGCCGTATCTCTAGTGTAAATATACAGACATTCATCTCTGTAAGTGGAGATAAATAAGTCAACATTAAATCAAAATGTACTTTCTTAAAGGGATAGTTTACCAAAATATATTACTATCAAAATATAAAAATTGCTCTGCTTCTGCAATAACACATTTCTGGCTGATGCCACCAATCATCTTTATTTTTCAAAATGTCCCCTGCAACCACCTGCCTTACAGAGACAACTTTTCACAATTCAGTTAATAACCTCTATATAAAATCAAGTCCTGCCCTACATGTTTTATTGTTAAATGTTGCATTGTAGATATAAAATGTATTTCAAGTTGACTACAAGTTCTGCATTGCTATCAGGACCCACCCTTGTTTTCTTCCACAGATGTTTACCATTTGTCCCAGACCTGATTTCTGTTCACGATCACGAATATGGGACATTTTCAACACTTTAACATTATACTGCACTGCAATCCTAGATTGACTTCAACAGAACCTCATCTTACTTTTACAATACTTCTCTCTACCTATATGGTGTCAGATATTACTTAAAAAGCTTATCATCCAATAAATAAATTCTGTTGTGGAGAAGAGCGGTCTCAAATAATCGTTATGGTTCCGAGGGGATGCGAGTATTAATCCTTAAGAGATGCGGTTCAGGGGATGTATGTCGTAAAAAGATATAGCCAATTTACACCAGCTTTACAAGAATTCCCATAGGGACTCCACTCCCATCCTAGCAGACTAGATTGGCCCTTGTAGCCTCACTTCTCTCTCGCTTGCTCCCTCTCTCTCTCTTCCTTCCTTTCACTCTTGTCTGGCAAGTTTCCATGGAAACAAAGGGTAGGGAGAAGACCCTAATGAGTAAGTGTGTGTCTCAGTGAGATGAACACATACATTGTTAAGATATGGACGCACGCACACACACACACACACACACACACACACACACACACACACACACACACACTCTCCAATTCCCAAGCACTCCCTCTCCTGCTGGTCAGTTGGACTTCTGTTTGGCTGTTCATTCTTCATTCTTGATTTTTCATTTGATGTTTATGACACTCGTCCTGGTGAAAAGAAATAGTCTAATTTATAATGTATTTTTCCTCCTCAGGTTATTTATAGTCTCTATTTCTCCAACATGGTGTTTCACTAGGACAAGCTGGTTTGCTGTAGAAAATGTTTAGGGTCTTGCTGTCTTCAATGATTAAAATAAAAATAATTTACAAAATGAACCTTATAATCATCTTCAGATTCTATATAGATGGAAGCCCGTTTCTGCCACTGAATAAAAAAAAAAAATGTAATTGCGACTTTTTCTCGCAATTGCTTGTTTACATCTCGTATTTGACTTTTTTCTCACAATTGTTAGTATACATCTCGCAATTCTGACTTTATTTGTCAAAATTGCAAGATATAAACCTCACAATTTCTTATATCTCACAATTGTGACTTTTTTTCTCAGAACTGCATGCAATTACGAGTTATTAAGTCAGAATTGTGAGATACAAACTCGCAATTCCGAGAACATATCAGTCTTTTCCCCCCCTCAGAATTGGGCTTTATAACGCGCAAAAAAGTACGAATTGCGAGATATAAATCGGAATTGCGAGAAAAAAGTCAGAATTGCGAGTTTGTATCTCGCAATTCTGACTTTGTTTCTCACAATTACGAGTTTATATCCCACTGTCCTGAGAAAAAGTCTGAATTGCGAGTTTGTATCTCACAATTATAAAATAAAATCACAATTGCAATTTCGCATTACGCAATTCTGAGAAAGTCAGAATTATGAGCTAAAAACACTTTTTTTGGTAACCTTTTTTATTTTCTATTCAGTGGCAGAAACATGGTGCCATACATATGATATTCATATATATTCATATAATGAATGAGATAAAAATGCTTTTTTTGTAACCTTTTTATTTTCTATTTAGTGGCGGAAACGTGGTGCCATACATATGATATTCATATAATGACAAAATTTAATTTTTAAAAGAGCTGTTTCTATTTTATTATCTTTTTTTTTTTAAACAAAATTGAAAAACGTTTGTTTTTCTGCTGTTTTTTTATACTTAATATTGCCTTTTAACGTTTTTTTTTTTGTTTTTTTTTTACATCCAATGAATGCCTTGGTGAGCAAAATGATTTTTTTTTAAAACATAAAAAAAATGTAATTGTTCCAAACTTTTGGCTGGTAGTTTATGTTCCTCTGATCTAACTAAAAACTTACTTGACGGATGTTATCAACACTTTAGCCCTCTGTAGTTTCACAAAGTAGCCACAGACTTTTGCGAAAGTCATTTTTCAGTATATTTTCTATTAATCGTGGCAGCGGTAATTCATCAAAATATCAAATGATGGGGAAGAGTGTTATATCCAAGCATATATCACGGATGCACATACTGTATGTAGAGATCACTTTTGGCATTTTAAACTGCTAATTCAGCATCTTCCACAACTTTGCACTCCCACTTGGCCTGCAAACTGGGGAACTGTGCTGTGCAAGTGGCATTCAGCACAATTTCTTAAACATGTTGGGACTGTTACCTGATTTGCATAATTCCTTTAGTGAATGAGGTGCCGAAACTATTCAGACCGAACGTGAAGATGATGTTATCAGCAGGTGCAATTCATTCTTAGTTGAAATATCAACCCTATACATCAGTCTTATGTATGTTTTTATATTAACCGAACATGAAGGTTAAATCAGTGTCGTTTATTTCTTATTTCACTCATTGAAATTCCAGTGATGTTCAGTTGAAAAGTCATAGTAATGTAAAAGTAAATAACCACCTCAGCTTGCAGTCACGTTCTTCTCACACACTCTAGGAGTTGAGGCTGCAAACCTCATAATTACATCATTCACAGCATCCGAAAGCTATACTCCACACCTCTTAGCATGTGTGAAATTAGAATGTATGCTCCCCATTGATATGCTGGCATATAAAAGAGAGAGAAAAAGGAAAGAGAGAGAAACAAAACTAGGCCTTTGTGGTCAATTTGCTTACTACATGGGGAATCTTTTACAAAAAATTATGTTTTGATGTGCATGCTGTAACTGCATTTTTTAAGGTCGCTGTCTTTCTGAGTGCAAATATATGCAAACTTATATACTGATGTGATTGCTGATGCTTGTGTGTGTGTGTGTGTGTGTGTGTGTGTGTGAAGCAGCTGTTACTTACAAGCTGTCTGATAGTGATCCTCTACATGAGTTCAGGCGAGCTAGCTTTACACTACAATGGTCACACTGTCCCCTGAGCAGAGAGCCTAACACACACACACATATACATAAGTGAACAAAGCCCTCAATGGACTAGCCAGGAGCTTAAGGGAAAGGGGCCTTAGGGAGCCCATACCTAGCACTGTGAGTTAACAAATCCAGCAGCCCGATGGAATAACAGAGAAATTCTGAGAAATTCAATTCTGAGAGTTACAGAGAAAATTAGTGCAGCCAAATGATGATATTTCAACTGCACAACAAATTACATTTGAGTCTCTCAGTTGGGGATCTCTTACAACCACTGATAAGAATAAATCAAATGCTAAATATTTTCAATATTTTTGTCAGTATGTCAAATTGTTTTTATTTTTCAGTATGTACATCTAAACATTATTAAATCAAGATATGTTTACTTGAGATGCAAAAACTATTAAGTCTTTAAAATTAAGAGTTTTTGCCTAAAACTAAAAAAAAAAAAAAAAAAAAATTCAGAATGACTAAAAAACTTAATTTAAGGAGACAACAAGATTATAAAGAAAGAAAGGTTATCTTACCCCACTGGCAGATAATTGTTCTTGTTTTAGGGATAAAGTTAACACGAACAAAGAAAAAAAATATATAGTTTATCGTTATTTTATGGTAACTAATGTAGTTTAGTAATGTTAGCAAATGAAACCTTAATGTGAAGTGTTACCAATTTCTTTTTGAGTAAAGCAACATATTTTCATAACTTAGCTTCACTCTTCACCACAATAATAACCCAAAACTCCACCATATGAGAGAAAAGCTGCAAAATCCCAACATAGCAGAACATTAAATATGAATGAGTTTCTACTTTTTCATCTCGCTCAAAAACATAAAATAACACTTAATTTCAACATTTAATGTCCCCATCCAGTCCCAAGCAATGCACGCTGGGAAATAGAAATCCCCTGTCCAGATTCAGCAACGCTACATTAACACCAATGGAAATTATTCATGTGGTTCCCACACAAAAGGATTGCGTAAACCACTATTTTACCAATTTACCAAGTAGTATGTGAAGAAATGTTCAAGAATTGTGTTGCTGTTACCCACTTTAATGACTTAGTTCACCCAAAAATGTACATTTTGTCATTAATTATAATTACTCACCCTCATGTCGTTCTAAACCCATAAGACCTTCGTTCATCTTCGGAAAACACAATTTAAGATATTTTTGATGAAATCTGAGAGCTTTCTGACCCTGCATAGACAGCAATGCATCTAAGAGAATAAATTGTTGAATAAAGTCATTATTTTTGTTTTCTTTGCACACAAAAAGTATTCTTGTAGCTTCATCAAATTAAGGTTGAACCACTGATGTCACTATTTGGATATTTTTACAATGTCCTTATTACTTTTCTGGGCCTTGAACGTGTCAGTTGCGTTGCTGTCTATGGAGGATCAGAAAGTTCTCGGATTTCTTAAAAAATCTTAATTTGTGTTCCAAAGATGAATGAAGGTCTTAGGGGTTTGGAATGACATGAGGGTGAGTAATTAATGAAAAAATTTTAATTTTTGGCTGAACTAAATTTTTAAGTATAGAAAAAAAAACCGGATGGGACAAATTTATTTTTTATTATGAAATGTTCATGTCCCCAAGCTTATTCTTCATTTATCTCTTAAAACAAAATACATGGGTAATGGAAAATCAAAGCAATTGTTGTGTATTGCAGTGCAGCATCTAATTCCCACTTTCTTTCTGTTTTAATCACAGATTGTGATCTTCACTAACTCCACAAACAAGCAGGAGATGGCGATGATGCTTGAGTTTGCCTATGCCTGCTTACAAGCGCACTGAAGTGTCTGAAGTCTTTCCTTTAGCTCGGCTTGAGCCCAATCCCTTTCCAACAACTGAGACTGCTAAATAGGGATTGACCTGTAAAGTATCCAGATCATGGCTCAGAGGTCAGCTCATTTCAGAGGTCACGGCCCCTCCTGGCCACTTCATCTCACTCTACTGCTGCTTCTATTGGCCAGGACACCCCAGGCTTTGGCTGTCCCAGGTTACAACACTGACACCTCCAAGAAAGATATCATAATGGAGGGGGACCTGGTGATTGGAGGCCTGTTTCCTGTTCATCAAAAGGGGGAGGGGGCTCAGGACTGTGGCCGTATCAATGCACAAAGAGGGATTCAGAGACTGGAGGCGATGCTGCTAGCCCTGGACAAGATCAATCAAGATGATCAGATTTTGCCCGGGGTAACGTTAGGTGCCCACATTCTGGACACTTGCTCAAAGGACACGTATGCGCTGGAGCAGTCGCTTGAATTTGTGCGCGCTTCGCTTACAAAAGTGGACGATAGTGAGTACACGTGTCCGGATGGATCCTACGCCATCCATGATGATGTTCCACTCGCAATCTCTGGAGTGATCGGAGGCTCCTACAGTGATGTATCCATACAGGTACTGTTTCCCGTCTCCTGTGTTTATTCATCTGCTTGTTTGTTTTCTTCCAGCAAAATTTCTTGATAACCAGATTATATGTTGTGATGTAGCAAGTCATAAATGTGCATTAGGAGTCATTTGCATGTATATTGTGTTTATCACACTATGGCTGTCATTCGGCTGTATGCACAAGCCTGCAGTTTAGTTCAGTTAACTCTATAATCTCTACTGTATTATAGCTGATATGCACATTTCTAAAGCCTCTACAGTAAATTCTCAACATAATTACAAAATTTGCTCAAAAACCTCTTCTGTATGCCTTATGTTGTCTGATTGATAGTTTACACTTTTTTAAAAAGTAAAAAACAAAAAAATCTAAGTGTGTCCACCTTCAGGTCGTGGCACAAATATCTTTTTGCAGTGAAATCTTTTCAGATTTTTATAAAGTAAAGTAAATAATAAATTTGATATTGTTAGTAATATTTTTAGGGTAACACTTTCTGTGTATATGCGTATATATGCGTATATGTATATATACACACACATATATATATATATATATATATATATATATATATACAGTGCCTTGTGAAAGTATTCATACCCCTTCATTTATTTTACCGTTATCTGGGACAGTTTAAATTTAGCTCAGGAGCATTCATATTGCTTGTAAATGTAACTACACGTCAAGTGAAGTTAACCTGTGGCAAATTCAATTGAATGGGTATAATTTGGAAAGGCACACATGTCTTAATAAAAGGTCTACCATGATGGTCACTCTAGGTGAGCTCCATGATCATATGTGGAGATGGGAAATACCTACAGAAGGACAAACATCACTGCAACATTCCACCGATCTGTGCTTTATGGCGGTGTGGCCAAACTCAATCCTCTCCTCAGTGAAGACACA
>NW_015555746.1:92806-114640 GCF_001515605.1 Sinocyclocheilus anshuiensis
CTTTATGGCGGTGTGGCCAAACTCAATCCTCTCCTCAGTAAAGACACATGAAAACACACTTGGAATTTGCAAAAAAGCACCTAAAGGACCCTCAGACTCTGAGAAACAAGATTCTCTGGTCTGATGAACCTCAGTTCCAAGCATCATATTTGAAGGAAACCAGGCAATGCTCATCACATGCAGAGTACCATCCCAAAAGTAAAGTGTGCTGGTAGCAGCCTCATGCTCTGGGGCTGTATTTTAGCGGTAGGGACTGAGGGACTCATCAGAGTAGAAGAAAAGCTCAATGCACCAAAATATTGAGATGGCCTTAATGAAAACCTAGTCCAGAGCATTCAGAACCTCAGACTGGGCAGAAGGTTCACCTTCCAACAGGACAATGATCAACAGGACAATGACCCTAAGCATACAGCAAGAGTGGCTTATAGACAACTCTGTGAATGGCCTTGAGTGGCCCAGCCACAGCCTGAGCTTGAACCCAATCAAATATTTCTGGAGAAACCTGAAAATGTGCATCTGGCCCCATCCAACATGACAGAGCTTGAGAGGTGAAGAGGTGAGGAGAAGAATGGCAGATAATTGCCAAATGATGATGAGAAAAGCTTGTCGCATAAACCAAAAAATACTTTTTTGCTTCAGCTAAATATTTAGTTTAGGTATGAATACTTATGCAATGTACTTATTTCAGTTTATTTTTATTTTTAATACATTTACGAAGTTGTGACAATTCTGTTTTTGCTTTGTCAGTATGGTGTATGGAGTGTAGTAATTAAAAAAAAAAAAGTAATTTAAAGCAGTTTAACATAAGGCAGCAACATAACAAAACGTGAACAAAATTAAGGGGTATGAATACGTTCACAAGGCACTGTAGTTGTCTGCTATACTGCTGTAAAGAAGGTGTCAGAAGTTCATCTTACTTTTTGGCTATATAAATATCAACAAATGCACCAAAATTTATATTTTGCTCAGTTTAGGCCTCTGAATAAATTTGTTGTTTTTTCCTTCCTGGAGCTTGAACTCCTTATTCCTCAATATCATATGAGCCATGAAAGCCTATATTTTGTCTAAAGCCTTATTTTGTCTAAAGATTCAGTAAACTGTTCTATTATTTAATGTATTATTTCATATGCTGGGCTATACAGGGTTAAGCAAACAAAACTTTTTTTTTTTTTTTATTTTCAGTTTTGCAAGTTAGGCCTACTTTATTTTTGCTTCTGTAACAAAAATAGTTCCAAACAAAGAACCTTTATATATATATATATCACTAATATATATATTACAGCAACACAACATTTTTCATTCCTGAACAACTCAGTGTTCTGAATTAGTTTCTGAATGAATCAGCATTTTGTACAAATGAGTTGAATGAATGATTCAGTGGCTCCTTTAATGCCTCAGTTAATTGTATTATTGCTAGTTTAATCAGCATTATTTAGCAAATCAGGTAAATGAACGATTCAATGGCTTGCTCCTAAAGAAAGTAATTTGTTTCCTTTCTGAATGAAATAATGTTTTAAATGAATTGGTTGAATGAATGATTCATTGACTGCCATTGATAACATAACTAGATATCTTTAACTTTTAAAATCTCACTTCTGTGGTTCATACTGCAGCATTTAGTAAGACAAATTTGCAGTCTCTTAATGAGAAAAAATAGTGGTGATGTCTGGCTACCTGTCATCCATATGCTCAACCCATCCAATTTGCGGCCAACCATGTGGCGTTTCCTGACATTCCCTGGGATGTCAGGAGCAGACGGGCTGCAGATGCTAGCTTTAAGGAATCAAGACAGTGACAGCTTGATTACACTTTTCACAAATCTACTCCCTGAAGATCTAAGTATACTAAAGAGTGAGTGAGACTGATAATTAGAAGAAAATGTGTAATATGCGTAAGAAATCGATTGACTTGATCAATATTCCAGCATCATAAAAGTTCCTGCACTAATGAAAGCTCATATACACTCATGGAAATCTCAGACCAGGAGGCAGTTGTGGTGTCGAAAATTTGCATTCTGCTTAATTTCAAACTTGAGAACATGTAAAACAATTTTACATATTCTCTGTGTGTCTTACAGATTCTTATCCATCAAACGCTCTGTCAGAATGCTCTCATCTCATCAGGGAAAATTATAGCTTTGAATTTTGAATTTAATTTAATTTCTATTTTATTTTCAGTTTGGTGTTTAGTTTTTGTTAGTTCTTATTTAAACATGCACAGTTTTAGGTTTAACGCTAATGTGTTATGAAATTTTGTACCATTTTAGTTTAGTTTTTTTCCTCCCAATTACTGTATACTACTTGTTATTTTTATTTTAATTAATAACAATGCTTTAATTGAGTTTTTCTTAATGAAACCCACATTATTTGTGCCACAGACATAAATTGTGGGGCATTTTGAGGAGAGGTGTCATTTTACTTTTCCAAGGAATTGAACGTATGATTTTCACGTAGTAAAAAGTAACATTTTCCAAATACATAAATAAAAACCATATATTTACACTGACAGAGGTAGCAGAATATCATAGAGACTGGGGTGAGCTCTTTTGACCCAAAAGACCTTAGAAACCACAAAGAAAGAAATAAAAAAAAACAAGATAGAGAGAGAGATATTGCTTGCCTTGTTATTGTGAAATTCTTGAATTGCTGCTTTTGGTGTGACAGGTAATTAGGTGCTTGTTAAGACCCACTGTAAATACCAATAGTACATTTGACAGTTTAAGCCTGACTGAATTGAAATAGCAAGTTAATTATTTATCCCCCCAACAGAACAGTGTTGGCTGACGAATTGAGGCTTTTAAATAACGCATTAAAATCACTGGCAGTCAGATACATGCTGCGGTTGGAGTATACGAGTCATTCGCTGAGATGGAGAAAGAGATAGAGAAATTTGTTCATTCTTAAGGAATTCACGAGCATAGTTACTGCAGTGCCCACACAGGGACATGAAATGCATAAATAATGCAGAAAAAAAACAGACAAGGAGGAAGAGAGAGAGTTGATTGTATGAAATTTTATTTCATAATTTTACAGAAATTCCTTTCCTCTCCCACTCATTTTGCTCTAACTGTTTTTCCTTTCCTCCCTATTCATTGTTTTTATTTATCTTGCTTATGTTTCTGTTTTCTTCATGTCAGGCATCTGTCGGAGTGTTTCATGCATATATGTACACATATGCACACATGTACGGTTTCTTTCCACATGCTATAAAGGGACACTTTGGGCAGTAGAGAGAGATCTTTTCTGGAAAGCTGAAGTGAGTGGGACTCATCTAGCAGCTGTCTTCTAAAGCATCTCACTTGGGATTCCCTGTTCCTGTGCCATTTTTTCCCGCCACTTAGAACCGTCATTTCCTTTAAAGAAGTATTTCCCTCCAAAATGAAATTTCTGTCGTTTTTCTTTATAGTGTGGGATACAAAATAATATATTTTGAAGATTTTCTGAGAAGTCAAAGCATATTTTGACCAGGGGCTGTCTAGCACAGAAAGTACCATTGTTTTTTAAGCCATGCAGTATCATTGTGTAAGGAAAATGTGCACATTTTCAAACTTGGCTTGCTGAAATGCATTGCTCCAAGTTTGATGTCCATGACACCACACGGCATGGTTTTTTAATGTCATGTAACCAAAGGGTTTTGTGCCATTCATTATTTAATTGAGAATGACATTTAAATTCCTGAATTTGAATTGAGGTAGAAAACAGGATGTAGAATTGTAACTGAAATTTGAATGTAAGGAAGTAAAAAAAAAAAAAAAAAAAAAAAAAATGAAAAAGGAAAACAGGTCAATTTAGCTCAAAGGGAATCATTTAAGATTTTAAAGGGAATTTGGACAGAATCACTGTTTTACGGCTGATCAATGAGACGGAAATCTTAAATTGTCTGATTCGGTCTTATACCCTACAACAAGTTAAAATTATTTTTTTAGCTATGCATCCAATAATGTTTGTAATGCCACAAATTCACTACCATTTCAAAGGTTTGTAGTCAGCAGTGTTGGGGGTAATATATTACAAGTAACGCAAGTTACGTAATCAGATTACTTTTTTCAGTAATGCAATATTGTAATGCATTACTCTTAAAAGTAACTTTCCCCAACACTGGTAGTCAGTACGATTATTTATTTTATTTTATTTTACTTTTTTATTTTTGTATTTATTTATTTTTTTTATTTTTTTTTATTTATGTATTTTGCACACCAAATCAGCATGTTAGAATGATTTCTGAAGGATCATGTGACTCTGAAGACTGGAATAAAGGCTGTTGAAAATTCAGTTTTGACATCAAAGTGATAATTTCTATTTTAAAATCTGTATTAAAATAGAAAACGGTTATTTAAATTAAAATAATATTTAATAATATTACTGTTTTGACTGTATTTTAATTGAATAAATTCAGCCTTGCTGAGCATATAATTTATGTTTCAAAAACATAAAAAATTGATAATTTACAGACCCGAAACTTTAGGAAGTTTGAATTTTAGTGTAGAAATTTGTGTTTGTTTATATATATTTAATTTTATTTAATCTTTGATATATTTCATTTTGAGGACAAGGATGGAAGAACTCAATTCTGAATTTTGTAAAACCCTAATAAACCATTTTCCTGCTTTTTATTCAGCACCCCCCGATTCTGCTCATTCTTTGTGAGTTTTTGCCTTTAGAAATAACACTGGGATTTTACGGTAAGAGGGAATAAAAGTCCATTATACATTCCGCATTCATGATATGCTCATGAATGCTTTCTCATGTCACACTATGAGCTGATAAGTTTGTATCCGTCCATGAATTTTTAAGCTGCAAATTTTGTTCAGGGAAGTATGGCTGTGAAATGAGAGCAGGCTTGTAAAGGTGAGACTTGCTTGACAGCAGTGTGAACTCACTGGTAGCTGCGTGGAGTCGACTGAAACAGGCAGGAGGTTGCTTCAGACTCTTAGAGGTTCTCGTGTTAAGACTCATCTCTCCTTTATTGGCATTCTCTCCTGTGGAGCGATAAGAATGAGGCAAAGCTATACAGAAGCTCTTAGGGCATGAGAGCCAGAAAGAGAGAGAGAGTCTGATGAACGAGATGTAATTTTGGTTGAGGTCGGTATTTGGGGCCTTTCTCATAAAAAGTGCATGTCCTTGCCTGGCAGCTATTTATGGAGGTGCTGTTCTAAAGTGTCTGCTCCAAAGCACAGCCCCAACCCCCTAAATCTGAAACATATATCATCTGTTTGACAGTACATCAAAGCTGAAGGGATGTCGACTGGTTTACAATGCAATATGTTGTTGCACAGATATCACTGCAGAAATTTACATTTCTACACAGAGTGCGCAAGACTTGGTTTAGCAAATAAACGGAATGGTCTGATGCTAAAAATATGCAGTAATTCCTGTTAATTATGGCCCATTGAAAAATGATTACATAAACATGCATTCAGTTCATTAATGTGAAGATTTCATAATATTTCACGCCCCACTTTTCTCCTGTTCCCGAATTTCTTTTACGTCTTCTTCCTCCTTGTGAAAGAAAAAGTAATCTTTGAGTGGTAGTTGTTTCGTAAGTCATAGTTTTGTTTGCTGTGCTTTTGTATCCTTCATCAAACTTTGTACTGAATTATTGATTGTTTGCATGCAATGTTCTTTTTTTTAAGGTTCGTTTTAAAGCAGTAATTCACCCAGAAATAAAAATGTACTCACCCTCAGGCCATCCAAGATGTAGATGAGTTTGTTTCTTCATCTGTACAGATTTGGAGAAATTTAGCATTACTTGCTCCCTTGCAGTGAATGGGTGCCGTCAGAATGAAAGTCCAAACAGCTGATAAAAACATCACAATAATCCACAAACAACCCAAATGGGAACTTTTGCATTAATACAGACCATTTTTCTTCCCTATGTTGCTTCCAGTTTCAAATTACTGATTTAAACTCTACAGAATTCGCAATGGACAAAAATGGTACTTTGTATTTGACTTGTTGAGAAAAGGTGTACTTTTATTTTTCTAAGAGAATCAGATTTACGGTTTTCACCTGGCAGACGATAGAAAAATCTCTTAGAATATCAAATACAGACTCTTTTGATTTTGGGCCAGTATGCAGCTACTTAGCAACCATCTGAACAAATCCATCATTAAGATGTTTTTAACTTCAAACGAGTCCTCTATTCATGATATTGCTTCCTCCAGTGAAAAAGTCAAACTGAATCAGTAAAGAAAAGATATGCACAGATAAAGCAACATTTATGCATCAGCATGCAGTTTATTAGCTATCACTCAGAAAACCCTAGAAACCTCCTAGCTACACTGTAGGAACAAAAAACAGTCCTCATGAACACCAACTGCATAGCAACCACCCTGCCAGCCAGCCAGCCAGAGTATTTTCCCTGAATCTCTTTGTGTTGACTTCAAGGCTATGATAGCATTTCCCTGTTGTTTAAATCCGTAATTAATTTTCTGGCCTTAGTTCTGCTGGAGATGTCCTGCTGGTTGGACAAAACACCTCTGGTGATATATTCAGCTGATCTCAGCCACCTTCCTGTGTTGTAGCTACTCTTTCTGTACCAAGGATTGATGCTGCCAGAGAGAAAGCTTCCTGGAAAACTCCCACCGGTGTCTTTGGCCTTCCTAATGAAGCTGCTGTTGCATGAGAGTCTCTGCATGTGAACTATGAGCTGTGAGCTTCCTTTACTTGTGGTTTCAGAGTATGAGTTTCATGATGATTCACCACGCTTGAATGACTCACAGCTTTATGCAGAGATACAGGTGTAGAACCTTCATAATTGGTGTCTTATCTTGTTTCATTTCCTGGTCTAAAGTGTGCTTATGATTATTGCAATGCAGTTGCAAGCATAATATTTATACTGCTTTTTATTTTTTTATCCGAACAGGAAGAGACATTCTAGAGGACCTTGAACTGACCTGAATTCTTAACAATTTTCAACGCTAATGCAAAGCACAGAATGATAATCCTATAGAAGTTGACTTGTTCTCTCAGAAAATGCTCAGAGCTCCAAGTTAATTCTTGATTGCCGGCATTCTGTAATCATATCAAGGAACATTTAGCCTCAGGAATAGCTAGTGATTAATTCATGCTGGCAAGTATAGCTTTATTCGGTCCATTGGAGTTCTTGGCTTTGTGACTGATAATGAAGCAGTATCCTGCACTAATGCTAACAGACTGACAACAAATAAATAAGCAAAGCGGTTCCTCAGTAATGAAATCTTTAAAGTATAAAAGTCTAATGTAGATAATTTTAAACCAACAGTATAAAGAAAAAATTAGTTGGGTAATTGAGCATTTCACAAGTAGGGATGGGCATAGAAAGATGAAAGTCAATTGACTGTGTTCACCATTCTTAGCGAGAGTTATAAGGACCCTCTCTGGCTGTTAGAAACATACCATTACCTCTGTCTGCATGACTGAGGCTGTTTATTGGTGCCATAATGAGCAGCAGTTTATCTCTTTAAATGCTTCATCAACACTCGACATCTGTCTAGTAAAATAACACCAGTCAGTTATTATAAAGACCTCGTTAAAATGGTTTGATGAACTTACGTATACAGTGGTGGCCAAAATTTTAAGTCAGTTATTTCTATCTTTTGTTGTAGTGTGTCAGTAGGAAATATCAATTTACGTTTCCAAACATTCATTTTGCCATTAATTGTAATAGTAATCCAGTGAGATTTTTGTTTGCACAAGGAGTCTGACAAGAGCCAGTGCTCCACATAGAGATCTGATCATTATCCAGTCTGTCTGGAATGACGTGAAGAAACAGAACAAACTGAGACAGACTAAATCCAGAAGAACTGTGGCAACGTCTCCAAGATGCTTCAAGAAACCTACCTCCAAAGATACCTGAAAAACTATGCGTAAGTGCACCTAGGGCAAAAATCTATTTATGACAGCATCCTCATAAAATTATATTTTATTTATTTTGACAGCATCCTCATTTTACAGCATTTTTACACAAGTGCCTAAAACTTTTAACAGTACATTACCTTTGCAGGTAGGTTTCTTGATACATCTTGGAGATGTTGCCACAGTTCTTCTGGATTTAGTCTGTCTCAGTTTGTTCTGTTTCTTCATGTCATTCCAGACAGACTGAATGATGATGAGATCAGATCTCTGTGTGGAGCACTGGCTGTTCTCACACTACTTGTGCAAAGATACATTTTATTGGATTATTACAATAAATGTCAAAATGAATGTTTGGAAATGTAAACTGGTATTTCACATTTAGACTATTGCAATAAACAATTTGTGATTCATGTACTGAATGATTGTTAAGACAGTGAGAGTGAGCCTTGGCTGGTGGCTAGTGACTTTGATGCCACCTAAAGGGCACATGAAAGTAAAGGCCCCTGTCAGAAAGACAGTGAGCCTGAGCAAGAGTGTCCTCTGTCAGGCTGGGGTGAAGGATCAGCGTTAGATTAGAGAGATCCTCTCCTCTCTAACCAGGTCACACTTCCACCTGACCAAACACATTCACAGCTGTTGCCTGGTAACATAACTCTTCAACATCCAGAATGTGGAATCCACCTCCTCTGATGTAGAGGCAGACAAAGCTGCTCAAGAGAAGTCACTGCAGCGTTAGTCCATCATTCATAACATTCTCCGTGTCAGTAATATTCTCATCTCCAGCGCCGACGCTGTCATTCTTCATCATCATTAACACTGATGACAGCAGCATTATCATAAATATTATTTTGGTCATCATTATCACTGCATTTATCATAATCCTCATATAACATTCCTCACACACATCCCTGCGTGCATAAAATGGTGTATTTTTCAGCATGTTATGAGGTTTTATTTATTAGGCCTGACTGCACTTTTGGGCTGTGTTGAATGTGCGTGTCTTTGTGATGTGTAGTGAGGATGTGTCTATCTATCTATCTATCTATCTATCTAATCAAAATTATGTAGTGAGGTTGGGATTTGAACCTGAGTCCCTTTTCACAATAAACATTCATCTCATCTTATGTGAAGATAAAAAGTGTGTAAAGTCTTAAGTGAAGTTAAGTGTTTTTTTTTGTCTTATATTATTTATAGCAGGGATTTCAAACAAATATGATGATCCACTAAATACTAAAGGCAGCCGTATATAGTATATGTAGGCCTATAGTTTCTAATTTATGTATATGTTTAAAGACATATTTGTGCTGTGTAAAGACATTTTATTCTAAATTAAATAGTTGGCTTTTATACTGTTAATGTACTGTACCAAAGCTATCTGAAAAATACTGACTTTGTAATAGCTGTGTCTTTTGTTTACCCTCAAAGTATAAACCAAATAGATTTTTATAGCCCTTTTCACAACAAAAAGCAGTTTAACAGATAACTTTGACAGTCCAAAGAAGTACATTGTTCATGTCCATCTTTATCTTTACTGCGTTACATTCTGCAAAAGTGTGTTTCAGTTTTTTCCCTTTACTCTGTTTATACATATTTCATAGTAACACTTTCTGTGCTTGGGAACAAATTGCTCAGTGGAGCCAGTGCTGTGTGTGATATGAAATATGGAATGGAATGTGTGATAGCACAAGCACAATGTGTGACATCCATGAGTTAAAAGAGCATCAGTGAGTGAGAAATGAGTGGGAGAATAGATGAACAGTCTATGTATTAATGAGTAGTCGGATTATTTCATTCTTAAGATGTAAACAGACCGGTACTGGATATCAATGGAAAAATGTCTATTTTCTCTTCTTGCTCTACCTCTTATTTTTGCTGCTTTGCCCTCGTTGTGAGTCTCTCTCTGCTGTGATGTTTCAGTCTCTTACATTATAGAGGAAGCCAAAATCACAGATTTCAGTAAAGAGACTGTGAGACACAGCACTGCTGCATTTGCAGGCAGTCCAGAATGTGGCCGCTAGACTACTGACAAGTACACGCAAGCATGAGCATATTACACCAATTTTATCGTCGCTTGAGTGGTTGCCGGTACGTTTCAGAATTGAATACAAACTTGTATTATTTGTTTTAAATCATTAAATGGCCTGGCTCCACCATACCTTGCTGGCTTATTAAAACGGCACACATCTGCTAGATCTCTTAGGTCCTCTGATCAACTGCTCTTGACTATTCCCAGATCCAGACTGAAACTTAGGGTGATCGGGTTTTCTCAGTCGCTGCACCTAAACTGTGGGACATATTACCTTTGCATATCAGAATGGCTCCATCAATATCTACTTTTAAAGCTCAATTAAAATCTAATTTACTATCCCAGGCTTTTAATCTCGATTAGGTCTGGAGGCATGTTTTATTCTGAACTTGGATTAATTGTGTATGTATGTTATTTTTGTATTATTTGTTTTATGTATTATTAGTATTATATTGAAGTTTGTTGTACAGCACTTTGGGCAACTGCTGTATTAAATTGTGCTTTATAAATAACGAAAGAAGAAGTCGTCATTGGACCAAGGAAATGCAATATTCTGCGTATTCTCCAGCTCAGCTTGGATCTAGTGTGAGCAGAAGTTCCCAGAGCCTTACAAACAAGGTTACTACAGTGTAATCTCTCTCTCTCTCCCTTTATCTCTCTATCAGTCTCTATTCTCCATTTTCCTCTCTTTTTTGCCTCTGGATCGTTTCTCCTCTAAAATCAATATGAAGTCAATATGAAGGCAGCGCAGAGGGTGTATTGATAGAGTGTCTTACAGCAGGCCAGTGTTAGGCAGCTGTGTAAATGAATAATACATGAGCGCACTGTCAGACTGCAAACATGTCTTTATGGGAAAGTTTTACATGCACATCATGCTCATAATTTTACATGCTCATATTTATAATTATGTTTTTGAGTGATTGAGAAACTTCGTTGAAGAGAAAAACTGTAAAATGATCAACTACAACAATTTTGTGTAAAAATGAATGAATGAATAAATAAATAAATAAAACATGTTTACAGTACTAGTCAAAAAATTTGAATAATTATGATTTTATGTTTTTGAAAGAAGATTTTTATGCTTACCAAGGCTGGGTTTATTTGATAAAAAATACAGTAAAAAATGGTAATATTGCAAGATTTTGACAATTTAAAATAACCGTTTTCTATTATAATATTTTTTAAATGTAATTTATTTCTATGATGGCTTTGCTGAATTTTCAGCAGCCATTGACATGAAAATGTATTTCATAACAGGAATAATTGGATGCTGTATGTTAAATAAGAAACATACAGCATGTCCACTTCTTTCGACAAAAGCAAATCCCGCTGTTCAAGAGCCATCCTTTCCTGAAGAATAATTAATCCACTTAACAACTGACTCTTTCGTCTGCAAATCCATGTGGCTGGTGATTTTCTTAATTAAATCCTAGGCTGTGTCTTGAAGGCATATACTCTCAGCATCATGACATTATGAAAAAGGGCATTAGCTCCATATCTAATGTGTTTAAGTCACACAAAGCCATTTGGTATAATAGAAAAGCGACCCACGGCTAATCAGCGCTAATCAATTGTATTGAAATGCTCCTCAAAATATGAATGAAATTCCTGTTGAGAACATTATGCTGCTACTGTAACTGTGACCAATTTGAATTATTTTGAAACCTTTGAAGATCTTTCAGTATCTGGGCACTGACATCTGTTTTTTAATATTTCATCTCATTCGTTCATTAACATTTCTTGCTAACACCAGCAATACTGTTACTTTTGATCATACTTAAGGTTACTCTTGGTATAAAACTGTGTGTAATTTGTCCCACATAATTTGTGCTGTGGACATGAGTGATTCACAATGGTGCTACTGTTTTCAAAAAACATTGGGTATGTTGGATCCTTTAATATATTTATGGAACTGTATGCTAAAACACTTGATTGGTGAAAATTATCTCTCATCCAATTATGATTGGCTGCTTCCTGCTGTAGTGCAAGAGAAATTTCATCAGACAGGAGCAACATTTGCATTAAAAATGAACTGTAATCAATAAATATCCATGAGCACCTGCATGCACTTTAGACTGATAGCAGTGAATTTGAAGCTACTGTAGTACAAAGCCGCCTAATGAATACAAGACTGCTATTAAATCTAATTTAAGAGCAAATTAGAAATTGACTATAATTAAGAGGTGATTAGAGCATAGACTATAATTGAGATAATTACTGATAGTCTCCAGTTATATTTCTGAAACACCCATTAAGTCTTATACACATTATATTGCTATGTTTTATCCATTTAAATTCAATATTAAATAAATATATTGTTGATTCCACCTTGCTTGTTTCTTTCTCAGATCCCGCAGTGGCATCAAAGTAAGGGTGTGTGAATAGAGAGAATAGAGAGGATATACAGTAAATGAAAAGTAAAGCAGAAAGCAAATCTGGCAGCTGCCTTCTGATATGTTTAAACACAGACAATTTGGACTTGTCACAGAAGGAGGGTTTTTGTTTAAACTAATGTTATGACATTGAACCATCAGAAAGGCTGAGGTAGGGAAACTCTGGGGAAACAAAGTAACAATATTAACCTCTGCTTCTCAAAGGCACCTTCTTATTTTCAACCCGACTTGTTTCTATAGCAACAGATATGAAAAATGTATGCTGAACTTTTCATACTGCGTCTCTCTGAGAACTGTAAAAATGCCGCTGGAAATTCCTATATATGAGATAACTGAATCTGTGCTTAACAGAGATAGAGAGTTTTATGATAGAGGCTATATCTAAAATATCTGTAGCATTTCATAATTCTGGTGTCACCTATTATTATTGAAATGCATCTGATCTAATGTTAATTCAATGTATTAATTTTTATTACACAGAATACTTAATTATGATTGGCCAGTCACAGCATTCAACAATCTGATATTTTCTAAAATAATCAACTTCATGCAGTATGTGGCAGTCCAATCTCTTGTAAAATTACCTCAGAGGATATTTCAAAGGGATATTTTATCTATAAATGAAAATCCTGTTACTCTCATGTTATTCCAAACATATGTATTTTAATTTTTGTATGAACTATCCCTTTAACTATCAATATTATTATAATTTTTTGCAGTGCTTGTCTTATTGCTAGGCCAATTGTACATTACACAATCTTAGCTTTCAATTTACAGATAATACTCTAAAATTGAATTTATTTGTTGGGCATTTGTTTAAATTTAAGTGCAACAGGTCACCCTGTTGTTGTATATTCAGTAATATTAGTGATATGACTGCACTGACACCATTGGATGAGAACAAAGCTAGAACTGAATTAAGCTGGATGGTGACTATTGTCTTCTGTAGAGCTGCTTTATAGCTGAATTGAACTTGTTTAAACTAAATACTGACACTATTGTCTTTTTAAAGCTGCTTTACCTCAGAATTTGAATTGTCTCCTAAATAGTATTTCCAAAATTGATGTTTATTACTGTCAAGCTGCTTACAATAAAATTTGTATTGTATGAAGAGCTAAAGAAATAAAGGTAACTTGAATTATTTTGCAATAATGACGAGCACAAGCTTTTTAGTAGATAGTAGCAATTTTTGCCCCAGCTGTGACACATAGTCAAAAGTGACATTAATATTGACGCCATGCATTAGTAACCACAGAATAGCATGAAAACTGCTCTTGTATGCATTCTTGAGGTACAGCACTTACATAAGTAGGGCAGTGTGCAATAGAAGTTCTACTACCCTCATAACAGACATGTAGTATTTCTAAATGGCTGTTTAAGTGAAAGTACATGAGGTAAGGCAGGTACATTAATAATTTGTTACCTTTTGTCTGAAGGAGAAAGCCTTAGTCTGGAGGATGTGAAGAGCAGGTTGTGGCCTTGGTGTTTAATATCTCCTGGCTTTATTCCATTTTTGCTTACAAACATTGGCCGGTAATCTCTTTATTTGCCTGATCTTTATTCCACCATGCACTTTGCACACAGCTATAGTGACAGTTATTAGGAGATTTGTTAGGATTACTTTCTCTAAGACGTTTTTCTTTACTTTTATTCTTTAAATGATTTGCGTATGAGTGAAAAGGAATACATTTATGGTTTGCTATCTTTGAAAGGGTCTTTAGTTTTACTGATAGGGCTGTGGGGGTACATAAGACAACAAAACAAACTACTGCATTAAAATAACAACTTTTTAATTGGGATAGCACACAGAAGAAATCTCTTCGTATTTCTCTTTTTTATGAAACCTTTTCTTTTGTGTATGGGCATATTCACTGTGTTCTGGATTTGGAAGTTTAGGTGATGTTGAATATGTTAAGCTGTAAGTCAGAAGTCAATTACATGTTATGCAGTGTTGATATACAGAACAAAGAAATCTTAACGAGCTTTCTTTTCTGCTGCTGGTGTCTTCATGCTGACTTTCCCTTAGGCTTCTGAGTACCTGCCTGAGGCACAGACCAGTCAGACTCCATTGCATATCATATGATCAAAACTGAAACACTCTCACATACAGCTAGCTGGCAGAAGTGTCTCAGGTTTACTGAGTGAAGTGACTCACTGTGCAATGTACTTCAGCACCTACTGAATTAACTCTCTCATAGTTTTCTCATACAGTTTTAGTACATGTATATTTACAGTCATAGTTTCACAAACTGCCGCTGACAATGCAGCACCCACGTCAGATATAGAGAAGTTTACTGGGGTCATTTCCTTGGGACTGCTCTTATTTCACTGTGAAAATGGAAATGCGAAGTGTTGCCATTAGGGTTCTCAGAGATCAGACAAGTGAGAAGGGTGAGACTAATCGCTGCAGTATGCTAAGCGTCTGGTGATAACTGCCCTAATTTGTGTTATCAGAGGAATTACATTCCCGTGCTTAGACCTATGTGCCAGACCTACTACAGAACTACAGATATTTATTTTTTTTATTTATTTAATTTTTCACCTGTGAAACAGCCACTTTTCGGCTTTTTTTCTGTAAATGATACCAGATAATTGTACATCAGTTATTCTGTTCCATGCACTATGGCATAATACATGAACTACGACAACACCGAAAGATAAAAATGCTTCATAGGGTTAGGGACTTGCATATTTGTTTGTGTGTTTAATTTTATATTGTTAAATCTTAGTGTAGGTGTTTTTTTATATCTGAATAACAATAATCTGAATAAGAGTTTTTCCTGCAATTTTTAGTCATTAGAACAATAAAGTATTACATTATAAATGTGTTTATACATGTGTTGGTGTGTGCGTGCGTGCGTGCGTGTATGTGTGTGTGTGGGGGGTTCAAAAGTTTAGGGTCAGTGCAATTATTTAAAATGTTTCAGAAATTCTCAACAAGGCTGCATTTTTTTCATCCAAAATATAGTAAAACAGAAATATTGTGATATATTATTATTATTAATTAATTTAATTAATTTTGAAATGTAATTTATTCCTTTGATGGCAAAGCTGAATTGTCCGCAGTCATTACTCTCATCTTCAGTGGCACATGATCCTTCATCATTTCACTCTAATATCCTGATTAGGGGCTCAAGAAATATTTCTTATTATCAATGTTGAGAACAGTTGCACTGCTTAAAAGTTTTGTAATTTTAATGCATCCTTGCTGAAAAGGAAGTATAAGAATGAATATACATTTATTTGGGTACTGGGCTGAAAATGAAGAGGGTTTAGGGTCTAAAGTCAGGCAGGGCTGGCTGCTAAAGTACAGTACATATAAATTTGATCATACAGTTAATGAGAATTGAACTGACAGCCATCACCGTGAATCACAGTGAAATAGTGTGACCATTTACACACTTCAGTAGTTTTTCATCACAGTTTTTCATTTGTCCTTTTGCAGGTGGCCAATCTCCTGCGTCTTTTCCAGATTCCTCAGATCAGTTATGCCTCCACCAGTGCGAAACTGAGTGACAAATCCCGTTATGATTACTTTGCCCGGACTGTACCCCCTGACTTCTACCAAGCTAAAGCTATAGCTGAGATCCTGCGCTATTTTAACTGGACTTACGTCTCCACAGTTGCCTCAGAGGGCGATTACGGTGAGACGGGTATCGACGCCTTTCAGCAAGAAGCCCGGGCCTTGCAAATCTGCATCGCTACGTCCGCCAAGGTCAGTCGCTCCATGGACCGCTACAGTTACGACGGAGTAATCAGATCTCTGTTGCAGAAATCCAATGCTAAAGTAGTAATCCTCTTCACCAGAAGTGAAGACGCAAGAGAGCTCCTGGTTGCAGCAAAGCGCATGAACGTGTCCTTCATCTGGGTGGCCAGTGATGGTTGGGGGGCGCAGGAGAGTGTGGTGAGAGGGAGTGAAAATGTAGCGGATGGAGCTTTTACCATTGAGCTCGCATCTTATCTGATCCCTGAATTTGCAACATACTTCACAAACCTCAATCCTTACAACAACACACGTAACCCCTGGTTCAGAGAGTTCTGGGAAAATCGCTTTCAGTGCAGCCTGCATGACATTAATTGTGGGAAGCATTCTCTCCGGGATGGCAAATTCGAGCAGGAGTCCAAGATCATGTTTGTGGTGAATGCTGTCTTTGCTATGGCCCATGCCCTTCACAACATGAGGCAAGCAGTGTGCTCAAACACCACCAAACTCTGCAGTGCCATGAAACCAGTCAATGGAAAAAAGCTGTACAAGGACTACATCCTGAAGACAAAATTTGACGGTCAGTTTTATCTTGAAAATTTTTATTTTGTATATTCTGTTAATATTTATTCACCTTTGTATCATTCCAATTCCATAGAATTTTTAATGGAAAATGGTTCATGATGTGAAATGATGAAAAGCAATACTATAACTTTGTGCAAAGAATGGACTAAAATGTTACTTAGCAAAATCTTCCATAGTGAAATAGTGAACAGATCTAGTAAACATCATAGTAAACAGTGTAAATATATGTAAATATGTACTGTATATGTAAGGATATACCTGTAAATAAAAAAGCAGGTATATAGGTTTATATTGATATTTATGGATGGCTCCCGTATGCAGTTTTCCTCAGGGGAAAACTGCTGCTGTAAAATAGATTACACTAATGCATGGATGCAACATATGACCTGCGTACAGACTAAGTGTTTTATTACAGGCATTAGCCTCATTAGCCCCATGCTAACTTCTACATGATTTAAACAAGTACAAGCACGGATGTATATTAAATGTCTGTGCTGAGTGGTCAATTGCTCGTATTAGGGAACTAATGGGAATCTGTCAGGTTCCTATAGCTATTCTTTATCTATTTCTAAATCTTTTCGCCATCTGACTGCTTTTTCATGATGTTCTTCCAAGAATGCCAAATTACATCATAGAAACCCGGCAATGTATCACCCTCCTGACCTCAATTATGTAAATGTACCATTCGCACCTGAGTCCAGTGCATCTACAAACCTAATGAGAAATGTGCAGGGCAGGACGCTGAAGAAAGTATGGTGGGCTTACATAAGAAGGTCTTTCTGGGTTGTACATTTTCTGCTTACAAAGAAAAACACTTTGCTGCTGTAAAATATCTATTCATCTGTTGCCAAGAATGTAAATAAATTATGTTTATCACTTGCACTTTATGTCCGCAGCTCCATTTCGCCCAGTTGATACAGAGAACAATGTTTACTTTGATGCTTATGGAGACAGTCTGGGCCGCTACAACATCTTCCATTATCACAAAGAGAATGACGAATATGTATATAGGAAAGTGGGATACTGGGCTCAGGATTTAACTCTGAACACAAGCCTGATTCCTTGGGAAAGCCAAGTGGTGCCCACGTCCCAGTGCAGTGACCCATGTAGGAAAAATGAAATAAAGAGCATGCAGCCAGGTGATGTTTGCTGTTGGATTTGCATCCCCTGCCAGCCCTACCAATACCTTCTGGATGAATTCACCTGTGCGGATTGTAGCTTCGGACAGTGGCCTTTGGACAATCTCACGGGGTGTTACAATTTACCAGAGGAGTACATTCATTGGGAGGACGCTTGGGCTGTTGGGCCGGTCACCATTGCTTGCCTTGGCATGCTCTGCACACTCTTTGTCATTGGCCTCTTCTTAAAGAACAATGAGACACCGGTGGTGAAAGCTAGTGGACGTGAGCTCTCCTATATTCTTCTCATAGGTGTCCTACTTTGCTATTTCATGACCTTCATCTACATCAGCAAACCTTCTGCCGTAGTGTGCACGTTACGGCGACTTGGCCTGGGAACTTCCTTCGCCGTTTGCTACTCTGCGTTGCTGACCAAGACCAATCGCATCGCTCGGATTTTCAATGGCGTTAAAGATGGAGCTCAAAGGCCGAGGCTCATCAGTCCAGCTTCACAGGTGGCCATCTGTGCTGCTCTTATTTCCTGTCAGCTCCTGGTAGTGGTGGTCTGGCTTCTGGTTGAGGCTCCTGGGGTGAGAAAGGAGGTCAGTCCTGAAAGAAGAGACGTGGTGACATTGAAGTGCAACAGCAAGGACTCTAGCATGCTGATGTCTTTAACCTACAACTGTGTCCTCATCATCCTCTGTACCTTTTACGCCTTTAAGACTCGAAAGTGCCCAGAGAACTTCAATGAAGCCAAGTTCATCGGCTTCACCATGTACACCACGTGCATAATCTGGCTGGCTTTCCAGCCAATCTTCTATGTTACTGCCAGTGACTATAGGGTAAGTAAATATGACCGGTACAATGCATGGTTGCAGCAATACCTCACCAACAACACCCAATAGCTTGTCAACTTCTATGAAAATAATAACCTATAATAAAAATCAACGCTTTATGTTAGAGTCAAAATGAAATGTCATTAGCAACCTACTTCCATAATGAGTGAACTGTATATTCAGAGGGAAAGAACTGAAGAAAAGTGATTTCATTCATTTACTGGATTGTGAAAAGTGTTGTAGAATAGAATGAATCCAGGTGGTTTGGAGGAGAAGGCTTGAAACTAAGAGGGATTTGTAATGTCAGCCCCAAAAAGGGAAAGTTCTTTTAGAGGTGGAGTCAATTATATAATAATAATAATAAATAATGATAACATTTTAAAAAAATAAATAAAATAAATTGAGCCTTAAACATGTGTGTATACATATTAATATTGCACAATAAGACCAGCATGTCAAAAACAATAATTTTGATTTAATCTAATGTGAGGACCACAATTTCATTTAACAGTTTCTCTGAAAATATTTTTAAATGTCAATTTTGCTCAGCATAGTGGAGTTTTGGCTCTGCTAGTCTCCCCCAATGTTGATAATGAATGCTTTGCCTGAGTGTTCTGTATAACAATGTGATTTCTTTGAGAAGTAAATCTTGTGCCGGGGGGATATTACCGGCTCTCCTCTGGGAATAGATATCAGAGGGGCTGTTTCAAATCACACTGCACACACAATGACAGCATGGAATATTTTTCATCATTTAGATAATGAGCTTCTCTTATAACCCTTAATCACTTTCCGACACTGACTTTATCCTTTATTTTTAGCATATATACAATTTGACTGAGAACAAGAGTCTGAGAGTTTGCCTGATTGATTTTTTTTTTTACCTGCCAATTCAGATGGCAGATAGAGAAATCTCTTTGATCACCTGTCTTTTGCACTGATGAAAGGAGAAGCTCACATTTCGTGTGGCTCATAAGCTGTTCAATGTAGAACAAAGAAAGTGGGGATATTTCATCCCAGCAAATAACTAGCCTATGAAAACATGCTATTCAATTGGTCTGAGTATCCTTCACTCAAGTGCCTCAGGAAAGGAACTATTAAATAAATACCTTTACACTTTTGAAGCACAGTTTTACAGACCTTTGATGCATGCATTACATAGAAATCAAATGAAAAAATATCTTAAGGTTTATTTTTAGTTCTAATTATTATCTAATATTATTATTAATAGTTGGTTGGTTAAAATTGTACTTTAGTGAAAATCATGAATCAAAGCATTACAGTGCAGCACAAATTTTTATATATATATACGTGCAAGACAGCTCAGTACTTGTAAAGACAGTCAGCACTGCTGGTAAGACAGCCACTGTATATTTTATTTGGATGCTCTAGTAAGCAAAAAGAAGGACAGAAACGTGATCCGGCGATGTTAATGGCTGTAGGAAGTTTTATATCATCTATCAAGACAAGAAAGAATACAGACAAAAAGAGACAAAAAGACATCGGGAAAGAAAAGGGAATATCCTTGTGTTTTGATTGGACAGGATGTCATTCTGTGTTCAGTGTTTCTGCGTTTTATAAATGTGTGTGTGAGAGTGTGAGGTGATGTGTTAGAGCATGGGAGGATGATTCCCAGCTGGGGCCTGTGCTCAGAAAGCAAGGTGTGCCTTAGA
This sequence comes from Sinocyclocheilus anshuiensis, assembly GCF_001515605.1. NCBI lineage: Eukaryota > Metazoa > Chordata > Actinopteri > Cypriniformes > Cyprinidae > Sinocyclocheilus > Sinocyclocheilus anshuiensis. The sequence continues at coordinate 112,976 of NW_015555746.1, forward strand.
GACCGAGACCTCACCACACTCCCACACACACTCACAGGAAATGCTACAGTCTCATTCATCCCGCAGATATCATTTTACTTCTAGCATTTTTGATTCTCACCTACAAAATACAATATGCAGAAGAAAAAGCACAAACTGCTTGTAAGATTAATATCATAAATCTTCAGAATCAGACTTACAACAAAAATGTGGAACCAAAATAAAATAGTGGGGCCAATACAAAATAATTTTGGATTCAAAATCCTAGAAATAAACAGTATATTTATATATATACACACACATACTGGTAAAAAATGTATAGCCTGAATGCACTGTAAGTCGCTTTGGATAAAAGCGTCTGCTAAATGCATAAATTATTATTATTAAATTAATTAAATTTTATATATATATATATATATATATATATAATAAAAGTATTATATTAAGGATGAATGAATGAATGAAAGAATGAATTATGCATTTATATAGCGCTTTATTGTGAATTTTTGTACACCCAAAGCGCTTTACAATCATGTGGGGGGGTCTCTCCTCAATCACCACCAGTGTGTAAGTGTATATATATATATTGAATAATAAAATAGAAAAATATTAAAATAGCATATAAAATTAATTATTCCTGCTCCTGAACTAGATTTCTATATGCAATTAGGTTCTTGTCTATGTGTTTGTTTGTGTAGTTACCAGAGTCGCTCCAGATACAGTACCAGTCTTTCAATTTGATATTTTGTTAAAGAACATTCAATGTGATATTCTATATGAAAATTGCATGTTTATGAAGACAAGAGCAAGGGTTGCTGGGAAAGCATATAAGACCTTTCCAAGCAAAGCTCCCCTCTGAATGATGCATTATTTAAAAGCACTTTGGTTTATTCTGACGCATTGCTGCTTTCACAGAAACACTTTCAAATCTATCGTACTGAGAAAAAAAAAAGAATGTGCAACTCTTTGTTCATTTGGCATTGAGAGGAAAACTCTAATTCATCACAGCTGAACCATGTATTGCAATTATTTAACAAGGTCATATTAAAGTTTCTCCAATCTGTAACCCTGAGAGGGCTGTTAACCATAATGTTTTGTGATACAGTTCAGATCAAAACTAGCAGTAGCTAGCTGTTCAGGAAACCTATGTATAATGAAAATCCTCCTGTTGCCCAACTCAAAGAGCATAGCAATGGCAAGGCCATGGGTTTGAAACCCAATACACATACTGATAAAAATGTATAGCTTGAATGCACTTCGATTTGGATAAAAGCATCTGCCAAATTAAATGTACAACAATACAAGCAAACATCTCAGCCAAAGCATTGAAAATCTTAGAAACAGTGCCTGTTTATTCACCCCCTCTCTCTTCAAAATGTTATTTGGCGATGCATGTCTCTAATACCTGTATTAGTATGCATGAGATTGCTCATACACAGCACACACACCTGCTTTGCACATGGATTTATCCTCTTAAGATACATTTTCAGCCGCATAGGCTTTGGCAACACTTTGGAATTGAGTTCAATGGAAAAATAAATTAAATCCCATGTTAACATCCCTGATGAATATGAATCAGTCAGGTGGTATCACTGTGTAAATGTAAAGGTGGTGTAATCACTTTTTTGTGTGTACTCTCTCAGGTACAGACCACTACCATGTGCATCTCTGTGAGTCTGAGCGGTT
>NW_015555746.1:114931-119492 GCF_001515605.1 Sinocyclocheilus anshuiensis
AGTGCTGGGCTGCCTCTTCGCTCCAAAGATCCACATCATCCTCTTTCAGCCCCAGAAGAACGTGACCACGCTCAGAGTGGCCACCACTCGATTCAGTGTGGCCACTGGCCCTGGCTCCAGCTTCTCTCAAGGTACAGTATTGTTTATGATCTCTGTCTTTAATATATCAGAATCATCAATATAATCAACAGCAGCTGTTTAAATCTAACATATTGATTAACTGCTGTCACCCGTATTCAAAAATATGGTTTGCCAATGTCTGAACCACCATCAGAAATGAAAGATATTGATCAAAATATTCAGTGCTGTATGATGGCGGAGTAATATTGGAAAATAAACATAAAGTATCATTGATTCTGTGAGTGCAGGTATTTGGCTTTATTGCATTGCACTGATACTTCTACTGTAGCACTGAAGTTGACGCTTAGGATAGAGTATACATACTGTATGTGAATCTCACGAAATGGTTCAATAAAATATTTCACCTCAAAATGACAAATAAATAAATTAGTATTATGATAAAAAAGATCTCATTCTCAATAATGTACTGGGAAAATAATAATTCTACTTTTTTAAATGGTACAATGCTTAATATGCATCATGGGAGCGTTTGTGGTACAGCTTTTAATCAGTGCTGCATTAACAAAATATATATACCACAGTGATTTATACTGTATTGCAGTAATAGAAATGTAAGGAGAAATGAGAATAATGGAAATGACATTACAGTAAAAAAGAAGCAAAACAGTGAGGAAAAATAGTTAATTAGAGTTAATTGTGTTTTAAAAAAACAAACAAACTGCAAAGTATGGAGCCCCGGATATGTCATATGGGGGGGAAAAAAATACAAATCGTGTCTACGAATTAAGAATTCATACCCACAAACTAAGAATTTGTTCCCTCATTTTAGTTTAATTGTTGCCATGAATTAATAATTCATTGTACTAATTTGTTACTTTGTTTTGGTAAAACGTGGCCACTTAGTTTGTAATAATTTGTTCCCTTGTTTTAATAAAATAAAATAAAAAAGGAACAAATGAAGGGAATTAATTGATTATTCGTTGGAACAAATTCTTAATTCATGGCCGCAATTTAGTGTCAGATGTGTGTTATATTTCTGATCATTCAGTGGTCCGTTGTCAGTTATTCCTAACATATATAATCAATATATTTTTTTTTGTCAGCATGTCCTGTGCATGGCTCTGAATTAAAGTAAAAAAAAAAAAAAAAAGTTCATGATTCACCCAAATACTTGAAAACATCTATTGAATGGCAATGGTAATAACTGTAATTTGCAGTTTACAATATCTTTGTGTTATTAACAATGTCTTTACAGCCTCGGCCTCCAACATTGTGCCTACAGTATGTAATGGCAGAGAGGTAGTGGACTCAACAACATCCTCACTCTGAGAAACAGGATTCCTGTTTGATTGCCAAATGTGGTATACAGATAAATCTTATCTTCACTAGTCATGAAATCAAGTGTTTGCTAATGTTGAGGAGGCTATTCGGAATAAAGAATGCCTGTTATGTTGTTCTCAAGGTGCTGTGAGTACAATATCCCATTTTGTTTCTCTCTCTCTTTCTCTCTCTGACTAGTTAGATAATATCAGTAGGATGCCAGTTTAAACTCTGTATACCCGTTCTTTTTATGGAAACCATAATAAAGTATTGTTTGAGATATGGAGTTAAAATATAGTAAATCTGTTTAAAGTATTATATACAAGATGTTTTTAATGTAGATTTATGGTGATTCTGGTTTGTGCTTGTAATTTATGTAAATAAAATGTGTTTTATATGAATACAAGCTCTCCTGGTTGATTTAACTTGATACTGTCTTGTGGTAGTTTATTATATATCATTCACATTATATTATATTTCAATTCCCATCAGTGTACACCGGAAAAAATTACACACATCAGCTTTAAAGAACTAAATATTTACACAAATGTTCATGGCATAGAATAAAAACTTGTGCATTGTCCCCATCTAGAGGATATAGTTGCTCATTACATCAAATTGGGTGAGGTCAACTTTTATTAATAAAGTAATATTCATATGTTAAATGCTAATTTGTTGCACCGTGTACAGTAATGCACCGAGTGACCTTTTTATAATATAGGTGATATGCAAATGCAAAAGTCATTTAAGTAGTTACCATGTTGGAAGATAAATAAACCATTAAGAAGAATAACAAGACAAAATATTGCAAATACTGCAATTACTGCACTACATATTTAATGCACATACAGCAGTCTACTGAAGAAGTCTCATAGACAAAGTATCATATTTATATATCCTTAATCTTTAATAATCACAATGTTCACATATGTAGCTTATCACAGTCTGACTCGTGTTACAGAAAGGGTAAATGATATACACCATGTTGCACACTCAATCAGTTGTGGCGAAATGACAAACAGGAAATTGTCCTGTCAACCTGCTACATTCATTTTTGTGATGGTTATATCTGTCATATGTCATTTTTTGCCTCATTTATAACAGTGAGGGCCTTCTGTTGAACTGTCCATATACCCCCATTGGAGGATTGTTCATTTTAGACAGTTACTTTTAAACAGTATTTTTTTTAAATATTGACTATAAAAACTGCTTCCGTGTAAGCACTGCTTCCATTCAAGTCAACCAGAATTATAACTTACATTAAGAGAGAAGTTTGATGTTACTGAATTAATTGTGTCATGTTATACAGGTTCTAGTTTTGAAACAACTTGTAACAATAAAAGTTAATAACTTGACAAATAGAGAGTTTTTAAATATAGTTTTTGCCCTTTAAGATACACCAGAACAAACGTTGGCATGTATATTATCAGAGAAATTAACTAAAAACAATAAACCGTACTAATAAGAACAAGACTAATTGATTGATTGATTGATTGGTTGATTGATTGATTGATTGATTGATTGATTGAACGAACGTCATGAACATTTTCATCGCATGTCAGATTGTGTATTTTACGAATTTTGAATTTTATCCCAACTTCGGTGACATATACAACTGCCATTAGAATATTAGAAAATTAGAATATTCATTTATCTTTTTACAGTACTACAGTAACTAAACTACAGTTACTGTGGTAAATGTTTGCTTCCTGAACGTCTGAGCAACTGTTGTGACGTTGACGTAAACGCGCTCAGAAACGCGGAAGTCAGGCTGCAGACAGTCCCGAAGCGTCAGAGTGAATCTGCAAACTTTGTCAGCACAGTTACTAGCAGGTAAGTATCATTTCATATGACTAATAATAAAATCGCCAGTTATTTTTAGCAGTCATATTGCTCTGGGCTGCGTTTCCCAAAAGCATCGTAAGCTTATGTACATCGTAAATCCATTGAAACCAATGGAGCTACGATCAACTTAGGCTTTTGGGAAACGCAGCCCTGTTATGTTAGGCTATATGTTGCTACAGGTATGTAAAGCTACAGCTGCAGGTGTGCATAAAGAACACTCAGTTTAGCTACAAGCTTTGCGTTAACGACATAGCTCCTGACTCACCGCGATTATCAACACTTGCGATTTAACATGTATATAGCATTATATTTTTACTCGTGAACATATTTGTCAGTTAGCAAGTGTTTTCGTTGTTGACTAGACAAAGATAAAGGCATTTTCAATGTTGCCAAGCTCTGTTAGGCAGCCAGGAAGATCTACGTCACTTACAGTAAACTCCAGCATGTCTGCACATGTCTCAGAAGTACAGTCATGGCCAAAAGTTTTGGCAGTGACATACATTTTGTTCTCATTGGCCAAAAAATTAACTTTTCACAAAAAAAAACACATTTCACTGTTTTTTGATCCTGACACAAAATGACCAGCTAACATTAATTGACTAATCATATCAGCAGCAAATGTGAAAGTGTGAATGAGTACTAGTCAGGTAAAATCACTATCATACTAATTAGATTGTAAGAGCAGACTGATTGCTATAAAAGGAGGGAAGAAGCGATTCCAATCACTGTGTTCTTGTTAGCAATGGAAAGCAAAAGAAACACGTGCATCCATCATCGCTTTGCATCAAAATGGCCTCACATGCAAGGAAATTGCTACAAAGAATATTGCACCTGAAAGAACCATTTACCGGATCATCAAGAACTTCAAGGAGAGAGGACCGGACCGACTGCAGTGAAGTCATCTTCAGGACGTCCCAGAGTGTCCAGCAAGCGCCAGGACCGTCTCCTATTGAGGAGTCAGCTACAGAATCGTGTCAGCAGCAGTGCAGAGCTTGTTCAGGAATGGCAGCAGGTTGGTGTGTGAGAGCATCTGCACGCACAGTGAGGCAAAGACTTTTGGATAACGGCCTGGTGTCAAGAAGGGCAGCAAAGAAGCCACTTCTCTCCAAGAAAAACGTCAAGAACAGACTGAAATTCTGCAGGAAGTACAAGGATTGGACAGCAGAAGACTGATGGCAAAGTTATTTTCTCTGATGAAGCTCCCATCCGACTGTTTGGGACATCTGGAAAATTGATTGTTCGGAGAAGAAAAGGTGAACGCTATCATGAGTCCTGTGACGTGCCAACAGTGAAGCATCCTGAGACCATCCATGTG
>NW_015555746.1:119502-136598 GCF_001515605.1 Sinocyclocheilus anshuiensis
ATATGAGATCAGGAAATGACACTAAACTTACCAAATATAAACTTTATGATTAATTATGAACTGAGAGAGGAAAGAGGATGGCACCTAAGAGAAGGGCAAAATCAAGCACCAAAGCTGGAGGGAAGAAGGTAAAGGAGGAGCCTGAAGCTCCCCCGAAGGACAAGTTCACTTCTGCCAAAGAGGCTCTGAAGGCAACAGTGCCACAGGTGAAGGGCGCGAGGAACCCAGACAGCTTCTGTCATCTATCAAATGCTGAGGTGAGACTGAACAAGTAATTCAATTGCGAATTAGCAATGCGAATGCAAAAAGTAATGCAAATTATTACTCAAATTACTGCTTGTCCTGAATCACAGAAAAGTTTTGGTCTAAACATACAGATTCACGAAGATTATGACTGTATGCTAAACCAAACCAACATTGGAAACAACAACAACAAATTCTATGTAATCCAAGTCTTAGTGTCTGGAGGAAAGTACTATTGTTGGACAAGATGGGGCAGAGTGGTAAGTTAGTTTCTTTCTTTTGTCAATCAAATATATCACAACATGATGTGCAAAAATGCTCTTGTAGCATCTAATAGATGACTCATTTTTGCTGTCTTTCACTGTTTTCAGGGAGAGTCAGGTCAGAACAATTTAGCCGGTCCATCTACCGTTGATGCAGCCATTAAGAATTTTGAAAAGAAATTCAAAGATAAGACCAAGAATAATTGGAGCGATCGTGAAAACTTTGTCTCGCATTCTGGAAAATACACATTGATAGAGGTAGATGGGGACCAGGATGCAGAAGTGAAGGTATTTAGCCTGTTTGTCTTTGAAGTCCTTGAAGTTTTCAAAAGAATAATACATTTGACCATTTCTAATATTTTGTTTCATTCAGGTGGACACTGTAGACGGTGGAGATGTGAAGGTGAAAACTGAACAACATGTTCTGCCTTGTACATTGGATGAGGCAACTCAAAGACTCATCCGATTCATCTTCAACAACGACATGTTCAAAGAAGCCATGACCAGCATGAACCTGGGTTAGTTTTGAATGATTGTGTCCCAGTTCTTCTGTTCCTTTCAATAGCCTTGTTATTGTGGTTCTTTTTGATAGCTGAGAAAAATAATTTATGTCTTTTAAAACTCTATGAAGACTGCCGATCACTCACATTTTACATGTGTTTCTGAAGGCCACAGGGGAGTTTTGGCAGTGTGATTGTGAACTGAAAATGTGACTTTTTGCTGCCTTTTTGAGTCCTGTCTACCACTTTTCTGAGTCCTATCTGTAACATTAAATAAGATTCATTTTTGTGGAGGAGTTTCATGTGTTGCATATTTCTCTGTCAGATATTAAGAAGATGCCCTTGGGGAAACTCAGCAAGCAGCAGATAGCCAAAGGCTTTGAGGCTTTGGAGCAGATTGAAGCTGCAATAAAGAAGGGGGAACGGAACAAGTTAGAAGAACTCACCAGCAAATTCTTCACCATAATTCCTCATAACTTTGGCCGTAACAGACCACCTATCATCTCTGATGATTCTGTCCTTCAGGGCAAGAAGGAAATGCTTTTGGTGAGAATCACAACAGTTACTGTGTACCGAGTTTTATTAAATAGTGCCTAGTTGTCACACTTTCTACTGTATTAGTCAGAGAAGGTTATTTGTTAGTCAAATCATACATAGCCCAAAAAAGTCTTTGCTACAAAAACACATTGATCTTGTGTGTTAGATGAATGACCAATGTAAAGTGCTTTATCATCTGGATAAGAATTACCAAAATCCAAACTTCCCTATTATGCTTGTACCTTTTAGGTTCTTGCAGACATCGAGATTGCCCAGAGTCTTAAAGCTGAATCCGAGAAAGCCAAAGAAGAAATGAAGGACACAGTGCCACATCCATTTGACCAAAATTACCAGTCTCTGAAATGCAAGCTAAGCTTAATGGATAAAAAGTCAAAGGAATTTAAGGTTTGCATGCACAGAAATCTATACAGTCTGCACAGGAATTCTGGAGTTCAAAATCTAATTTAAATCTGTAAATAAAGTAAAAAAAAAAAAAAATGTTACTAGCATAATACTGAAAAGTTTAAAGAGGTTTAATAAGCAAGATTTTTAGACTGTTAACTACAGAATATGACCTAGAAATATTGCAAAATTATACTTTCTTTTTTCAATTGTCAGCTTGCAGTTTATTTCCAAATTTAAATGAAAAATCACATATTCTTACTGAAGACATGAATACATATTGAACACATTGTCAATGATGTTAAATATTTATCATGTCATGTTATGGTATATATTTAACCTTTAAGTTATTAAAATCTTTAGGATTTAAATTATGGACAGTGTATTTACTAAATTGAGTTGTGGTTTGAAATGCAGTGCAGCAATCTCAGAAATGTTTTCTCTCTCTTAAGATTATTGAGAAGTACTTGAATGCCACTGGAAGAAAAGGACTCACTTTGGTGGATGTCTGGGAAGTTGACAGAGATACAGAGGTGAATAGTATTGCGTAAATCAAGTTTAAAGCTTACGCAATGTTAAGTGTTATTAAAGCGAACAGTAAAATTGTAACTGTACAAAAAAATCTTACTGTTTAAATGCATGGTAAGGTTTTTCTATTTGAACTCCTTTTAGATGCCTATTAGATTCCTAATTTCATTTCAAACCAGCAGTAAGCACTGGGCCTCAGTGGGTGTTTGGAATTCTGTTCATTACCAAGTCTTCTTCCCCTAATTAAATCCTTTGTGTGTGCGTGCATGTGCGCATTTGGTTGTGTAGGCTGAGCGCTTCAGGGAAAATGATGCATTGGCGAACCGGAAGCTGCTTTGGCATGGAACAAACGTGGCAGTGGTCGCAGCCATTCTGAAGAGCGGCCTTCGCATTATGCCCCATTCTGGTGGACGTGTGGGCAGGGGAGTCTATTTTGCTTCTGAAAACATCAAATCAGCTGGCTATGGTGAGGAACGGGACCTTGTTTGCATCAGTATAGACTTCAAATAAAAAAGCACTATATAAACACATGTAAAGTTTAATTAGATACAGCATGGCAACACAATGGCTGAGATTGTTTGGTAATTGTGGTAGACATTACTAAAAGGCACTTTTTATCACTAAATTTTTCTTTTTTCTTTTTGTGTTTTCAGTGTGTCCATCCAACAACATTGGCATCATGTTTCTAAATGAAGTTGCTTTGGGAAAAGAGTACACCATCACGCAGGATGATTCCAGCCTAAGGAAGGCTCCCGCTGGCTATGACAGCGTAGTTGCACGTGGAAGCCAAGAACCAGGTTTTTCCACTTACAATCAAAAATCATTCCTCATTTCTCTTTTTACGCATGTACAGTATGTTAAATTCTGCATAACATTAGCTTCTTGACAATGTCTGTAAAGTCTTTAATTTTTTTTTCAGTTTACAATGTAAAATTTACAATGGTTTTAGTTAGATTTCTGTTATATAAATGAATCTTTTCTAGACGTTATATGAGCATTTATAATCACTCAGAGATGAAGTGGACAGCAGTACAAAGACAGTCTTAGCGCTTCTTTAATCACAATTATCACACATGCCCACTTAATACAACCTACAAATAGAATTATACAGTATTATACTGCATGATAGACAAGCCTGCATATTTAATAACCATTTAATGCACTATTTAGCATTTTGTCACAGAGATTTCACATCTCAAGCACACATAAACCAAACTTTTGTAAACCATGTTGTAGAATTTAGAAAACTATTTGTGTTTACATTGTGTTTACTTCATATTGTATAAATATATACATTTCTAACCTACTTGGTTTTTACATTAATGTGTTTTTGGGGCAACTTGTCTCCCCAATATATTTAATAACAAGCTATGTCTTCTCTTTAAATCTCTGCTTTGGAAATTCGCTGAAACTGACATTTAAGTATAAGAAACTAAATGAAAATCAATCAAAAACTGATGACTGACATGAATGAATATAAACATTTATTACTAAATTAATTAGGTAATAATTAGGTTCCATGAGGTAATATTGCAGTTTTTCTCAATCGCTTTGGATCAGTTCTTAAATTAGTTTTTTTTTTCTCAAAACAATACGTTCAGATGTCTGAACAATTTGTTTCTTGTTCAGATTTGAATGTCTTATTAATTTAAGCAAACTGTGTTTTGGCATGTGTGCAATTGTCTGAAATGTGCACAATAACTAAATGCACATGGCTCATTGATCAAAACAGATGAGTTGATTCTCAGTCAAATTGTCAAACTCTTCAAAACGTTCTTTCATCATGTGAGCCATCACATGCAAAAGGATCCGTTCAATTATCAAAATCTATCAGACAAGCGTGTAAATTCCATAAATATCAGACATGGAATGATTATAATTTTCACTGGAAAATTTCTGCCCCTTTGTAACCCAACAAATAATGAAATGGGGACCGCAATCTTGCCAATCAATCAAGTTCGGAAGCATGTTGTCAGACTTTTGGACCTGTTTTGCCCCCGTAGTTCTTCCTGTGTTTCCTTATTTGGTCTTGTTCCTGTCCTCGTTCAGTCTTAGTTTGATTAGTCATCCCATGCACCTGTGTTTCCCCAATCATCCCCTGTATTTAAGTCCTAGTCTGTGCAGTCTGTCTCTGTCAGTTCTACTCGTTATGTTCGTGTGTTTCCTTCCGTTTCAAACCCTGTGTTTGGATTGTATTAAAGACTGTATTCGCTATTCCTCGTCTCCATCGTTCCTCGCCAGCACAGAGTGTGACATATAGAGTTTGTCCAGCACAATCACTACCATTTTTAACAAGGACAAACGTCACAACCCTAAACCACTGCAGCAGTGCTGTATGAATACATTTTTATTTGTACAGTACATTTATCTGTAGAAATGTGTTGTGTGAACTGCGAACATTCAAAGTTGCATGTTGTGGAAGAGCAATAGGAAGATATGTAAGAATGTGTGGTGGTGTTGTAAGGGGAAGACAACAGTTTGTAAAAATGAATAGGCAATGGTGAAATTTCAGTTTACATATAAGACATTGTATCTATGCAATCAGTAAAACTGTTTACAATGGTTTTAGTTAGATTTCTGTTATATAAATGAATCTTTTCTAGACGTTATATGAGCATTTATAATCACTCAGAGATGAAGTGGACAGCAGTACAAAGACAGTCTTAGCGCTTCTTTAATCACAATTATCACACATGCCCACTTAATACAACCTACAAATAGAATTATACAGTATTATACTGCATGATAGACAAGCCTGCATATTTAATAACCATTTAATGCACTATTTAGCATTTTGTCACAGAGATTTCACATCTCAAGCACACATAAACCAAACTTTTGTAAACCATGTTGTAGAATTTAGAAAACTATTTGTGTTTACATTGTGTTTACTTCATATTGTATAAATATATACATTTCTAACCTACTTGGTTTTTACATTAATGTGTTTTTGGGGCAACTTGTCTCCCCAATATATTTAATAACAAGCTATGTCTTCTCTTTAAATCTCTGCTTTGGAAATTCGCTGAAACTGACATTTAAGTATAAGAAACTAAATGAAAATCAATCAAACACTGATGACTGACATGAATGAATATAAACATTTATTACTAAATTAATTAGGTAATAATTAGGTTCCATGAGGTAATATTGCAGTTTTTCTCAATCGCTTTGGATCAGTTCTTAAATTAGTTTTTTTTTTCTCAAAACAATACGTTCAGATGTCTGAACAATTCGTTTCTTGTTCAGATTTGAATGTCTTATTAATTTAAGCAAACTGTGTTTTGGCATGTGTGCAATTGTCTGAAATGTGCACAATAACTAAATGCACATGGCTCATTGATCAAAACAGATGAGTTGATTCTCAGTCAAATTGTCAAACTCTTCAAAACTTCTAAACGTTCTTTCATCATGTGAGCCATCACATGCAAAAGGATCCGTTCAATTATCAAAATCTATCAGACAAGCGTGTAAATTCCATAAATATCAGACATGGAATGATTATAATTTTAACTGGAAAATTTCTGCCCCTTTGTAACCCAACAAATAATGAAATGGGGACCGCAATCTTGCCAATCAATCAAGTTCGGAAGCATGTTGTCAGACTTTTGGACCTGTTTTGCCCCTGTAGTTCTTCCTGTGTTTCCTTATTTGGTCTTGTTCCTGTCCTCGTTCAGTCTTAGTTTGATTAGTCATCCCATGCACCTGTGTTTCCCCAATCATCCCCTGTATTTAAGTCCTAGTCTGTGAGGAAGAGCAATAGGAAGATATGTAAGAATGTGTGGTGGTGTTGTAAGGGGAAGACAACAGTTTGTAAAAATGAATAGGCAATGGTGAAATTTCAGTTTACATATAACACATTTCTACTGTATACATTATGTTCATTTTCTTTTTGTGTACTAGGCAAGGCAAGTTTATTTATATAGCACATTTCATACACAATGGTAATTCAAAGTGCTTTACATAAAAGAAAGTAAGAAACTGTTGCTTGAGGAAAGCAGAAAGTTGCTGAATTTCTGCTACTGATGTTTCTGATAATGGAGTCGCCCACTATCAGAGTCCTGGGCTCGGCTGCGCTCTGAGCTGAAAGCCGCTGTCTGCTCGACCTTGAGCGTCTGTTAGTACTACAGTGTTGACTTTTCCCAATATATTTTTACCTACTGTTGAAATATTTATCTAAAATGCTCAGTGTGATACACAGACAAAACTTATTGTATAGCATAGAAAGCAGTCTGTCAACAAAAAAGTAGAGGAAAAAAATGCATATAACCAATATGAAATGAAAATGCATATAACAAATATTTCCATGGTGAAAAAAAAACATCTAAACATTTTGACCAGTGTGGCTCACACTAACAAAAATATATTTTATTTTGGTGGCATTGACCAAGTCACTGACACAATAACTGGGTTTTGAAGCATGAATTAGATGTTTTGGGTGAGTTACTAGCATTTGCAGACATGCAATAGGGTTCTGATGTTTCAGCAAACAGTTTTGACAATTGCTCTTACAGTTTAAAGACAGTTTCGAAAAATGAGCCAAAGCAATTGAGAAAAACTGTAAATAGTATGTTGATAAGTTTATGTATGTGCGAATGCCAATGTATTTGAAAAATGTCATTCTAAGAGCATGTATCAAATCCTCATGAATGAATGAATGGTTTGGTGAAGCTACAAAGGACCATTAAAGTATCTTCTTGTTTAATGAGGTGCAGTAGGACCCAGGGGATGACTGCCACTCTGGAGGACAGAGGAGTATGTGTTTGAAAGAGGAAGAAAAAAAAATCACAGAGACACAATGTGTGACAGTCACAGCCCTTCACAGCACCGGACACAGTGTGGAAGAGCATCCTGATGGACACCAGCCTAAGTGGTGTGAATACTGATCAACACCACTGGAAACAGGAAGAGCAGGTGGGACCTTATCCTTTCTGCTTCACCTGGATTTTGTTAGATGGAAAGGGCAGCATAGGGACACCTGTATGAACTTCGCTCTTTGGAGCCGGGGCTTTCCTGGATGATAATACTTTTGAGGGTTTGTGATGCACTTTGGTTGTTCTCCACTGAAATCACCTGAGATGTTGAGTGTTGAAACACTGGCCTCCTGTGGGATTGCACTGCACTTGTTTTAATGTCTGCAGGAGGAAAGTTTCCACACGTGTGAATGTGTCCAGATGTTCATGTCACAAATCTGATTGGAGAATGATCAAAAAAGCAAAAACGTCCCTGAAGTTGACAGGTAAGAAAAATCACATTGTCTTCTTCCACAGCCAGTTATGAATATTGTGTGTTGAGGCATCATGTGAGGATAATTCATAACAGCAGAGCACAGTTTGACGCGACAGCAGGTCATTCATTTTAATTCAATGGAAAATGTGTTTTCGAATTTCCAGGGAAGTGAGAAAAAGTTCATGTGAGGGTCTGTGGGTCGGGGGAGGGGACGGGTCAGCGCGTGGGGAGGCCGCGGCACACAATCAGGTATGACTCATATTACTCCCACTGACAAAAAACAACAATAACAACAGTCATGTTGTCCTCTGACTTTATTGATCCCTGAAGGTCAACAACCCATTTGTGCAAAAAACATATTATGCTCCTGTTGGGTGAAAGCAATCTGTCAGTTGCCAACAAGGAAGGACAGGATGTTGTTCTGCCCTCATTAGCATATAGAGAGACCTGGTGAGTGGGTTGAAACAAAAATAGGGGTGATCTTCCATGAAGGCTTAAGTAAAAGGAAATTGATGCTGTGGTTCTGGGAATAATATGGAACATTACAGAGGTGGCCGACAATTTAAATAAACTATGCACTTTCTTGATATGAGATGATTTCCCATATGCATTCAGGACTTATTCATTAACTTTGTACGAGGGAATGCCCTTTTCATTTGCACTCAAGTGTTTAGTGTGTGTAGGTAATAACAGCCTCTGTGTTCTGATAATAAATGCATGTTTAGTGAGACATCAGGGGGATCTCTCTCTCTCTCTAGCTGAATGATGAGTGATGGAGGCGTTACAAATTTACATAACTAATCATTATGGCTATGAAACAGTCACCAATCCTCTTAATGACCCTTTGCACAATGAATTACGGAGTAATATTCTCTTATCCTCTTAAGGACTGTGGTTTGCAATGTGCAGTATTGCTTTTTTTTTTGGAAATATTACACAACAGTTTGTTAATTATTCAATTTGAATTTTGAACAGTTTACAGCTTGCTTTATTGTAGCTTTTATATTTAGTTTTCAGTAAATGAACAATCGATCTCCACACACCCGACGGCAATTGATAGGTGCGTAGGAGACAAAGACCAAAAAGATCAAAACTAAAGGATAAAGAAAACAAGTCCCGCACACTGCCAATTAGTGCAAAAAGTATCAAAATATGTTTAATAACGTTTCGGTCGCATGACCTTCATCAGGTATCTTCCTACCTTCATTAGGTATCTTCCCAGGCAGATACCTGATGAAGGTCATGCGACCGAAACGTTGTTATTAAACATATTTTGATACTTTTTGCACTAATTGACAGTGTGCAGGATTTGTTTTCTTTAATATTTAGTTTTCAGGAAAAATTATACTTTTATCAAAAATGTGACTTGTAACTATAAGAAATATGTATTAAATATATTAATATATTTAATTATTAATATACAAAAATTATGAAAACAAATACTGTAATTTCAAAAAAGATATGTATACAGTATATATATATATATATATATATATACTGTATATATGTGTGTGTGTGTATACTCTATCACTTTGATGTTTATATTCATTAATTTGTTTTTGTATATTAATTAAATATTTACATATAAGCATATATAATAATTCTATTTGTAAATCACATTTTTGTTAAATGTGTATGTTAAATGAATAAATGTAATTCTATCTGTCTAGAGGTTCCTAACTTGGAGGTGTGACATCTGACATCACATGAAATTCAGTTTTAATAGATCTTTTCATTTCTTCTTAGAGATGGTTTCAAAACAAATGCTTGGCACACAGAAGAAAAAGCAACATTTAAGCATGGAGAAGCTTGGTTCCACCTCAAACCCATGAAGCATGGAGAAAGCCGTGCCAGGTCTGATGCTGGGTCTCCTGACCAATCTCACAACTCCAAATGACATGTCCGGCCAGCGGAGCACAACCAAGCCTACCCCTCCCAGCATGGAGGAGGTCATCCGCTCAGAATCCCAGGTTAAGGATCTTGTTGGGCTGTTTTGCATGGTGACCCTTAACCTGGCAGCCCTATTGGGCAACAGCGGAGTCATGGTGGCCATTGCCCGAGCTCCTCACATGAAAAAATATGTGTTCGTGTGTCATCTTTGTGCAGTTGACCTGCTTTGCGCTATATTGCTGATGCCTCTCGGGATAGTATCTAGTTCTCCATTCTTTAGCACTGTAGCATTTACTGTTCTGGAGTGCCAAGTCTACATCTTTCTAAATGTGTTTCTCATCTGTGCCTCTATTCTTACTGTGACCGCCATCAGTATTGAACGCTACTACTACATTGTCCATCCTATGCGATATGAGGTAAAGATGACTCTAAACCTGGCGCTCGGTGTCATGGTCTTCATTTGGGTCAAATCCATCCTGCTGGCGTTGGTTACGCTTCTCGGTTGGCCAGCATATGGGAATCAGAGCTCCATTGCAGCGGCCCATTGCTCTTTACACTGGAGCCACAGCCGCCTCAGGAAAGTTTTTGCTATTCTCTTCAGCGTGCTTTGCTTCTTGGTTCCCGCTGTTGTGATTTTTGCCGTATATTGCAATGTATACAAAGTCGCACGAACGGCAGCCCGTCAGCACGTACCGATGCCCACCTGGACGGCCAAACAGGCCAAGCGCCGCTCAGATTCCATTAACAGTCAGACCACTATCATCACCACCACCCGCAGCCTCCCCCAGAGATTGTCTCCTGAGACAGTTTTTGGGGGCAGAAAGGCTGCTATAACCCTGGTCATCATTGTAGGCCAGTTTCTTATCTGCTGGCTCCCGTACTTCAGTTTCCACCTTCACATGTCAATCACCACTCCACTTCAGAGCCCAGGGGACATAGAAGAAGCCGTCATGTGGCTAGCGTACTCCTCGTTTGCTGTGAATCCCTTCTTCTACGGTCTTCTGAACCGACAGATCCGTGAGGAACTGATAAAACTGAGAAAATGTTGCGCCAGTAGACCCGTTGAACTTCGAGCCTCCAGTCATGAAGGTTCCATCCAGGAAAACTTTCTTCAGTTTCTGCAGAGGACCAGCAGCACGGCTGAGATCACCAGGCCCAGTTGTGGCAATTCCAGTCCGAGGAATAATGTAGATCAGGGTGCCAGGTTACCTGGCCAGATCCCTGAGGAATGACTAAGAAAACATGTTTCTAGTCCCACAAGCCAAATCAGGCCTTATGAAGTTTTGTTATTAATAAAAAGTAATAAATAAAAATAATTCAATGTTAAATCCATGCAAAATCAGATCTAAATGCTCTTTGGATCAGTGTAATGTAATCTATGTATCCATAATTTGCTGTTATGGTTCCCATAGATCAGTGGCAACAGTAAGTATTCATGATAAGGTTAAATATCAAATTTCACAACTTTTGTTGCATATTCATTGTTTAGTTATCTGGGAATCACTCTCAGCCATTATTCATTCGTTTCATAATATCAACACTCATAGTCAATAATTACTATTATTTAAGACTCATAATGGTGCCTATATTGATATTATCATGACAAATATCAATTATGAATAATATTTTGTACATTATGTCAGTGAAAATAATAAAAGATATTTCTAGCATTTGAAATGTGCTTTAATGCCTCACTTTGTATGAAGTTTCTCACTCCTTAAGTTACATTACCAGGGATAATTCAGTTTGCTTTGAGAAAAAAACTTCTTTGTGTATCTGAGGGAGCACTGATGTTTGCTGCTAATTCCATGTTGCCCTGTAACCATGGAAATGTGATGAGACAGAGACTTGCATAGCAACAGGGCGGCTTTGAGTATTGTCCTAGCAGATTGGCTGAAAAAAAAAAAAGACTTTCAGGCTAGCTCTTTTTATAAGCTGCACTATATGGTAATACCTTGTTTATATGACTATTATGTAGGAAGAAATTACCTATAGTTTTAGATGTAGGCTTTTAATGTAACCTTTGAGAGTAGTATACTAGAAGTCATTACCATGCAATGCAAGTGCACAAAATGCGATAACATGCTGCAATTTTATGGTCTTTTGCCTTTTAGTGTACAACTTTAACAAACAGAGGGAAAAAAATCAGGAGCCAGCTTGTTTGTTCTTAGCAAACAGTAACAATGACCTTTTACCGGTTTATATCGCAGACTAGATGTTGAATTTGTTTTAATTATGTAACTTGGGCTTTACAGTACATTCAATGCTTTAGTTTAGTAAACATTGTTTGCTGGTGTGTGTAAACGACAGTGGCGTGAAGGTACTGCATCACATTTCACCATATATATATACACACACACACACACAGTATATATACTTTAAAAATAAGAACAAAATTATTGCAATGAATGTTGAATGTTTTTCTCCTTGTAATTCCGTTTTTCTCAGTGGTGATTCCCGTTGCTGTAATGCAGTGCAGTACAATTAATTTTGAATTTATTTAGCATAAATTACAACAAATACTACACAGATTTTAAATACTTTACAATATTTCTTTTTTAGAATTATTTCCTCACATTATTGTAAAATTTGAATTGGAAAATGTACGTAATATTATAAATTATTTATTATTATAAATAATATAATAATATTACTAATAATAATATTTATAATACTTATTATTAGAAATAATTAAGTAATGATTAAATTATTATTAAATTATATTATATATATTTTTTATTTTAGGGTGACAGCACATGAGCATATTTTTGGCAGACTCAATCATGAAATAAGTCATTATGAAGTTCCACTGTACAGTATGTGAAAGAAAAGACTGAATGAAGCCATATTCTTGCTACGGATTATGGTTCAAAACAGGTCTTTCTCATCAGTGATTCAATAGAGAGTGACCTGATCTGTCACATCAAACAATGAAACCACGAGCCATGCATGAGGAGAGATAGAGAGTCAGAAACTGAGGGGGAGGGGCAGAGAGAGAGTGAGAGTGAGAGAGTGAGAGGTAGGTACATGTGGGGCTTGATTAGGGATTCATAAACTTGAGTGTCCCTGTCATGATCAAAACAAGGCCAGGCAAAAATAGAACCTGAAAGGATGTAGACATGTTGAGGTGAAGATTAAAGGAAAATGATTAAAGAGGGGGGAATCATGGTCAGATGATCAGCACCAAACTCCATCCCCTCCACAATGGACACAATAATAAAGCGATCAAGTTGCTGTAAACATTGTGTGGATTACAAATGGACAAATGCTTTAATAAAACTAATCTGAATCACACCAAAAATGTTACTTATTTCCCCCCTCTTTCCCACTTATATTGTTAGTAAAGTTTTTTGCCAAAAAAAATAAAAATAAAATAAAAAATACTCCATAACCATTCCACCCTCTTTCTGACATTTAAAATTAAATGTACTATTTTATGCCATTAAAATTTCTACATTAACGTAGCATAAATTAGCAATAGTGTTTCTTTTTGGATTCGAAGGATTATTATGTTGTTGTTGTTATTATCATTATTATTTCGATTACATAAAACATCAAAGTGACAATACGTTTTGTTCTATTATAAATATTGTATACTATATAAGTATAATTAGACTATTACTGTATATAAACCTCAGGGAAATTTTTTTAAATAAACGTCAATTGCTTGTTTTTAAAAATGGGATCTGAATGTACAGGTGCTACACCAAACCATGAAGAGCGGAAGTTTGAGCTGATTTAACTTTTGTTGTTAGCCGTCTTGGTATTTAGTAATAACCAAACTCTCCTTATTATCTCAGCATGACTGGGTAGGCTACGTGTTTAAATGCTCAATAGAAGTCAAAATTAATATTTATTTGATTCATTCCAGTTGTTTATGTAAATGATTTGTTTATGCAATGAGGACAGAGGACTAAGATGATGTCTGCATGTGCCACGTAACAACTGAGCAGTTTGGATGCAATTTTGCGCAATTTAGCGCTCCGAATTCCTGCTGCTGAAATCCACTTAGCTAGTGGGATGGATGTTTATTACATCAATTTAGTGGCACAATAGGGTTTTGATGTCATGATCTCAGGCTGATTGCCTTTTTCACACCAATGCACCAAGGGAATCCACATGACCTGTCTGTTGTTTTTCACTGTATTAATGAAAAAATGAAAAGCAGAGAGTGCTTAAAGTACTTAATTATAATTGCTGATAGAGCAGTTTTACATATTGATATCACAACCAATCATGTGATCTAAACATCACAAATTCTAGGAAATTAAATGTTCTTTTAAGATAAAATAAAAAGCTGTAATTTAAGTTAAAATTCAAAGTACAATTCTGTGTTTGCTACCTCATTTTGAATTCATCAAAAATATGTAGTATTCAAAAGGCATTCTAAATTCCATTCTGAATCATATACAGCCTACATCAATGGCAGAATAGACTTGAATCCTTCATTTCCAGAAGCCAGATGTTTTCAGGCTGAGCCATGTGGGGAATTAGTCCTGTTACACAAGCATTTTGAACCTAATCAGTGTGATTATCTAAAGAGCGTCTCTGTACCATTAAGGTGAAAACTGAAGGATCTCTATATTAGAAAAAAATGAATCTCTGGGACAAGCTATAATATTAAGTATCATAGAATTCAGGATTTTTTGAAAGTTAATTTATCATCTTCTATCCTTGCACATATGAGTCTCTGAAAGGACAGTCAGGAGATTAACAATGTTCCAGCTCTCAGATGAAAAAGTGTCCTCTCGCAGACAGTCAAGGCTGACAAGTGGTTATTAATAGGAGGCTGTGGAAGATGATCTCTTAATGGCTGTAAAGGTTGGAGAATGCAGATGTTCCTAAAATCCACCGTGGCTGCTTTCACCATAAGAAGTTCATAGGCAAAACAGATATGTACTTTTTTTTGTTTTTTATTATAAATCATTTGTTGACAATATGTAATAAACAAAATATAGGAAACTTTTTTTCTCTCAAATATCCTATCAATCTACATTTCCTTGAAATCATAGACTTTCTGGGATGTATTATTGTATTTTTATTATCACTAGAGTTGCGTTATTCTTTGAATATTGTAAATGAAAATATTTGCGATATAACTATATGTAATTATAAATTAAGTAAAATCTCTTCTCACGGTCACAAAGGACAATGGTGTGCCA
The DNA here is from genome assembly GCF_001515605.1 of Sinocyclocheilus anshuiensis. Classification (NCBI taxonomy): domain Eukaryota; kingdom Metazoa; phylum Chordata; class Actinopteri; order Cypriniformes; family Cyprinidae; genus Sinocyclocheilus; species Sinocyclocheilus anshuiensis. The sequence continues at coordinate 134,257 of NW_015555746.1, forward strand.
GTGACCTTTAGAAATGGCACATATTGCCAGTCATTTAGTGTAGAAGAGCAATCAGTCGTCAAATGCCCATCAACTCTGATGAAGAGCTCAAATTTTTCTTCAAACTGTCAAACTACTTAACAGTGAAATTAACATACAGAATAATACAGTTCAGCTGTGTTTTAGAGATGAACACTCCCACTTCAAACCTACAATAATGCAGATTTTCCTCAAGGTTCATCCCTGACCTTCACTCCTCAGCATAGATGCTTCCTTCACTCCCAGGCCCAGCAAGGACACCACACTCCTTACTTTGTAAGCAGTGACCTTTCATTTCCTCTCTCCTTCACACTTTTCTTCTATGCACCTCCCTTTATTTGTTTTTGGTGTCCTAATGCGTCTGTCTCCAGTCAATGCCCCACTAATCAACATACAGTGGCTGCAAAAAGTATGTAAGGAATAATTCACCCAAAAACGAAAATGTACTCATCCTCATGCCATTCGAGATGTAGATAAGTTTGTTTCTTCATCTAACCAGATTTGAAAAAATTTAGTATTAAATCATTTGCTCACCAATGGATCCTCTACAGTGGGTGCTGTCAGAATGAGTTCAAACAGCTGATAAAAACATCACAATAATCCACAAGTAATCCACACCACTCCAGCTGCATGTTTATAATAAACAAATCCATCATTAAGCTATGTTTAACTTCAAACCATTGTTTTCAGCTAAAACACAAGTCCTCTATACATAATACTGCTTTCTCAAGTAAAAAAAAAAAAGTCATATCTGAATCAGAAGAGAAACACGCACAGATCAAGAACTGTTTACAAGTAAAAACAGTTCAAAACAAATATGTGACCCTGGACCACAAAACCAGTCTTAAGTCGCACGGGTATATTTGTAGTAATAGCCAAAAATACATTGTATGGGTCAAAATTATCTATTTTTCTTTTATGCCCAAAAATCATTAGGATTTTTGGGCATAAAAGAAAAATAGATAATTTTGACCCATACAATGTATTTTTAATTTTTGATTAGTAATATGCATTGCTGAGAACTTCATTTGTATAGCTTTAAAGGCAATTTTCTTAATATTTAGATTTTTTTGCACTCTCAGATTCCAGATTTTCAAATAGTTGTATCTTGGCCAAATATTGTCCTATCCTAACAAACCATACACCAATGGAAAGCTTATTTATTCATCTCGATTTCGAAAAATTGACCCTTGTGACTGGTTTTGTGGTCCAAGGTAACCGATATGTCGGTGGATTTTAATTTGAGGGGACAGCAGGGGATGGATTTTTCGCTGGAGGAAGCATTATTATGGATTGTGGATACATATTTGGCCAGAAGTGATGGTTTAAAGCAGGGGTGCCCAAACTCGGTCCTGGAGGGCCGGTGTCCTACAGAGTTTAGCTCCAACTTGCCTCAACACACCTGCCGGGAAGTTTCTAGCATGCATAGTAAGAGCTTGATTAGCTTGTTCAGGTGTGTCTAATTGGGGTTGGAGCTAAACTCTGCAGGACACCGGCCCTCCAGGACCGAGTTTGGGCACCCCTGGTTTAAAGGTATTTCACTTCACAAGACATTAATTCATGCACTAGAGTCATGTGGATTACTTTTGGATTGTTGTGATGTTTTTATCAGGTGTTGAGCTCTCATTCTGACAGCACCCATTCACTGCAGAGGATCCATTGGTGAGCAAGTAATGTAATGCTAAATTTCTCAATGCAAAATAAACTCATCTACATCTTCAACAGCCTGAGTAATTTTTCTGGCAAATTTCTTTTTTTTTGGAGTGAACTATTCTTTTAAACCACACATAAACGCATAAATTTAATTCATAAATATAAATTTTACCAATACGTTTTTTGTTGCTTTAGGATATTTATTAGATATTTATTACATTGATGTATAGAAAATATTTATTCCATGCAATGAAATTCATATATTTTATTACATGTGACTATATCTTTTATTACAGTGTACAAATACTTTTCCAGAGCCACTGTACAATGTAATGAAGTCAACATACACAATGGGAAATATTTATCCATCCAACTCTCCTTTCTCAGACATTCCACCATTTATTCCAAAGTCAATTAACTAATCTCTGCCATGTGCTAAATCTAGTAATTCATTTTGAATGTTATGTCATTTGTCCTCTTAGAAAGTTTATTCAGACCTTGATGAGACTGCACAAATATTTCTGCTATGTCCCATCTTGGTGTAAGTGATTTCATCAGATGCTTTGCGATCTTGTTTTCAGTATGCCCACAGGAAGCCTTTAAGACAATCACACAAACACACACACACACACACACACACACACACACACACACATACATCTACACACACA
>NW_015555746.1:136865-148860 GCF_001515605.1 Sinocyclocheilus anshuiensis
CACACACACACACACACTACTGCACACACTGGACCTCTGAAGGACATCTCAATAGACATGGAGATAAGTGAAGAGGAGGAGGTGGTGTCTTCACTCTTGGAGCAGCGTGAAATTAATCCAAATGATACTCCTGGTGTTACAGAAGCACAAACAAAAGGACAAGATTCATTGGCTACTCACAGTAACACAAAGGCACTCATCAAGGACAGGGACCCAAAGGGAATCAACAAGTGTCTTAAGGTGGGTCATACAATCAACACAGTGCAGACTTTTCAGGCTTACAGACATTTGTATGTGTACTAAATGAGAGGTTTCTCCAGACTGATGGTGGTCCCATTTAGACCCTTTTCTCTGTTTAGATACAGTATTAATATATATATATATATATATACACGCGCGCGCACACACACACACACACACACACACACACACACACACACACATATATATATATATATATACATTATGCCAAAAACAAAAAAACAAACAAAAAAACATGGTTACTACACTTTTACTACAATAAAACCATGGTTATTTAATAAAACCAAGGGTATAAATAGGACAGCTTGTCTCAATCTGGTATTTATGAAAGTAACCGTTACATTTTTCAGTTAAAGTCTATCGTAATTACATTACATGCTTAAAACTTACCTGAGTGTATTTCAGTATTGCTGTTTCTTAAAACAGCCTGTGGTGAGCTGCTGTTATACAAATTTACACCTGAATTATAAACAGCGGGCGCTACTACGTTAGTAATGCTACACTGCCCTCTTATGTTAAATAATGGTATTGCAAGACTTGCAAAGATAAATACACACAGGTTTTAATTCACTCAGAGTAAACCGGTTATCAAAAAGCTGGTAGGAAAAGTAATAGGTCGAAAGCTATGGCGGCCTAAAAATAGCTTTCCTGATGATGTGTCTACTCAGGTGACCTTTGAGGATGTGATAGCGAGGCCGGCTTCAGTGAGGAGCTGTGATAAGGTGTGACTGTGGAGAGTCATGCTCTGTTTGAGGTGTCCAGACTCTGGTTTTACCGCATCGTTTCGCTGCTGCTCGCGGTGCCAGTGGCGCTGGTTGCAGGTCTTCTCTTTGCTGTCCTCAGCTGTCTACATATTTGGTGAGTCACGTGTGAATGCACAGTAAATACCAAAAAAGCAACAATGTGACAAAATCAACCTGTAATAACTACCGTAGTTATATATTAAATTATACCATGTATTACTTTAGTTAATGTTAACATAACAATGGATAACTTGAACTTTTACTGTATTTATTAACCTTATTTAATCCTAATTCCTCCATGTACTATTTTTTTTATTAAAATTCATTTTAATTATTATTATTATTATTATTATTGAAAGTGTTAACATTAAATAAATGTTTCTTTATGTAAATAAATAAACCTTAATACTGTGAAAAATATTTTTTGATAGTTCATGAGCTCATATAAAACCTCATTAAGTATTGCCTGTGCACATATAAGCAAAAGAAAATAACACAGATAAACATTGTATTTTAATCAATGGTTACTATAGTAACATTTCCATGTCTTTTAAGCCTGTCAAAAATTAAACCTCATCCCTAACAGCTTTCAGAGTGTGTGATGTTTTTCACCTTTTGAATGTGATATTATTACACTAGTCGCTGTTATGTTTAAAAAGTTTAAGGCCATTAGCACACTTACACTAGTGACAGAGCAGATGTGAGATCCGTCAAGCTTAGATCATTTGAGGTGACTGCTATACCTCCCTCTGTGATTTAGCATAGACAAAGCTGGTACATTTCCTGTTAATTTTCATTTGAATCATGTGGGTCTGGTTTTAGAGCCTGTGGAACATCACATATGATGTAGTTTTTCCAGGAGCAGTAATTGCCAAGTGCACTTAAAAGTGCATGGTTTGACAAGTAAATCAATATATTTGCCATAAAGGCTTATCTGACACCAAAGCACAGCCAAGAAAATGTAGTCAGCTGTGTCAAAAACTGTACTGAAGTCTAAAAGAAGACCAGAAAGCTACTGATGACTTATCTGCCTTCTCTCCTTTTTAGGCTGATAGTTCCCAGTGTGCAGATTTTGGTCATTAACCTGCACTGGATAAAGGTGGTCTGGCATAATGTGCTGAACATTGCAATCTCCCCCTTATTCAGAAGTTTTGGGAAGTGATGTGGATTCATCAGAATCTGTTTGGAAAAATATTAACCGCATTTCAGAACAAAAAAAATCAGCTTTGAAGGGCAAGGGGATTCTTAAAATGACATCATGTACATCATATACAAGTAAATGTCTCTTCAGTTTCATATGATTTTTGACATGCAATTGCAGCATATTTGAAGCCTACTTGTTTAAATTGAGGGCTTTATATATATATATATATATATATATATATATATAGTAAATATAGTATTTGATATATTATCACAATTTAAAATAACTGTTCTCTATTTGAATATATTTTAATGAAGTAAAATTATTTTATATATTCAAATGGAAAAAAGTTGTTTTAAATTGTAATAATATTTCACAATATTACTGATTTTTCTGTATTTATAATAAAATAATGCAGCCTTGGTGAGCATAAGAGACTTCTTGGAAAAACATAAAAAAAAAATCATAATTATTTCAAACTTTTGATCAGTAGTATATATATTCTGTCATCATATATTACTATGATATTGTGACTTTCTTGCTATTTCATCATTTTTCATCATGCCAAAGTACGGAGTACCTAATCTTAGCAATATAATAGAGTTGAACTGATCACTTGTAATGTAGGATACGATTTTTTTGTAATACAGAAGTTGTAAACTGACTAATGAATGTGTAAGGCTTACTAAGATAATAATAGTAATATATATGATAAATATAATAATAGAGGCAGTAATAATAAAAAACGTCTTAACATTTTATACTGATTTATAATGATTCATAATTTATGATTTATAACAATTCCAATACTGAATACTTGCCATGAATTTGCTAAAACAAAAATACATATGTGAAACGGTCTAACACTAACTATTTGAAAAAGCATCATATAGTCTTTTTTGGGGATTTTATTTCATTCATAATTTTTTATGATAACTTGATACTGAATATTTGCCATGTATTTGCTAAAACAAAACACATTTATGAAATGGCCTAACATTTAAAAAACATCATATGGCTTTTTGTGCCTTTCATTTATTTTTTTGTGATTAGATGCATTAGAACTACATTATGCCTCTGAATATTAGAATATTAAATGAAAGTTGAGTAAATTGTGCACATAGTGAAATATTTTTGTTGTTGTAAACACTTTAAGTAGAATAAAGGAAAAATAAAGGAATTGTGCATAGCAAGACTCAAAGACGGCAGGAGTTGTCATAGATGACAATTTTTGACCAGGGGTGAAAATGGGATGAATGATATTGTGAGTGTGCATGCTCTGATTGACTGTTACATGACTAAAGAAGACTATCATTTTCTATGATGGCCTTTTTAACAGATACACGATCAGTCTCGAAAAGGCACATTTGCATACCAATGATGCTTGCATTCATCCCGTCTACTTTCTTTGTCACCTTTTTAATAGTAGTCATCATTTGTACCATACACTGTATGAGATATTATGTATAAAGACGAGCCAGTGCAATTCACTGGTTCACACTTGAGACACCAAAATTGCTGGAAGAGGTGATAAATGAGCATTGCCAACATTCCTCCCAAGCATTTAAGAATGAATAAAATAAAAACAATACGTCTCATAAGGAAAAAGCTGAAGAGTTTGTGAATAGGTTTCACCTAATCACCTGCTTTAGAAACAGTGGTGATTACTCAGCTTTGGCTGCTGAAAACAAATACTTTTAACTAGATCTTTTCAAGCATGAGGTTTGCATATCAGTACAGCAGCCAGCTTCTAATTTTGGCTCGCATGTTTAAATATTCTTCCGCTTCAAATTTCACTCTGGATTTAAATGAGTACTTGTTAATGTAGTCAAGAGTAGAGTCGCCTGTGGATCTAATGTAAGTAAAGACAAGGATGGTTCACTCCCTACTGTTATAAACAATCCCACTGATATAAATAGTAGACAGGCATGTCTGGGTGGGGTATTTTTGTGCCTCTCTCCCTCAGGACCTGAACCCATCCCAGCTCACAGAGCACTGAGAATATTTCTCTAATTAGCAGAAAGACATACCACACACACCTCTGGCACATTTACAGCCCCCTGTTCCTATTTTTGGCACATCTGAGTAAAGAATGTTCAAAACCCCTTTTTATTATGTTCTAGTAGTGTCATTCATTATAAAGAGAGTAGTCATAATGAAAAGGGATGGATGGTAACTGCATAGTTACACAAAAGCTGAAATTACATAATTAGTGGTTATTAAATAATAATAAAAAACATCCGTTTTTAGCAGCAAAACTTATCCTCAATGAAACCCCGAAAAGTTCACAAAAAAAGAAATTAGTTTTGTTTTTTATCTCAATCCCAGAGCATAATACACATCTTTCTGTCTTATGCTTAGCAGGACAATATACCATTTATTTTATTTTATTTTAAAATAGTGACTAATGAATAAGAAAGGACCTGGATATTTTGGAAATAATACTTTTTTTTTTATGATTTTAAGGCAACATTTGAAGTATGTGTTAGACATTATTTGAATAGAACAGGATATTGATTGTTAACTAAAGTTAAAACCATAAAAACATGTTTATGTGAAATACAATAAATATGAACTGAAATTAAGATAATAAATACTTTTTTTTTTCAGCTACTGACCAAGGCCACTTTTTTCATTTTAAACTTAAGCTAAAACAGTATCTCAATGCTAAAATAACACTAAAACAGAATAGTTTAATGCACCTAATATTAATGCTTTGAAAATGGCACTCTGTATTGTAAAGAAGTATTATACTTCTGACTTGACTTGAGCCTTTGGGCATTAGTTTTCAGAGCAACACTTCACAGTGGAAATTCATGCCACTGTGCAACTCCTGCCTGGCTGACCCCGCAGCCGTGTGTGAAATGTGACACGGCCCCTGGTTTCCCTTCAAGAGGTGCTTTTACCAAGTGTGTGAGTTATGGACTGGGGAGTATGGGCTGTGTGGGGCAGAATAGGTAATGGGTGGGGGTAGAGGAGTGGTAACATACAGTAGGGTGAGACAGTCAGCGTGAGCGAGAGAGAGAGACAGGACCCTTCTTTAGACAGGAGCCCCGGCCGGCGCAGCTGTCCCTAGCATTCCAGGCGTGTCGTCAGTCCACAGATTGGAGAATTAAAAGGGACTAGGGACTGTGGGGCCATTCTGACACTTTTCCTTTGGTCGCTGACTTAGTTTGCTTTACTCTTCTTCCTTCGGACACTTCTGCATTACATCTATCCCACTCCGACCAGTCTTGGGCCAGAGGCCCCCAATATGGCGGACCAGTATAGCACCAATGAGGAGAAAATCCTGAAAGATAGTCACACCAAGGAGATTGATTTGATCAACAGGGACCCTAAGCAGATCAATGAAGATGTTGTGAAGGTATGTGGAATTTTTTGGTTTTACAGTAGTTCTGGTGTTACAAAATTTGACACTGAAACCTTAATGATAATTTCAACTGAAATGCCATTTAAACAAAAGAGAACTTTGAAAGTATTTGTATAAGCTGATAAAACTACATTACTTGTTTAAAAGCCAAAATAGCCCAATAAGCATATATTTGACAGAAATATGTACATATAACTTTATAAGAAACTGATAAAGCATGCAAACTATTCACTAACTTCCTAAATTGTGGAACTGATACGAGTGGATTGGCGATCTGGTCCTTAGAGACGGACTTGCTTGCGTGTGAGCTGCACAACACTTTATGCTGTAGCTACAAGGCATGACCCAAAAATAGCACTAAACCTACTTCATCTGGCAGAACAGGCCATACTATCAGTATTTATAGAAGGAGGTAAAAGGGTGTGTCAGACAACAAAATGTATTGCTTCTTCACATGTGTTTTAATAATTCACTAGATTAGTAGGGGAAATTGTGTCATTTAATTTTGACTATTGATCTATGTCCAAATCATAAATTACAGTCTGGTATTCTTTCACTGTTGAATGTGAGTGTAAGATCACTGTAATGGTTAGCAACACTGTTACTACAATAGGTCTTAGTGATATTACGTTCGTTCACAAGAAATATGCATAGGTGAGAAATAGCTTTTGGTGTTAATGCTTTGTTTTATATATATTAAAGTATTGCTCACTGCATTTTTATTTGATCAAAAATACTATTTCAATTTAAAATAACTGTTTTCTATTTGAATATATTTTAAAATGTAATTTATTTAATTCCTGTGGTTGCGAAGTTGAATTTTCTGCAGCCAATATTTCAGTCTTCAGGGTCACATGATCCTTCAGAAATCACTCTAATATGCTGATTTGGTGCTCAAAAATACTTATTATTATCAGTGTTGAAAGTTTTGCTGCTTTATATTTTATTTATATATTTTTTTAAATCCACGATACAGAATACAAAGTTCAGAATTTTTTGTAACAATGTAAAAGTATTTACTGTCACTTTTTCTTAATGCATCCCTGCTGAATAAAAGTGTTAATTTCATATTTATTTATTTGTATTTTTTTTTTTGTTCATTTTTATATGATTTTATTTAATTTTTGTAATTTTAGATTTCCAATCATCTCTGTCTTATTCAAGAAATTGGGTTTAATTTCAAATGTTGTCAATGCTACGTTAAACTTGTCTTAACTGCATTTTGCATATTTACCAAAGATCAGATTTTTATTTCAGCACTTATATAGATGTTACATAAAGATTTGAAATAACTTTCTGAAATACTTCCTTCTAAATACTCTCTAGTTGTTATGAGATTGAAGCAAAAATAAACAAGGTGCCAGACTGCCTTCTACTGATGGGGGATTTTGATATCAAATGTCGCTGTTTGGAGAATTAATCATCATCCATTTTAGGAGTACAAGCAGAAGAGAACCCATACCACATGCTTGCCAAATCACTGACACTGACTATTGATTGCACAATATACTAAGCAGGTTTTGGCAACAAATCCCTGCCCTGTTGAAAAACCAACACAAGCATGGCAGCTGGTTGAACTGGTTTAAGCTGGTCCTTAATTGGTCATGAGCTGGTCCTGAGCAGGAGCTAGTTGCTCAACCAGGACCAGCACATGACCAGCTTAAACCAGCTCAAACCAGCTGCCATGCTTCAGAACATACCTAACTAGCATATGCTGGCTTTTTCAACAGGGTGGTTTGTGGAAATTTGTACTAACCAGCAAATGTCACCATGTCTTTTTTCCTCCAATAAATCAAGGTGGATTTTGAGGATGTTATAGCCGAGCCTGATGGCACCCACAGTATGGATGGAGTGTGGAAGGCCAGCTACACCACCTTCACCGTCTCCAAGTACTGGTGCTACCGTGTGCTGTCGGCCATCTTTGGTATCCCAGTGGCGCTGCTGTGGGGCTTCTTTTTTGCCTGCATCTCCTTTTGTCACATTTGGGCAGTCATGCCCTGCATTAAGAGCTATCTGATCGAGACCCAGTGCCTGAGTCGAATCTACTCTCTCTGCATCCATACCTTCTGTGACCCCTTGTTCGAAGCCCTAGGGAAAATCTTCAGCAGTGTACGGGTGGCGTTACGCAAAGAGGTTTAGATTTCTTAGACAAGTCAAGGTTTACATGTTCAGTCCTTGGAGGAAAATGTTTTATTTTACAAATATCTAATTTTGGAGTGTGGATTTTGAGGTCCCTAAAAATGAAAAGACTACATGAATAATAGAATGCCCCAGATGGTTAATCCCATGCAGTGTTTTGTATGTTCTCAGTTTATGTTAGAGGCTTTGGGAGCAATTCAGGATTAGGCCACCTGCTTTTTCAGAGAGACGTATGATGCAAGGCCTCTCTGACCGACAATGGAGAATAAGTCTTACCTGATATCATGTGGTTTTTCTCTTTAAGTTTGACAGATTTAAAATGGGATGTTGCTGAGTGTGGTATTTTTATCATGACAATGTCAGATATATTCTGTACAACTACTAATTAAAAATTTAAGTTTAAATAATAATGGTTTGAATTGTGTTTTATTGTTATATATAGGCCTATATTTTTTTTTCTTGATTTTCTACACTACAACAACTAATTAAACATGAAATTTTATGTCCCCGATTCTGTCACTGAATATAGGACATTGAATAAATTGTATGTCTTTAAACTGATGCCATGAATTTATGATGAAATATGTTTTCATGAACATTTTCATCAAAACACTTTTCCCTTTTCCCTTAATAAATACCAAATGGTTCAGCTGTAAAAAAAAACAAGATTATTATGACTTTGCAATTCGATCTATTTGCTTTCAACTCCTCACTTTAGTTGGCTTATTATACTCCACTTTTCAACAGATTTCCTCACCGTTAGACATATCAACACACAATTTATTTCAATAAATAAAAGCTTCAGCTACACAGAGTGAATGTAAATAGGCAGTATATTTTCCAGGAAGAAAAATCAGTAGCTTTTTAAATGGGAAAGTAACAAGCATTTCAGTGAACAGTGTATTTAAACCTTATAAAATAAATATTTTCTGCTGTTAATACTGCCTTTATCATTTTCTTTATCCTTCTCATCTTGCAGCACTCATAAACAATTATGTGAAATTCACTTGTCCTCTTGTAAATGTGTTTTCTTTAGAATATTTTATAAAGATGAAGCAACAAACATAGGCTGAAATCAAAGTTTTAAGAGCGATATTAAGCAAAATATGTAACTGGAATAAACATTGATTTCAAACACTCTCTCTTACAAGACAAACAAGCATAAAAGCGAAGGAGTAAACAATCAGTCCTTCACTTTTTGAAAACAAATCGGGTGTTTGCCATGATTGATTACCATGAGGCACTGCAGAAACATTTCGCAAAGAGATGTGGTCCTTTGGGCATGACAGTAAAGTTTACATGTAAAATGATAAAGAACAGTGATAACAACATAACCATGTATGTGCCAAAAATGAAAAGTGCTTGGGTTTCTTAAAACAAACCAAAGTACTCTCTTTTGACAAGTTCATTAAAAAGAGCAACTGGCCATGTTTCTCATTAGGTTTCAGAAGAAACACTTCATGTGTCATCAACATCTTGTTTTCATCTGTGTGTTGTTAACCTCCTCATCCTCATAACCCATAAAATGATATAACCTGTTGTCATCTTCAATACAATGTATGTCAAACTTGATTTTTCACAAATGCACAAAATTGCATTACTTTTCACTGCTTTTTTCATGAAGGGGAGACATGAGGATGAGTACTGTAAATAATGAAAGTTTCATTTTTAGATAAACTATCCCTTTAAGGTTGACTGTTTTTTGCATGTTTACATCATATCAGGGCTATTTACACTTGGACACTCTAAGACACACTTAAGAGCGACAGAAATCCGATCTGGCGGTTTGAGACTCGGCCAAGTGTAAATCCATCTGGCTCTTCAGGCCACATATGCAAACTTTGCTCCTCCTAAACATATCTACATCAGCGTACGGAGGTTTTGTGAGCCCTAAACAGAATGCAGCACATTATGGTTGTTATCTTTTGTACCACAATCGTCAAAGCTAATTCAGCCACGTCCTGTTTTTATGAGCCACATCAAGTGCAGCCAATTTTGGTGCCCAGCACCAAGACACATTTATGTGGCCAAAGCGAATGCGCATACACAATCAGATACCAATTCAAACGATGTGTGACTAAATGTAAACAGACCCATAAACACAGTCTGGAATCGAATGATGTTCCTTCTGTAATGTCTAGAAACACAATACACGAAGGCAAGGAATAGACTACGGCTGCTCAAGGTCCTCAGAGATAAGAAAACGAAGTAGAGTAATGAAAATGACATTCTGAATAATTCCCAACCGAAAACACAGCTGAAGCAAACTGATGGTGACATTTGCAGCCTTGTGTGGGTTTATATTCTAGCTTTCCTGTCTGGCTTTCAAAAATGTGAAAAACTGGCTTTGAGGTACGTTTGGTTTATGTGACAGAGGTCTGGGTGATACTCCGCTGGCTGCTGGCACTTTTGATGACGTAGGTGGAGGAGTTGCTCTTACGGGAATCTTGCTCCGGATCGCAGCGGCACTGAGAGGATTTCAGATAGAGCGCGGAGCAGCACAGCAGGTTCTGCTTCAGGTCATGAAAGAGATGCCCAGCAAAAAACATGTAGATCCAGGGGTTACAGCAGCTGTTCAGACTGGCCAGCAACATGGAAATGATGAAGGGCATTGCTGTGGAGGATAAGAAGCCAGCTTTAAATATACAATGAAAAGATCAGAACATTGTACTTCAACTCTGTGGTCTTGTTTTAACCTGTCGGATTCAATATTCTGCATCGTCAGTGCTTTTAAAATCTCGTGTCTAATGATAAAAAATTACACATCTCACCTTTAAAAGCCAAAAGTCAACAATTTTCACTCCACTCAAATTCCTAGCAAATTTCAGAAACAATTACAAACAGCAAGGCACACGCTGAATTAAATGTGGAATTCTATAGTAGAAAAATTGGTTAACACTTTACTTAAAGCCTTAATGTATAATGCATTATAAAGGGTATAATGTATTTTAAATGTGTTGTAATACATTATTTTGTTGTATAAAATTACAACCAAATTTAAAATGCATAGTGTACAATGCAGTATATAGGTGCATTACAAGGCATAATTAATGCATTAGAGCTACTTTTATAATGCATTATACATAAAGGCTTTAAGTAAAGTGTTACTGAAAATTGAAATGGTATTTTATTTTAAAATATACTCCAATAGTATTTTGTTTTATTTACAATTTTTTTTTACAATAAAAAACTTTTACAAAGCATGAATATGGTTTAGCTATATTAAAATTATTTTCTTAATTTGTATTTTACACAAGCACAAAGGTAAAACTAAAAATGTAATATCTGTATGTGATCTTGATTCCATAAAAGTGACATTTACAGTACTTCAAAATTGACATTTGAGAACAATTTGATATGAAATATATACTGTCAAAAGTTTTTTTTTCAAGGTTTTAAATAAAACAATTATTGGAGTACAATTTACAAGACTATACTATTCTAGTCGTCAAATTTTCAAGTTTAATTTAATGTGTTGCTGTTTATTTGTAATCATTTGTGAAATTTAACCATTTCTAAGTGAAAATTGTTTCAAAGTAAATCCTACACAATTTTTTAAGTATAAGATAGTTTCCTGTATTTAACTTCTCACTGAGCATTTCCTCATACTGTATCTGATATTACAGTGCACCACAAATATGAATAAACAACTGGGAAGATGAAAACATATTACTGGGCAGACGTTACACACTACTTCAACAGTCATTTGTAAACCAACCAGTTTATTTTGGCTATCTTCATAAGGGTCTGCACCACTGTGCTATTTATCATTAGAAGTCTAGAATCACTCCCTACAATCTATGCATACACAATGTGGCATTAAAAATAAATTGGTATGAGAAGCATGATGTGAGACAACTTCTTTATTATAAAAACAGTGTTGGTGGACCGTGGTGTAAACAGTAGAATCTGTCACTGAGCTTCTTTATGATCTTTTACAAACAAGACAAATTTAGACAGAATAAACAACATGTTGTTTGCTAGCTCATAGCAATGCGGAAAGATCTGTTAAACCAGAAAGCAGGAGACGATTGACTGAGGTAAACTCGTTTTGCTTCTATTGTGTTTGGGAATCATGGGAAAGAGGTGTTTTCAGGCATGAATAGAAAAGAAAATCCCCTTTAACCCTTATTGTTTTTATAAAATGGTGGCAGCAACAGGACACACCACTGTTCAAAAGTGTGGGATTGTAAGATTTAATAAAAAAAATATATATTTTTTTTTTATTCAGCAAGGACACATTAAATTGATAAAAAATGTCTCAAGTATGCCCTTTAATGAACCTAATGCCGAGTTCACACTGCACGATTTTAGCCCGATTTTTCACTCGCCGACAGG
>NW_015555746.1:149489-150303 GCF_001515605.1 Sinocyclocheilus anshuiensis
AGTGTGAATTATCTAAGACGCGATCTGAGGGAATCACCGACGCATCGCCGACGCCCGTGAAATATTTAGCATGCTAAATATCTGGAGCTGGCGGCAATTCACAATCACGCTGTGTGAAATGAGTTCTGACTGAAAAGCACATCGGCGATGACCTACACCCAATGAGAGAGCACGATACAGGGCAGCGGGAAGTTCGGGGAGGAGTTATATGAAACGTAGTTTGCGGACCAGTGTTGCCAAATCCGCCGGTTGTTTTTTATGTCAGCAGGTTGAAGCGACCCCAATAACGTGATATTTAGGCCCTGGAATGTGATATTTACAACTGCTAAAGCTCAGCCAAAATAGCATGCACTACAATATTTGTCTCACACCACCTCTGCTGCCAGAGGTCATCACCACATAATCACGTTTCTCGACTTAACACCTACACAGCCTAAAGCAGGGTGTGACACCCGCATAAGTGTGTCACCCACCCACATGCCAAACCAAAACAAAGCAGACTGAGCTGTAGTTTACCTGAGGTAACCAGACACCTCCTTAAAGGCGAAGAGTTAGCCTCGATGTATTCGCCAATAGGAAGAGCATTTAAGCCTGACAAACAGTAAATAAGGGCATCAGCATGTAACTGACTGATTACATCTTATGACGAGTTCTCACTGCACGATTTTAGCCATTTTAGCCCCTCGCTGACAGGTTTTGCGAAATCGCCGACAAATGCCCGAAATCGGAGGCAAATCGGTGCAATCGGTGCTGAGTGACAATCACGCAGTGTGAATTATCAAAGACGCGATCTGAGGGAATCGCCGACACGTCG
>NW_015555746.1:169440-212173 GCF_001515605.1 Sinocyclocheilus anshuiensis
TGTTTTTTATGTCAGCAGGTTGAAGCGACCCCAATAATGTGATATTTAAGCCCTGGAATGTGAATTGTACCAGGAGAACCCTACCAAAAAAATGTGTATTTTACCCCCCAAACGCGATTTTTACTGGGAGACCCCCTCGAAAGCACTTGGGCTATTTTCAGGCTAGTTTTGAGTAGTAATTGGGCGGGTTTTGCATGCTAAATATCTGGAGCTGTCGGTGATTGTCGACTACCACAGATAGTCGTGCAGTGTGAAAACAACGGTGACCCGATGACTTTGAAAATCGTGCAGTGTGAACTTGGCATAAGACAAAAATTGACAATCTATGTTCAGAGATTTACACTTGAGAAAAAATAACCAAACCCTGCAACTCAAAACACATTGCAACATGGGTAGTCCTTAAGTAATATTGTTAGTGCGCAAAGAGGAAATGAGAACCAGGTGATAGTAATCACAAGTCTCATTAGTATTCTGGTGGTGAGCTGACTGTGTACTGCGATTAAATGTGACATGCCTATTGCGGTCTAACATATATGGGCTATTAAAAAAAAATAGAATTTTTTCTTTCTGGATGACCTCACTCTGACAAAAGGATGATGCATGAGGGTAAGAAAAGAAGAATCTGCTGATACATGAACCATGAACCCATCTGAGCCCCCCCAAAATCTTTCTGAAAGTACACTGCGGTGCATTTACAAAAAGACCTGACTGTCAGGAATATACAAACAACCAAGTCGTGCTGGTTGGGCTCCGTTGGGGAAAAAAAGCTAGTAGAAAAAGCATGCAAAGGAAGGAATATCTTGGAGATCAATGCTGTGTTTTTTCTTTCCTACCTTACAGTACACCACAGACTCTACAGCAGAGCAAAAGGGAACTGGAGCAAACAGAAGGTGAGAACATCTTAGAATATAGCCTATAAACTATGAAACCACACATTCATGTGCCAACACAGGTCTGAATATGGAGATTGTTGGGAATTAATTCCCAACATTCAACAAACAAACAACCATATCCATCACAGCAGAAAAGCAAACTTGGCCATTATAAATAATATACAATGATCAAAAAAAGTTCAAGACCCAAACAAGTT
This sequence comes from Sinocyclocheilus anshuiensis, assembly GCF_001515605.1. NCBI lineage: Eukaryota > Metazoa > Chordata > Actinopteri > Cypriniformes > Cyprinidae > Sinocyclocheilus > Sinocyclocheilus anshuiensis. Next base: position 170,531 of record NW_015555746.1, read on the forward strand.
GACAAGAACTTGTCCAATGTGTTTCTGTGCACTTTTGTGGTCATCCGCATGTAACCTACAGACATAAAGTTTCTGGGTTTGATCCTTTAGTCTCTCAGAGAAAAGGAAATTGAATTTAAAAATGAAGGAGTAAGCAACAAACCCAGATGGGGCTTCGGTCAAGTGTATTGCTTTTCTGTTTGCTACCTCCTATTTGTGCTGAGCTTACAGGCATCAGAGAAAACTGGGCAAGCACATCTCTGTACCATCGGCAGTTGGATTAATGAACAGAGAGAGAAGGAAAGAGAATATTCTTTAATATGAAGCTCTGCAAAAGTGCTTTAGATATTCATCACACTTCAAGTAAGATTCACAGAACATTTTAGATGGATGCAAAGATCTACTTTAGCACATTTATCCCCCCCATCAAGCTAAAAACTATTGCAAGATTATGATAATTGGTCTTAAAATACACAAAAAAAAAAAAGAAATAGACTCAGTCGTTCAAAAGCTTGGGGTCAGTATACAGTTTCTTATGCTCACCAAGGCTGCATTTATTTAGACAAAAATACAGTAAAAATAGTAATATTGTGAAATATTACCAACTGTTTTTTTTATTGTAATAAATTATAAAATACAATTTATTTCCGTGATGCAAAGCTGAATTTTATGCAGCCATTACTCCAGTCTTCAGTGTCGCATGATCTTTCAGAAATCATTTTAATATACTGATTTGGTGCTCATGAAACATTTCTTCCCATTATTAATGTTGCAAACGTAATGTTGTGCTTGTTCATTTTAATTTTTTTTATTTTTTGGAAATGGAAATGGTAATCTTCTTTGGGAAATCTTCTTTTAGGATGCTTTTGATGGAAAGTTTCATGGAAAGGTTAAAAGAGTTGAAATATTTATTTTTCTGACTCCGTGAAAGTCTTTATTGTTATTCTTGATCTATTTAATGCATACTTGCTGAAAAAAAGTATTAATTTATATTTAAAAAAAATCATACTGACCCCAAACTTTAGAAAGGTGTTTAATTAAAGATTAAATGTCCTTTCAACTCAACTCTTTATTTTGGGAGCCCTACAGGTCAGCGAGTGTCATTTGTCCAAATGTTCATCTGATTTTGAGATTTCTGCAAAGATTTTTACTGTTCAAAAAAGGTGAAATGCTTGTTGAAAGTTGTTTTACTCTTGTAATTCAAGTAAGTGTCATGGAAATGAGAACATAACTAGTAGCCAAACCTGTGATGACATTGCCAAACCCAACATTAGTCTCAAAATAAAGCAACCATACATAAGTTCATCTGGAAGATCATTTATTCTTATTAGTGCTGCAGCTAAGCTTTGAGCACATCAGACCATCAGTGTTTTAAAACTCATCCCTTGGTCTCAGCCAGAGGAAACAGCTCTTATTACACACATTCGGGGAAATGTCATTAGTAAAGGCATTTCACTATGACTGTGTCTGCCACTGTTGATGCATAAATCGGTGCAGTGTTGTCCTAATATTTAGACTGTGTGAATGATTTGCTGAACTTGCCATGATGTGTGGATATTTTGTATGGTGGTCATGATACGAGTGAGTATCTCACACTCTCTTTCCTCTGGGTCTGATAATATTTCATCTTTGTCTCTGAAGTGTGTGACACGTGACCTCACCTTAATCTCTTTATTGCTGCAAGACAAACATGGTAAAACTCATGGCAAGAACATTGTTCACTGACATTTTCATTCAAACACACAAGAGAAGCCATGCAGTAACAGTATTGGTTTGGTAAGCTGATAAGATTTAGGGTTTCTAAATGTCTCTTGTCTACTGAAAACCTGGACCTTTGTGTGCACGTAAAAACAAAATGACTATTTGTATAACAATTTGTCGAACACACGATTTCATCACATGTAATATATTATTGTCATAGTTAAGTAATTCTTTTATATATTCAAAACAACAGTTATTTATCATCAATTCTCCCTGGGTTTGTTTGGGTTGGTGATTTCTCATACTGCAGACGGTCATGATTTAAGTGGTGCAGCTCTGCTGAATATTAATGTTTCCCCGAGGCTGGTCTTTATGGCTCTTCCGTTTTTAGCGGACTACATCTGTAGTGATTTAAAAGTAAGATGACCATCACAGCAATTCTAGTTCTGTACTGCTAGAGCCTTCTTATCTGAAGAATTACAATAAATCAAAGCTTCTTTTCTCGAGTCTTTGAAAGAACACAATGTCACGGTCAGAAACCATCTTGCATGATTCTGAAAACTCATTAGGCTTGTTCAAATCTTATCTGTATGACCAAGCTGATAATTGTATTTTCAACTGCCTAGCCTATACTGCAAATAGCTTTCCATGTTCAGATATGTTAGCTGAAAATACATTTATCATTCTAGAAAAAAGTGAAACGGGGAGCATTGTGACATCCGTTTAGCTAGTACAGGGCTGAAAACACTATCATACATGAACACCATCCTGCTGCTGAGGTGACAGTAGAACCTTATGTTTTTAAAATGCACAGGCTTCAGGTTTCATGTTTGAGGTATGACTGATGTAATTTGTCTTAGTACAAAATAAAGTCTCTTTAAGTGAAGTTACATCTTATTTTGCTCATTAATTGAAAACCGCCACCCCTGAGGGAACTTCCAAGTGAACTCATTACAAACAGCCTTTTGGATTGGCCTACAATCTGACGTCATAACTGACCCTACTGTATAGGATATAGATTTTAATTAGAGAGGTACTTTAATATACGTTTCAGAAAAAATAAGGCTATTATTAAAAGTTGTTTCTATAACTATTTTTCATTTATTGACTGATATTTAGCAATATCCTGGACCCTTTCCCCCCTATTTACACGTAAACATTGCGGTCATGATTTTATGAAAATTTTAAAAATGTTTTTAAAAACGTTGATAATTATTAATGCTTTTTCCATTAAAAAGTTGCATATTATAAAACAATATCACCAATATTCAGATTACTGGTTGACAATGTGTTTTGAAATGGCTATTTCATTTAATTTTTGTGTCCGTGACAACTTTAACTTTAAAGGTATGCCTATTTTTGTTTTTAATTTATTTATTTCTTAATTGAAAACATTGGCTGGTTGACTTTTCCATTTGTTGACATAACATGGTTAGATTCAGATGGTAAATATCATACATTAAGTTGGGTGTCCACTTCAGAGATAATCACTATATTTATAATGAAACCATCATATATCATATAAATATGATATTAATCATATCAGATTAATAAATCATAATCAGATAATAAAATGTCATATTTATTGTTACTACTGTATTTTAAACTATTAGGGGTGGGGATCTCCTTCAATGCTTTCGTAATCTTTACTTTTTTTGTTTCTGTAATTTTTAAAATGAACATTTTAAAGTATCTCATTTTGTTGAACAAATAATTTAGAAAAATAAATAGAATCAATTATTTTATTTCTCAAACTTTGCTAAAGTGATTGTATTAACCGTGTGTGGTGTAAAAGGCCCACCTGGTCACCTCAAACATGTATAAGATTTTAAACAAAACAAACCACTTTTATGATTTATTTGCACACAAAATCTGTTTCTCCATCAATGTTCAATATTGAAAAAAAAAAGCACATGTTTTGAAAAGCACATTTTTTCTTCAGAAAATATAGCAAGTAAATCCAGGAGCAAAATAAAGGAACGCTTTGTAATTGGCACCAAAATATTAATGGAATCTAAAATTAATCGAGCTTGCCTAATGGATGCCTCAAGGTACATTGGTTTAAAGTTAACAGTCAGCCTCGTGTTCAGAATCCATTTTGCATTGCACGTGCGTAAACGCTAATCAAACTGTTACAAGAAACTCACCTTCCCTTGGTGCTTCAGGATCCCATGCTGACCACATCTGTACGGAGAAAAACGGAGTCCAGCACATTATATAAGCCAGAACGATAACAAAGGTCATTTTAACGGTGGTGATTTTAGCCTTGGAGATGAGTTTGACGCTGCTGACCCGCGCGAGCGCACTGCCTTTCGATGCCTTGGGCGTGAGAGTGATACACTGGTCCCTCTTCGTCTTCCTTTTAAAGTTTTGCCAGATTTTAAAACTTATCAGTCCATAGCAGACACTCAGAATGGTCACTGGTATGATGTATATCGTCAGACTCATCCACGTGATGTAGGCTTTCGCTCCCCAAGGCTGTACGAAATCTCCCCAGCAATCATAAACTCCTGAACCCACCTCCCGTAAGGAGAATATATAAACCTGTGGGATGCTGAAAAGTAAGCTTAGTGCCCAAGAACAAATCACGTAACAGCGGTCCTTTTTCTTGTGTAAAGAACGAAGAGGCTGGCAGATTGCCATACATCTGTCTATGGACATCAGCACCAGCATGTACGTGGAGGCGAACATCCCAACGGTCTGAAGATATTTCACCAACCTGCACAGGATGTCTGGTCCATAAAAGCGAAACGTGATGTCCCAGATGAGTTGAGGAAGTACCTGGAAGACAGCCACGACCAGATCTGCAATGCTGAGGTGCTTCATGAAGTAATACATGCGAGATTGACTGTGCTTGGTCGTGTGAATTGCAACAAGGACGCAAAGGTTACCAGCGAGTGCCAAGAAGAGCACCAAGGCCAATACAGTAACTTCCACTTTTGCCACTTCTTCATTCCGCTTCAGCGGGTTCACCGTCTGGTTCACGCCGTAAGTTTCATTGTTGACGCTGGAGTTTCTAGATGACTCATTGAAAGACCATAAGTCTTGATCCTTGAAGATGTCCTCCATGGTGCCAAAAGCGCGCACCTACTTCTCCACAAATGTAAAAGAACTGATTAGTTTTCCTCGCACATAATCAGCCTGTGCATAGTCACTTAACAGGTGGCACGACAAGGATCTCCAGGAACAGGGAAAGAAAGTCCTTTGCTGCTTGGTGGTGATCCCTCAGCTGTGTTCAACCTTCACTGTGAACTATAAACACAATAAGCATGGATTTTTTTTTTTTGGTACATCACATTTAGCCCTATGTTTTTTTTGTTTTGTTTTTTTTACAAACAGAGATTAATCAAGCTTTTTATGAATTATAAATTAAATGGATGCATTAAAGATGCAGTTATCCAGTAATTATAAAAAATATCTTGTTCATATTTTTCAGTATTGCAAATATATATATTTTTTATTGTAAATATAATTTTTAATGTCCAAGTACTTACAGTTGTTATCCATTTTATCAGGTTGTCCAGCTGATGATAGAGTAGGTGTAAAGGAGAGTCCTTGAGGTGGAGAACCTTTCTTTGCTCTCACTCAGCTCGCACTGAATGGAGCGCGTCACGATATCACCACTTATACATCTTCTCAATGGTTCTCCCTACTAGACCTTACCCACGACTTCCACTAGGGGTCCTTGTGCTCTATTGCAAATCAGTAAGGTCCTCTTCAAACGTTTTCTTGTGTGCTTTCCTGCATGTTGACTGATTGTAATATTTTCTTTTTATTAAGGGGCGATTTATGATTAAGAAAAATAGGCTATTTTTTGAGCAGTCAAATAACATGTATAATGGGAATATAGAACAGAATCAGGTGGAGAAAATCCTTTTTTTTGTATAAGAAAATAGATAATATTCCTGAAATACTAATAATATTGCCCAGTAGAAGTCTTTCTCAAATACATTAACACAAAAATATTTGTCTAATTCATGCAACATATCAGCCAACACTGTTATCAGTGAATCACATTTATCTTTGGTAGCATTTGAGAGGTTGCAGCTCACATTTTGAATATCCACCTCAAGATAACTTATTAGTATGCCCCAAAAGGCCTTATCACACTCCATCAATTGAATGCCCGAGTCCTGATCTGCGTCAGCGTCTCTCAGTGGACGCACATGCTGCATACCAGGGTCAGGAGAAATTCTCAAAGTCAACACGCTTCTAAAATAATGTCGGCCGAGGAAAGACATGAAAAATTAGTTATGGAAATTATATAAATAATTAATGTATGACGATAACGTTCTCATAATTTAAAATGGAATGTAATCCAATTTTTTACATTTGAATGTATTTTATTATGAACAAACAAAAAGCAGATTTCTTTATTTTTTTTTGCGTGTGTTTTTACATGCAGATCACATTGCCCTTGAAATATGTTGTTAATCTGTCTGTGATAGTCACATTGGAGAGGATTAGAATATGTGAACTTGAATGGACTATGATAATTCAAAGTTAAGTAGAAAAGGGATTTTATAGATCACAAAAGACACGATAAAGAATATTACCAAATCATCATTAAACACTTAAAAATATAAAGGTTACAAAAAGGGCCTTTTTTTTTTTACAGTGATTCTATAGAATCTGAATTAACTTTTCCATTGTAAAGAACCTTTTGTGCAATAAAACGGTTCTGTTGATATTCAAATATTAATTCTGTCATCATTTACTCACCCTCAAGGTCCATGTTACAAACCTGTAAGAGTTTGTTTCTTCTGTTGAACATAAAACCAGATATTTTGAAGAATGTGGGTGACCAAACAGTTGCTGTTCCCCACTGACTTACATGGTATGGTGGAAAAAAAATACTATGGAAGTCAATAGGGACCAGCAACTGTTTGGTTACCCACATTCTTCAAAATGTTTTCTTTTATGTTCAACTGAAGAAAGAAATTCATACCGGTTTGGAACAACTTGAAGGTAAATGACGACAGAATTACTATCTCTGTAAAGGTTCTTCATGGAATCATGGATAATATCAATAAATAGCCTTTATTTGACAATGTGCAATCCATCGACTGTGCGAAGTCACCAGCTTTGCTTTCACTCTTAACACCCAACAGTGGATCTTCCTCAGTGTGTCAAATTGGTCAGCTTCAAGAGAATTAAATCACTCCATGTTACTACATCCTCAATGTTTTCCAGCCCCACTGGTGAGCTCGTATCTCACCATCACTCATTTGGCTGGATAGCACAGAACCTCAGATATCCCAGGGGGCCTTTGCAAGAAAATGGTTTGTTCAACTCCGATAATCTAACTTACCTTTTAAACCATGTGCTATCATGGACAATATACCTAAATTAAAGACATTTGAAAGGAAGTAAATGGAGTTCTATTGCATGGCATGTCTAAGTTAATTTGCATTAAATCACTTTGCCTTATTATGCTCCAAACAACTTTTGCCTACAGTACCCTTGGGGAAAATATGCATAAAAATCAGTTCAGTTGCCTCATATAGCAAGCAGGTTCAAAGAATCCCTGTCACAGTGCTGCGAGAAATCTTGCTGAGACCACAAAGAGCTGTAAATTACAGCTGTCAGTGGCATCTCTAGTTAAACCTCAAGATGTGTCTTGCTGCACATTGACAAAGCTATGTAGCCTCTGAATGGGGTTCACACATCAACTTCAATTTGAAGACAAATTTACCCAAACAGCTCCACTGGAATGACATGCACAGATTACCAAACTTGACTAAATTATTCTAACAAGTCCATATCATGCTCATTGCGAATCAAAGCTAAGCATACAGTATGTGCAAGCCAGCTTCCTGGCACACAGTAAGGCTCATAATTGGCATAATAACACCATCACTATCACAGCAGCATCCTAAAATCTCATTTGGCCACCAAAGAGAGACTCAGAATATGACTGTAGTCACCTTAGATAATCACTGTTCTGAGCTTCAAAAACAGTCTGGTTACTTCTACAGAAAATGTCAGGACCTGGCTGACACTATAGGAGATGTATTCTTCTGACTGCGCTGTTTATTTACAGCAAAGCTCACTCATTATTCTCAGTAGCAGTGGCGGAAGGGAACTGGTCTGGATTTCTTCTAGAAACTTTAAACAACTTGTTTAGTGTTCAAATAACATTGAGTTACACAAGAGAAGGTAAAAAGTGTCATTTTTGCTCGTCAAAGATGTTCTAAATGGTTTTAAAGTTGTGAAAAAAGTGTAATAGGCTACTAAAAAACCAAATCATTATTTTTACAGCACGTCTCCTCTATCAGCATTATGATTTGTATTAGCCCGTTATCATTGAACAGTAAGCCTGGTTTTCATTATCATCCCTGGCACAACTCCAGCATAATTTGATTTTCAAATGTCATTCCCTTTGGCAAGTGTAACTGGTTAAAACAAAAACGATGCTAAGAAAGTATCTGGAAACGGTCAACTATCCCATAATAAATAAATAAATGGGAAAATTAATAAAATTAAAAGAAATGAAGTTGCATAGGCCAGGGGGTTTGTTTGTTTGAAAAATCTGTGGTTTGTGCTGTACAAAATACAAACCAGATGAAATAACAAAGTGAGAAAGAGATATTCTTTAACTGGATATACACAATACAGCTTTGATAATGATGCCTATGTGATGAACTGACATGGTGGCACTAGAAGATATCGCTACAATAATTCAATGCGCTGAATTGTCACAATCACTTAATTCCAGAGAGTGAGTATAAACTAATGTTAAAAACTTTGTGGTCATTGTTTTTGTAAAAAAGTCTTTTATACTCACCAAGACTGCATTTATTTAATCAGAAATACAGCAGAAAAACAGTAATATTGTAATAGTGTCATTTTCAGCAGCCATCCCATATGAAAGAAAGAGTGAGCTTTAAAGGTCTAATGGGGTTTTGGTAATCAACCACTAAATGACACAGACGTCAAAGAAAGGTAAATATTGTTTTACATAAGATTGGTACAAAGTCAACCTTGGCTTGCAGCCACTGGAAACCAAGTTACAGCTGATGAGTGGTTGGCCTTTCATTGATCATTGCTACATAGTCGATTGCCATTTGTGAGTGTGAGTGTGTCTGTTTTATATCAACATAATCATAATAATATACAGAGCATGTATCAAGGGCTACTAAGTGTATCATTCACAGACAAAAAAATATTTACGTCTATGGTATTACATTGCATATTAATAGAGCAGATGGACATTCTATATAGGTACATTGTTTATCTGATAATGAAGTGAATACACAGTACGAAATTAAATAAAGTCAGTGAAGGGTAGTCTGACTTTGTTTTTACCTTGACAGACAGATGTGGACACACGGTGAGAGAGAGAAAGATAGAGGACAAAGACACAAAACAGGATAGAGAAAACGCATGCTATCAAAATGCTGCAGTGTACAGTGAAAATGCAGAACTGCCCTTGATATCAAAGCTAAAGAAGAAGGCTACAGATGGGATTTCCATTTTTTTATAATGGAAAAATAAGTGCTTCAAATTGCCTTTGTGTTGATTCTATATTTAGACTAGTGGGATCAGAATCACAATAACACAGTTTGTATAATTGTATTATCATAATGCTTTAAAAAGGCAGTATGTACGTGTGAGTTTTTTAAAAATCGCTATAATATGCTTGGAAAAATTAGATGAGCAATGTGGTTGTAGAATCATAGCCATAGAAGAAACATTTCCATTTCCACTTGGCCAGAAAGATTTCTATTTGGCAGACACTTTTGACCAGTGCAGATCCAGATTTGAATGATAAATGATTCACATATGTTGTAGGATATTTAGTAGTGTTGACAGAAATGAGGAAAGAAAATAACAAGTCATGCATTAAACATTTTGGTGATCACTGATGATAGATATGACTGATCTATGCACTGAAAATATGCCGTTTTCTCCACACTAAAGATGATTCAGATGGTATTTGACAAACTCGCTCATTATAGAATGCAAAAACGTTTTAAAAATTGTGATGAGATTTGTTTACTTGAGGAATAGCTCACTAAAAATATCTCTCCTAAGACTTCCAAGAAAGACAAAAAGAAGATATGCTGTTTAGAACACATAAAATACTGCTTAATATAACAATTAAGCAGTAACCAAGCAACAATATTTTTTATTCAATTATTATTAAATAAAGAGCAACAAAGTAACATTTTAATAATAATAATAATAATAATAAATGTATTGTTTGTTTATTATAATATAAATAAAATTCAATTGTGTATATATATTATAATAATATTTTTAATAATACTGACCTATGAACTTGAATCATGTGTTTAATTAATCTAACCTTGCTCTGATATAATGTATTTGAGGCCTCATGATTGTCTACCCTTAAAGTACTTTTAAGGATTCAAATAATTTAATAAGAATACTTGACGTTGTGTAGGGCTAATGAAAAATTATTTTATTTGTGCTGCTATTAATTGTTTTCTAGCCTATGGGGCATCTTTGATAAACGACACATGCACATGTAAATGCTAATGAAAACAGTCATGATAAGTAGACCTAAATCTTAACATGTGTGAAGTGATGCATTCTGGGGGTTCTGGCAAAACCGTTGTACACTTCAAGGGGGACAGAGAAAACAAGTTCATTCTTTATTAACATAGACAAGCATGACAAGATATCCCTAGATCAAATATTTAGATATAAATTCAAGACATGCCCCAAACATCAAAATGAAACACATTTGGAGGCCAATGTTGAGATTCCTTTCAAATCAGTAATAAATGAAATGAACACAGGGTATAGTTCAAGCTCTGCTACGTTTTTCTAAACCGTGCTGCTACAGAGCTGTATATGGAGTGAGATAGCATCACTTTCCAGTACCCCACCTCTCTCAAGGGTTATTTTTCTTTTTGTTCTGACAGCGCTGAGAAAAGATGAAAACATGAAGGTGGTTCATAAATATAAGATGTGAGGGCTTATTCTCAAATGAAATTGGATATGGTCATATTTTGGGATTTCTACAAGAAAAAGCATGACGTAAATGAAGACGGCTCATCCAGAGAGATCTTCAGATCAATCCAGACTCTGTAAAAATGGTACTTCGAAATGGCCAAATCCATTGAATTCTGATCTGCCTTACAGAATGCTTTCCTGCAAGATGAGCCAGAAAGAAACAACTGTACATTTTTTTATGAGATGTAAAATACCTCTTCATAGATGAGCATAGATGATTTTCATACACATTCTTTATAGGTCTTTAATTTGTTATATAAAAGGGATGTTTCAACAACAATTAATTAAATGATGGGGGGGGGTTCTTAGGAAGTAACTTTCCTTAGTGGTCTTTGAGGGATGTATATATATCTTAATTTCTAATAAATCAATTTAAAGCCAGGCGATGTCTGATTTTAGTGCAAAAGCAACTAGTGAGGGACATTTTACAGAAGATTTTGAATGATCTTGATCTGAAATGCTTTCAGTAGATTATTCCAGTCAAACTTGTGCAAATGTATTAAAGGAATAGTCTTTTAATTTATCTTGTGAAAAGTGAAAAGCTGCATGTTTGTAACATACAATACCACTCCATAATCTACAATAACTCGTTCTCCAGTGAAATCCCCTTTTGCATCAAAACACACCAACACGTTTGTTTAGAACTGTTTTGGACCGTTTTTGTTCGTAAATGGTGCTTGATTTGTGCATATTTTTCTCCTGATTCAGGCGAGATGACTCTTACTGGAGAAAGCAATATGGATAGAGACACAATTGGGTGAAATATTCCTTTAAACTGAACTGCAAATTGTGATCTTATAGTATACATTACTGTATAGAGTTCTGCATGCCTTTTTCTTATTTGTGCATGAACACACAACATATGTGACAAATAAGAAATATCCCACCATGTACAACATGATTTACAACCCCTTGGGGGCATTTGTGAGTGGATAAACATGATATATTTCTCAGCATCTTTCGTTTTTTTGTCTTGGTCATTCGATGCTCTCAGCCTCACTGAATATACGTTTTCAGGTCCTGATAGCTGCAGTATTATGGCCAGTCAGTGTGCTCAGGGCCAGATAGCAGCAAATCTGTTAGAAGTGTCCTGAGGATCACATAGAAATAGAAAGAGCCATTTGTGCATCAGACTGGCATGCAACGTAATCTGGGTTGGCGAATCAGTCTGAATTGAATCAGCTCGGATCACTTACTCACTCACTGAACCACAGGTTATCATAACCTGAAATGAGCTGAGGACCATTATGTGTTCATTTTGAAAAACCATGTTAAAATGCAAATTTGTATGATTAGGGCAACAGTTTTGTTCCTATAAACGGTATTTAAATGTTAACACCATAAATAAAAGCATTAAAGGAATCGATGAAACATGAAAATTCGCTGAAAATGTACCTATTGTGATTTTTTTTTTTATCAGCTGTTTGGACTCTCATTATGACGGCACCCATTCACTGCAAAGGAACTCATCTACATCTTGGATGGCCTGAGGGTGGTTACATTTTAAACAAATGTTAATTATTGGGTGAACTATTTCTTTAAATTATTCTTTAGCATGCCTCGGTCAGGCTGCAAAATCAAAATCCTGTAGGAAACACTAGGATATTGTATGTACACCCAATTAAACATGAGAAACGTGTTCTATGCTCGCCTGACCTCCTCATCAGCCCTATTTTATGTATGCTCAGCATGATGAAATGTGTGTGTGGCATTCAGACAAAAGGATTGACATGTTCACATTTGGTATGCACCCGCTGACACATGCTACTGCATAGCTGAGAGAGTCAACAAACATGCATGATAGAAAGAGAGAGAGAGAGACAGCAGCCACAAGTGAAAGAGTAGCAAACAAATAGACCTAAGAGGGTGGTGACCTTTTGGGAGAGACCATGTTTGGCTATCGTAGCATTGAAAGCAGCATTGCTATAATGAGAGTGTGGAAAAGTGAAGGGCAGTTCTTAAAATTCACCTCCATTCACCACTGAATCTCTTTGAGTTCTCCCATTCTTGCTAGAAAATTCTATATAGACCAGACAAAAATTATTCACTTGAGTGTGCCAACAATGATGGTAAAAGACACCGAGAGAAAAGGAAACAGGACTTCAATTAATCTCAATTCAGGTGTAACAGTAATTAATCCCAGAGAGTATAGGGGGAAAAGCCTATAATGGGAATATAAACCATTCAAACCTACTGCACTGTGTCCCACAGCATGAGCACTTGACTGATTAAACGATGCAGAGGCATGAAGGGAAAACGAGTTCAAACTAAAGTGTGTTTGGATTGGCTTTTTCAATTGTTCTATTTTCAAGTTTGTTGTAAATTCAAAAACCTTCTGGCACTTAGTGCTTGGAAACAAATCAGTGGCAGCACTGGTCCCTCTTGTTTATATCATTATAGTATGCTGATTTTCGATTAATAAACAATTCTTATTATTATCAATGTTGAAACCTGAGATATTTAGAATTCTTTGATGACCAAAGTTAAAAAATAGCATTACTAGTATTGTTTTGTCATTTTAACCTTTTGTAACATTGTCTTAACTTTAACTTTTGATCAGTATAATGTGTTCTTGCTGAATAAAACTTAATTAAAAATATAATTGTAATTAAATAAAAAATATAATTATGTATCATTGTTTAATTAATACTTTGATATGTGTTTCATTTCATGTAGTTTGTTTCCTTCTACGAAGTATATATTGTAACAATGGAGAAAGGAAACAAAATAATTAAAGCTGCAAGCAGCGATGAACGGGCCCTCGCACCCGGGCTCACCGCCACCCGGTGGCTTTAGGAAAACAGCAATCAGTGGGCAATATGCAATAAGTGGTAAATATAGGAGGAATATGTCAAAGTCATTTATATGTGCCAAACTTCCTGCTGCCAGCTGGTGGCGCTATGATTATAACTGGATGTTGGCATGTAGATGTCTTCAGGCCAGTATTCTTACGAAACATGTGATGTTTGGTGCAGATTGGACATTGCATGTTTAAGTTAGTGTAAACAAAGTCATTTCCTGTTGCCAGCAGGTGGCGCTATAATTATAACTGAATATTGGCTTTTAGATGTGTTCAGGCCAGGACTCTTATCAAACGTGTGAAGTTTGGGGCAGATTGGACATTGTATGCAAGAGTTAAATCAACTTCCTGTTTGATGGCGTTAATGGCATGCTTTATCACTTAGCTAAGTGTTGCTAGCATGTTTGAGCACATTTCTATTATGTTTAGCACACAATGGCATATTTTACTGTCTTGCTACTTAGCTACGTGTTGCTAGCTTGTTTTTTCATGTTTATAGCTTGTTGCCAGCCTATGTAACACTTGCTGACGATTTTTAATATGTTGATATGAGTCCATAACAGTGTTAAACATTTCACTTCCTCTTGCCAGCAGGTGGCGCTATGACTATAACTGAATATGGGCATGTAGATCCGTTCAGGTCAGGACTCTTATCAAACATATGAAGTTTGGGGCAGATTGGACATTGTATGTCTGAGTTATAGCAACTTCCTTCCAATAGGGTCCTCACACCATCGGTGCTCGGGCCCTAATTAATTGCATTAGAAACAATAAAAATGTAATTAAAAACACTAAAAAATGTAACTGCATGAATTGCATTAAAACACACACAAAAAAAAAATAATAATAATTTCACCCCCTTGGTGGTGAGAAACTACTCAAGAGTTAACTGTTAAAATTACCTCTAAAAACCTAAATACGTCAAACATTGATTTTTACAGGAGCGCTTAGATTTGAAGCGGCTCAGAGACAGAAATCTGAATGCTTCTCTGGATATCCTCACCTCAAGCATTAAGTCAGACTCTGCTCAGATTGTTTTACTCTGAAAAGTAAATAACTACTGCATTAGACTCTCTGAAGCTTCATCCACCACCGAATCTCTTCAATTCTCTCCTCCGTACCAGAAAATACTACACAGACCAGAGACAATGTTGAGATTATGCATGTCTGGTGAGCATGTGTGTCTAAGAGGCACAGAGAGAAAAAGATGTAGTAAACAACAACAGCATTAGATTCTCTGAAACTGTCAAGAGCGCGAGTGTGCTTCTCACCTCACTTTATATGTCTTCAGTCCCTCACTGAACAAAACAACTGCAAAAAAGACAGTCTGACTGTAGGATACATGAAAAGATAAAGCAAAAATATAGATACACATACACATGCTTTCGCTAGTCTTGCATAGATTTTTTTTTACATGTGATTAAAGGACAATAGATTAAACCACAATAATAGACCAATGTGAAAATAATAATTTAAATGTTGCGGTCACAGAAATCTCTTGGTGACATTGCTTCAATGTTCAATGACCTATAACGTGAATCGTGAGATGATTGCGAGCTGCAAATTCTTGGAAGAAGTGACTAATCTGTCTGGTGCAAACTGATAATGACAACCTGATCATACGGCATCTGTCAACAGACAAAACGCTGGCCTTTGAATCACTTCCTATTCTAAAACAACCTTTTAAAGATGATAAAGTGCTGAGAGAATATATGTAGCACACAAATGAGCCTTAACTTCTGTGGCAAAAAAGGATTTTCCACACTCCTGGAAAAAGTACAGACAGTGAGTCTAATGTGTGCTAAGCATATTGGCTCTATGGACTCATTTAAAGTGGAATTAAGACAGGTGTAATTTTCCCTAGATCTGGCCCAAAAAAGGCTGATGGGCTCTTTTTCCTCCTTCCCATTGTCGACTTATTACAATCTCCATGACAGCAAAATTTATTTTAATCAGTGGATTCCATTGCAAAACATATTTTGCAACTGACATGAAAAATTATCTCGTCTGAGCCCATAGTGTTGCATGGCAATTCATTATGTGGATGGAAGAGAATCTCCTTTATTTGTACTCTAATGTGGTTATTTCTGCTGTAATTGTGTCATTCTATTCTGTCCTCAAAGAAGCATTTTGGTCCAGTTCCTAGAGCTTTCTGTCTGTGAGAAGGAAGCTAATAAAACCTGCCATTAAGGAACTATTAGTCTAAAAATACCTCCCTCAGGTTATAAATTTCACCTCTCTATGAGGTAACCATTCAACTTCCGCTACCACCACTATTCACCTCTTCCCAAAAATGGACCTAAGTATTTACAGTCTTTCAGTTCTTGACTGAAGCAGGAAACTTTATAAACTCAGGAGACCAACATAAAATCCAAGCTGCAAGTATTTCATTCATTTTTTTATAAAAGACATTTTATTTGAAGTAAATCGCATTTAATTCCCTCTATATATAAGTAATTGATTAAAAAATGACATGCATGCATTCATTAACGTTCAAGAAGAACAGATTTTTTTTTGGTTTGACAAGATATAAGGTATTGTCAGAAACAACGACAACAACAACAAAAGCTCTCTCTTATTTTAGTAATATTTTAAATATTATATTGTATTAATATTAAAAATAAATATCATTTTAATCTTATTATCATGAATAATAATAATAATAATAATATCTTGTATTTTCCTTACTGTTTTGACTGCCTGTTATTACCTCAAATGCTTGAACTGAATCCTCCAAATCTGAACAATTATGGTTGTTCCCTATAAAATCAAACTCAAAAGCAGCTGTAAATATTGTTCAGGTATCAACAATAGACTCTCTGCTAGAATTGATTTAAAATAATTGGCCAGTTCCTTTGTTACATCATACCGTCTACCATCACGCTTTTGATGTCTCTGGTTTTCTGTTTCATGTCGTTGTTGGGAACAGGGTCAGTGAATATTCAGGGCTCAGACCTCTATGAATGCATATGGGGCCATCCTTTGATGAAATGTTGGAATTTGATATACCTTTAAATAAATATTGACATTTCGCATTTCAGAGGTAGTCATTTTCATGAAGTAAATATCTTGAAATTCCTGAAACGGCAACTAAAAAGTCCGACTAACCCCTGACTTTCCACAGTTAGAAGTGTTTTCTTCAAATTCAAGCAAATCTGTGTGTGCAGCATCACTAAACCCATGACTAGATACGTGGAACTGGAATATAATATATATCAAATTAAATTACAGGAAAATCATAAATATTTGGTCTTGAGCCTTGGCTAATTCCTCATCCTGAAATCCTGTGACGTTTGAAGCTAAAGTGTGGCTTTTATCAACAAGAAGCAAGACTCTCAATTTGAGTTTCTAAGAAAGTATCACATGGTGGAATTATGACTGGGGCCGGCAGTGAATGCAAATGATGCTTATTAAAGCTGTTCAAATGTCGACCTTATAATGGCGTCGCAGTGACGCAGGACAGCAGCATTCAGAGGACAAATTCAAAGCTATCAAATTGGCTTCCCTCATTCGCCCCGACACTAATTAGTCATTTTCATCTTGGGATTCAACACTCTCAACCTTCTATTGCACCACACACACACAGACATAATGATTCTCTATACTCTATAAATACTCAAAGAGGCGTAATATTACTGTAAATCATGTTGACATTTGGCAGGCGTGTTCTCGGCCAGATGCAGCACATTCAGCTGTTATGATGTTTGCTGCCGTTTTGTCTCCCAGACAGGTCGAAGGACTCGGGCTGAGGAAGGAGAATCGTTGCATACTTTATGCATTCACACTGATTTTAATTCAGCTTGTTCTGAGACATCCAGTCCAAGCCTTTGGAACTCATTTAAATGTATAAAATAGAACAAGAATCTATAGATCCTGCACCACAGTATTTGCTCTTTGCAAACGAATGAGCTACAGTGCGTGATTCAACAAAGTCCTTTTATATCATATGCTTATGTAATCGTGAGGATATTTGTAAGCTGTGAAGCTTTGAGGATACTGGGCCTCATTTATAAAATGTTGTGCAGAAACTATCCTAAAATTGATCTTACGATCATTTCTCGAATATGCCAGTTTTTACAAACATGAGCGTTGGCGTGGATTTAAGCGTACGCAGACTCAAGATCAAATCTGAGCGTACGCACGCTTTATAAATGAGGCCCACTGTCCTTATCAGTAAGTTTCTAAAAAACTACAAATTAATAAATGAATCCGCCAAACTGTGCAGAGTTTTTGAAATATTAACATATGTGACCCTGGACCACAAAACCAGTCAGAAGGGTAATTTAAAAAAAAAAAAACTTTTATTGAGATTTATACATAATTTGAAAGATGAATAAATAACCTTTCCATTGATGTATGGTTTGTTAGGATAGGACAATATTTGGTGCGAGATACAACTATTTGCAAATCTGGAATCTGAGGGTGCAAACAAAATCAAAATATTGAGAAATATTGATATATTTACGGTATAGGAAATTTACAAAATATCTTCATGGAACATGATGTTTACTAAATATCCTAATGATTTTTGGCATAAAATAAAAATCGATAATTTTGACTGATACAATGTATTTGTTGGCTATTACTACAAATATACCTGTGCGACTTATGACTGGTTTTGTGGAATATGCACATGAACCTTTTTTGATGCTAAAACAGTAATTAATCTTCTAAGTTGACAAATAAAATGATTTGTATGTCAAAGCTAATTTAATCAGGTATAAAAATCTCCACTTTATGGATCAAGCTGTCACAAGGCTTTAATAAGTCATATTTTCACTCTCTGAAATATAATGTGGTGTTGAGGTTTTCTTAGCCTACAGAAGAACGTAGGTAAGAAGTGGCACAACTCACCCCGGCTCCAAAGCTTTGTCCATAAGAATGAATGAAAGGAATTTCCTAAAGTTGGTAAAAGTTCCGGTGATTGGCAAGCCTTTTTGAAATCAATTGCAATTGTGTTCTTTGTTTTTCCATCAAAATATTTTCAAATGCAAATAAATAGACATTAAGCCATAAGATAATATATATAATTTTGAAAAAGACGTCAATTAGACACAATTGCCTGTAATTACACTTTCAGGAAGTCATAGAGCTTCTCCAGACAAGCGTGATTAATCAGAAAGCATTATTCAGGCTTCACGCTCAGCTTGACAAATCAACGTCCAGCATATGTATGTGCTAAAAAATGATTTGATACGTAAATGAGCCTTATGCTGGGATTCTGATTAGCTTTGCATTGAGTGTGTACTTGGCCTCAACACACTGCCAAGTCGGAACCAGCATGAGTTGAACGGCTCCTAAGAGATCCTGAAATCAAGCTGCAGATTGAGGGAGAGCGGCTCACAACTGCTCATCTGAATGAACGGACAGATTACAAGCAGAAAATCTGTCACTCGGAGTGATATAATCCTTAATGTTCAACATAGTTTTTAGCTAAAGAATCAGTCTCAATAGAAATAGCAAGCAATGATGCATTAAAAAAGGCATTAAAAATCCAAATGAACCTATTCACAAGGCAATAAACTCTCCGTAGGCAGTGTTAAAAATGGAATCAATCAACTCTCCTGCAACTGCTCACTTCTGCTGATATTTGCATTGTTTATAAATTAAATAGCAGAGTACTAATCTGAAATGAATGTAAAAATTAAGAAACTGAATGAAATCTCATGGATCAAAGGGCTCTCACAAATTTAACAGCTCCCTGAAATTCCCCCATGGGACTGTAAAGCACGTAGAGTACAAGAAAGAATCAAGATCAGTGAAAGCCAGCTGCGCACCTCTCCTCCCGAATGGATTTGGAATTACACAGACTAAAGGTAAACAACTTGGAACACAGTATGTTCAGAGACTATCGTACAGTGGGGAGGTAGAAGAAGAAGATTATCTATTATGCTTTGATGGATTTCTCTGTATGTAAGACGTGCTTTCTCTCTCGCTTTCAGTTTTTCACTTTCCCTCCTCTCCGTCTAAATTAAATCAGCTTTTTTTTTTTATGTGTTAAATAGAAGTCGCACCCCACTGCCCCTGTGGTATTAAAATGTGTGTGCATTTCCACACTAGCACTCAGTATGTTGCACTGCAGAAAATCACATCTAATTTGCCCGGGAACTCTGTTGGTTTGACGAAGCGGTTAGAAAAGCTGAGGTAGTCTGAAGTTCTCCTGTGAAAAGCAATTCATGTTATTCTGGAGTCTGTATATTGATCATAAAGATGAACAGAGGGGTTCCTGAGAAAGAGCATATTGTCATAAATCATGAACTGCATGAAGTTCACAGATTATTGGCTCCATCATAATGAGGAAACCTGAAAAATTAAATTAATAAATGTTCATGATAAATGAATACACTACCGTTCAAAGGAGTCAGTGAGATTTCTTTTTAAGAAATTTAATTAAATGACAATAACTTGTATTCCTGAATTCAATTAGGATGCATTAATTTGACCAAAGGCGACAATAAAACATGTTACAAAGGTTTCTATTCTAGAAATAAATGCTACTTATTTTGAACTTTATATTCATCAAAGAACCTCTGAAAAATCATGGCTATCATGGCTTCCACAAAAATATTAGGCAGCTCAACTGTTTTCAATACTGATAATAATAAGAAAGGTTTTCCGAGCAACAAATCAGCATGTAAGAATGATTTCCAAGCCATATATAAATATCGGAAAATCACAGAGATTGGTGTGTGGGTTTTGACTTTGTCCAGCAACCACCCAGATTATAACAATTCTCTAAATACCATCTAGATAGCAATACCTAAAAGTCACCCAGAATGCCTAGCATGTGTACAGCAATACCATTGCAATTAATAAGGTAGAAAAACGACATGGTTTTCTTCAGAAAGATACAAATCTAGTTTAACATGAATCTTGTTTTTTGTCAGTTGTAATAAAGACCAGAATGGTGCTAGCTACATTTACACAAAACCACAACAGATCACTCTTAAAGCACAGCCACTTTCACATATGCACAAATGGACCCGAAGGAAGAAGAAACAAGCAAGATAACCTGAAATGGTCTTGCTTCAGCGGCTCATCACACGTTGTGAATCCTCAGCAGGATGGTTTGTTTTCAATTTCTCAAGGCCATCTGGAGGCAGCACAAGAGATTGGGATCAAGTTGGATGTTACAGTTTCTGCTGTACTCCACATCTTCTCTACCTTAATGTTACTTGTGGGATGGGGGATATCTTCCATGGCATCACAAAAGAGATGATAGAACCCATACTGAACACAACTTACATGTGATTGTTGGTGCATCAGGGTTATCAGAGCTGGCTTTTCTTCCAATAGTCAAATAATGGAAATTCAACTGTGGAACATATTGTTGCGTATTTGTGCACTCCATGTTTGATTTTACTGGTCGTTTGGGGAATCAATAAAGTATTTTTCCATTTTTCAATCCAACTACATCAAAATGCTCAGAACCTGACAAAAAATGTAAATTCTAACAATTGGATTTCTACATTTTTGCTCTCTCGCAACAAAATAACATTTGCATTTCATTTAGCAGATGCTTTTATCCAAAATTACTAACAACAGTGGAGGCAAAAGTGCTTCTTTCTAATAATAAGGTAAAAGCAAACTATATTTTTCCATTTTTTAAGAAAATGTTAATGGTGTGCCTGAGCAAAATGCTAGGGTGGTTCTAGGGTGCTGTGGGTGGTTGCCAGGTATTAATATGTGGTTGCTAAATCAAAAGAGTCCACCTCCAAGACTCTGATATTTAGGTGCCTAAAAATGGCCCAAGTCCTTCCTTCAGTGTAGGTCAATGCATTTTTTTTAAATAAAGTTTTAATGTTCAAAGCAATGTTTATTTATTTATTTATTTTTGCATGCCATTGAAGAACCATTTTGGGTTCCCCAGTTCTTAAAATAACTATTTTTTTCTTAGTGTGAAGAACATTTTAATAACCTAAAGAACCCTTTTTCCCACTAAAATAAGCTTTTATGCAATGGAAAGTTTCCATGGATTTTAAGCATCTGTCATGTAACCATTAATGCCAATAAAGAACCTTTATTATTAAGAGTGTAACAATAAAACCAAGAATACTGGACTGTTTTGATTTCTAAATACATTAAAAAACTTTAATACCTCATTTGATGTCTTCTGATTCTAGTATTTTCAGCAGCTGTGTGTTGTTGTGAATGAGCAAATCACCTCAGTTACATGGCTCATCCTGGACCTCTTGTTCATCAGCAGCTGCTGTTTGCTTCAATTTATGCCTTTATGAGCTAATCAAGAGCTTCAGACATATAGCCATCTGCTGTCACAAGGCTTCGCTGTTACACTTATCAGCTCCATTCAGGTGTAAAAATGAAAAGCAAATTTGATGATAGATAGCTCTTCAATAAGGAATCAGTTGTAAAAGCAAGGTGGGAGGTTTATCGCCATGAGTTACTGACACTAGACTGTAGGAAGACGTCAAGTGCTGTTTCATTTTTTATAAGAAAGTAAAACAAGGATGTTGGCTGCAGCGCTTAATAATATTATATGTTTACTTTCAGGACAGCAACACGGAGATACTGTTACTTTAGCATTTAGCATGTATTAATCATTATCATATGATAATAGTCATAAAATCATAATTGTACACCTCATTGAAGCAATATTACTCTTTCTAAAAATATATGCTTGACCTACAGGGATTTACTTTTTATTTGAAAATGTCACTCCTGCGAGATACATGAGAGGGAGCAGAGCTCTGTAGGAGTTACATACACAATGCATCATGGGAGCAGACTCACCTTTCCGCCCATGAGATTGCAGTGGGAGAAAATCAGAGTAATCAATCTGGTTCATGGCCCTTCACTAAACATGGTCCATTGCATGGCTGGACAGTAACTAAAAGCAACAGTGGAAAAAGTCATTTCAGTTGCTTTTACTCAAGTGAGACTTGCCCAAGCACAAGCCAGACAATTTATGTTCAATCATCATAGCTGGAAAAGGAAGCCCAATTTGTGGGTGCTGGTACCTGAATCTATTCCACTTTTAAAACCTTGAAAATGAAGGATGAAACAACACAGGGAAGGTTTCATTTCAGGAATTTCAATATCTAAATACAGAGCTTGATCAAAAATGGCTGAAAGATATTGAGTGGTTCAAAACTCTTGAGTGAAGCGAATGTACATCTACTTTAAGATACAATACAACCTCATATCTTCTTTATTTTAATACATTACAAGGGGCTTCTACCGGTGACCCATCAGGTTATTGTTTAATCTCTTGAAAAAATGAAAACAAAAACAAAACAAGAATACAATATTAAGTATATCTGCTAAAGTTAAATTGGAATTTTTAAAAGTTTTATTACCCCTCACAAATTCACATTCAAATGAACAACGCTGGTGTATCTTATTATTTTTATATATTGTTTATATAATGTTTTCCTGTCAGTTTAGAAGAATTTAACAATAAAGGTTGTTTTTTTCTTTTAATTTATTTATGTATTTATATTATTTTTTTGTACTGCTTTTGTGCTTATATTTATTTGCATCAAGGTCTTCCATACAGTACATATTGTGTGATGTTTCTTTAAAAACAGACATTGAAAAATATTTTAAAACATTTCAATATAATTTTTTTTTTTATCATTTGAAAAATATAATAATGTTTAGACTCAAACTAGAGCTTATCTGACATAGTATTTACAACAAAAAAAAAAAAATTATCACAGGGTCAACTGATTATTTACTTGTGTGAGAGATTAGGTCACTTATCCAAAAACCTTTTTAAACAATACAGCCTGTATGTGAAAACAGGAAGAGGTATTTAGTAAAATCAACTACAAAATGTGAATAATTCAGATCACACTAGCTTGATTGTGTTTCTTCACTTGTGGCAAGATGGCAAGGATCACTAATGATGATATAGCCCTTTTCGTGAGAAACCCCCATTTTAAATTTTGATACCTTTATCTGCCAAAATCACATTAAGCCTATTATTTTGTCTGGAACTGGAACAATTCATGTGGTAAATGAATCATGAATAATTATTTACATTATCCACTTTATCTTCTCTGATAAAAACATAAAATTAATGTTACTGCAATAAACAGAAAAACAGGAACACATACAAGCATTTTAGAGGAAGCACTTGCTTTATAATCAAACTTCACAACACAAAAGACTATATTTATACCTGACATTCTCCTTCACCCGCAATCCATTATTCATCAGTCGCCTCTGCTACTCATCATTCCAGTCCATTCCCTCTCACATTCCTTCAACATGCTCACACTGACCATTTCAAATCCTTCAATCTATACTCATTATTCAACTCTCCATGTGATTATGATCCTGACAAGCTAATTAAAGAGCCTATTATGTTTTGTCCACTTAAAAAATCCCTTGTTTCAGTTGTAATAGCTTCCATGCACAGAAAGCGTTTCAGTCAGTACTGTGATTTATATATTGCTTATTTGATTTAGATTTATACTTTTTTATACTTGTTTATACTTTCTTCTCTATTTTTTTTTTCAATCAACATATAGTTTTGCTTAATAATAATAATTTATTAATAGGATAAATTGGAATTAATTATATTACTGTGAATTAACTGTATGTGTCAATAATGGCTAAAAAAAAATATTTTGGCAAACAAGGAATAGATGCATTTAATGTTAACTGTATAGGCCAGACATATACAAATATTATATATACAAATATAAAGCAGCAAAAAAACTGTTCTCAATATTGTTAATAATAAGAAGAACCATTGTGTATAATAATAATTGATAATAACTGATAGACAAATCAGCATATTAGAATGGTTTTTGATGGATCATGTTGTACTAAAGCCTGGAATAATTCAGCTTTGCCATCACAAAAAAACAAAACAAATAAATTAAAATAAATAAATAAAATTTATTCATAAAGTTCCTTTCAATTATAATAATATGTAACAATATTTTTGAGTTTTTACTGTATTTTTGATCAAATTAATGCAGACTTATTGAGCATAAGTGACTTCTTTAAAAAACATAAAAAATAAATAGGCTAAATAAAAAATAATTTCAAAACTTTTGAAATAATTATGATTTTTTTTTAATGTTTTTGAAAGATTACTTTTCATGTAATACCTGTATATTGATGTATTACACATGTATTACATGCCATAAGCCTCTACTGATGTCCTACAGTTCACAGCAAATGCATTTCACAACTGAGTTTGTCAATCTGCCTCACTTCACCAGTGCTACATTTTTAGGACACAATATCAATTTAAAACTAGTTTAACTTTGCAAATTGCATCCTGTGCAGGGCCTGTGCCTAATGCTAAACCATACTTTAGATCCTATTCCCACACATCCCCACTGATACTCTTCCACTCTGTAATCAATCTGCAGTATACCCACCCTCCATCTCTCTCCTCAAGCACATACAGGGGACAGACTTGCATAAGCTGGAGAGGCTCTGCAGTCCTTCTCTACACAAAGGACAGGAGTCAGCCTCATCTAATGACTGTGACCTTTCCCCAACAAGGTCTGGCAGACAAAACTGGACTTAGAGTCACAACAAATACAGCAGTATTATCCCCGGCACCATAGCGACACATTATTAATCAAGCACCTTCAGCACAGAACTAGTTCAGACGCGGCTTTGAAAGGAGTATAGCATCTTCAGATCTAACATTTTCAATAGTTTGATGTGGTCACTCGCAGGAGGGAATGATTTGAAAATGCATTGGTTATTTGATCAGAAGGTCACTTGGATCCTAATTTGCATGGTACAATGTGAAGAAAAGTTTAAAGTCGATATGAGATCAAAGTGTACACACATCCCTGGTGGTTATTAATCAATGCACATTATTCCAAAGACAAAAAAGTTTGTCTTTGTAATTTCTAATCAAAATTAGCTTGGACTATGAAACAAGTTTACTTTTAATTTGTTGTATGTTAATGCAATAGGTATCATGAACTAATGATAAATTATACTGTTACAGCTAATTCCAGCATAGACTACCATTGAAAGGTCTGGGCTCAGTAAGATTTCTTTTTTTTTTTTTCCTCTTTCATGTCCACCAAGGCTGCATTTATTTGATCAGAAATACGGTAACAAATTGTGAAATATTACAATATAGATTATATATATAGTGACAATGTAAAAGCCGTTACTATCACTTTCGATCAATTTAATGTAACCTTGCTGGATATTTCTTCCAAAAAAAAAAAAAAATACCCCAACATTTTGTATAGAAATTCATCGCATACATATATGGCCTAT
This sequence comes from Sinocyclocheilus anshuiensis, assembly GCF_001515605.1. Lineage (NCBI taxonomy): Eukaryota > Metazoa > Chordata > Actinopteri > Cypriniformes > Cyprinidae > Sinocyclocheilus > Sinocyclocheilus anshuiensis. The sequence continues at coordinate 196,224 of NW_015555746.1, forward strand.
GAATAAACAATGAACACTAATTTATTTAAAAATACACACAAATGAATAAATGATGTAAAAGTGTTATTCAAATGACTGTTTTAGTATTTCAAACTAGTTCTACGTGTTACTAATAAACAATAATTAATTCAATAGGTGATGTAAAAAAACAAAACAATAGATAAAAAAAAAAAAAAGTGGGCATTATCATTGGGATACATTGAGATGCATTCAATGATGAACTGCACGAAGGCTCCAAATATTGGTTTAAAAAAATGGTAGTGGGTTAGTCCTTCATTACAAAGTACTCATAAAGGCAGCACATCCTGACAAATATTTTCTGCCCAAGATTTTGTCTGTTAACCACCAGATTAACAGACTATATAGTGCTACAGGTCTTCCTTATGAAGTGTAATACCTATTTGGTCATTTTTAATGATTATATTTAAATTACTACCTGTAGGTCATCCTGAGTGGGTAGCTCAGATTCTCAGAACTGCTGAGTAGTCAGTCTACTTCAGATCTGGCTTCATTCACAATCCAGTCAATTCCTAATAGAAATACATCACATTATTGAAGTAAAACGAGTTTGAAAACACCATTTCATGTCGACTTTAAACAATACAGTCATGTTATGTGACAGCCGAACACTGGAAATATCAACACTGAAAATTAGTTTCCATTTGGAATGATTACTTACCATTGTGAACAGGTTCCTGGCGGCAAGAAAGAAAACACATATGTGTGCGCACTGACACCAGCATTGTGCAACAGATGTAATGATGTGAGTCATGGAATAAATGTTATTCACCAGCTGCTAAGCGCTATTGTGATGTAGAGTGCAACTTAATTATCCCATCTCTGGCTATGATTTCTAAGATAAGTTTCCATTTCACATCTAATTTTCTATGCTATGCTATTCTCTGAAAATAAGGAAGTTTCTAAATCCGAGTCTTCTTGGCAGTGTCACTTGGAATTACGAAGAGGTCATGACTGGTTTGTTTGTGTCCCTTGGTGGGAATGGATTGGAAGCAGAAGTGAACAGAGAATGGACAGACACATTGTTAGTGGAGCAGAGTTGTACTGGGACATGTTTCCGTGCTCACAGCGGGATGTCTGGCAGCATCTTTTGCGCAACAAACTGCCCAGTCATAGCGCCGTGCTCAGGTTTAAGGGTTTTAATTCCGATGGGGCCGAGATCAATGAGCTTTCACATTTGGGGGAGTCTGTGTGGGTGAGAAAGCCGCAAGAAGACGAGGTAAATAGGGAAGGGGATGGGCATATGCGAAAAAAACTGTGGAAGACAACCTCTGGCCCTGGTCCAGAGGAACACTAAGCAATGTACTGCAGTGGAGAGAGCGGAGCACCTCAGGGATCACAGCAAATTGGTCAGCTTTGTTTTGTTATCGATTGGTCATGTTGCTCATGCACCCTAAATATCAACCTGCACTGGACAGACTCGCATGGCACAGAAAATATAATAAATATGCGATGAACAATGCAGTATTGCCTACTTCACTCCCTATCGCAAGATTTGTGCATTCATCTGCATTCATGGGTTGAGCTTGTATCATTCTGAACATCAGTCTTTATATTATTTTCTTGTAAGACTTTTACTTCTGTTTATATTTAGGGGCTCCAATGATGAATATATAAAAATAAAAAGATTAATTTATATATATATATATATATAAAAAAAAAATCATGCACTTTTCTGAAATGTGAACAGAATTAATTTTAATTATGTTTTTGCTTACAGGCAGTCTGATCCCAGCAAAAACACATTGCAGATAACATATATAAAAGGATCGATCCAGCATTCCTGTGACCCTATAGGAGAACCTATTGGGAGAATAGATAGATAAATTCATAAATCAATTAATAAATAAATGTTCATTAATAAAAAAAAAATCAGTTCTTGTAAGATGGACAATTCCTTGAGTATCATCCTAATTTTGTTGTTTTTTTAAGAAGCTAAATGGACCTTAAGGTTTCACTTTGTATTTGGGGTCTCCAATGATGAATATGCAAAAATGATATATATTTGTAAATTAACTTTTTATTTAACTCTCTGTTTTACCACAAAGTCATGCACCTTTCAAAAATGTAATGAGAATTCATTTTAATTATGTTTTTGTTTAAAGTCAGTCTGAACCCAGCAGAAACAAAATAAATGCATAACTAACTACCTATAACTAAAAAAATAAAAGGCTACAACATCTCTGCAACACGATAAGTGGTTTGGATAATTGAATAAATAAATAAATATATATGTAAATAAATATGTTCATAATAATGATCAGTTCCTGTAATTCTTAGAAAAATTCCTTAAGTTTCCTAACTAAAGTTAATGTTTTTTTTTTTAAAAGAAGCCCGTTTATGGAAGACCGTTTCCACCTCTGGAAAAAAAAAAGAAGGGAAATATTTTTTTTCGCCATTGTGAGTTTGTATCCCATAATTCTGACTTTATATCAAGCAATTCTGACTTCATTCTCAGCATACATTTTAAAATAGTATACACCTGATTGAGACAAAGAAAAGAATATCAAAATAATCCATGAGATTTCTTTATGATTTTGCAAAAAACAATTACTAATAAATAAACAAGCCCATTTGCAATGCTGTATGTTTGTTCTGTTGCTATGGAAAGTTGTGTGTGTGAGAGAGCAGTGTTTTCAGAAGGATTTGTGGGAGGGTCTGTGTGTGTACATCCCTCTTGGTTCTTGGCTCTGATGATAAGCCCCCTGCTTGCTTGAGTACCTTTCCAAACCCAGAGACCGAGGTGTTATGACTATGGATGACAAGCACAGGAGCTTTCCAGCCTGAGACAGAGGAGCAGGGAGACATAGATAATAAAGGGTAAAGAGATACAAAACACATGGGAAAGTGAAAGATGGTTGCAGTCGGAGAAAACAAAGATATAGAGCGATGAAGGAGTGGAAAGCTGGGAGAATAGCATTTTGTAGGAGAAAAAAATTTGGAGACAATGTCCACTGTCCTTATGTACTTATTTTCTTTTCTAGGAAACATGTAGACCTACGTATCTCCTGTAGCTTCTGAAGGGCAGTACTAAATGAAAAAATATATTTAAAGGTGAGGTAAGCGATTTCTGGTAGCCAATGTTAATATTTGAAATTACCAAAACAAACACACCCCTACCCCAAAAGGGTCTCGCCCCTATCTTGATAGCTCCGCCCCACACATACGTACGCAACCCAGGCAACAATTAGTTCTGTGAAACAAAGCAAACCAATGTTACACCATGTCTACACCGGACGTGAGTGGCGCGGCGTGACAAAATACTACGGAACTCATTATAATCAGTAATGCTGTCTACACCAGATATATATATATATATATACATATCTATGGTCTACACTGGATGCGGTGCGGCACGACACGACAAATCCCTGACAGAAAACTGCTGATGCGTTCTATTTATGATGTATTGACACAAATGATTTTCAACGGTCGCTTTGCCGTGTCCAGTGTACTAGACAGACTTTAGCTGTTGCGGCACAGACACGGTGTTCCTCACCTATCAAGAAGAAACAAAGCAACCTCGGCGTCCGATCGCAGGCCTTCCGCTCCTTGAGTTCTCTCCAGCACTGGAAAGCTGATCTGATATTTACACGGGTCCTACTTATTGCCTTAAGCCTTCTTTTGTTCTGCAGACATTTTCCTTTTTTGTTTTTTATCCGCCATCTCTGTCTTTCTGTCACTCGGCTCGCTAATGTCCGTTCGGTACACTGAACGTTCTCTCCTCCACATCATGAGTAGACACGCCCCTTACTGCTGATTGGCTACAAGTTTGCTATGCTAGTCGGCCCGAATCAGTTTTCTAAAGTGTTTTTGAAAAATGGTGACATATCATGAAAATCCGACTTTTCCTGTGTTTCGGTGCTATAATCTGGTCTCCGGTGCATGTACCGACCCAGAAAACATAAAAAAGAACAACCCATTAAATATTTTTTGGTAAGCCTTTCTCTGCAAGCTTGTGGAAAAAAATTAGCCGCTCAGATTTTTCTGTGCGAGTGCTTCAGATGTGTGCGCTCAGAAAACCATATATCAGAAGTTTAAGCGAATATGGATTCACTTGTCCACGCTTACATATAATTAGCTGAAGTATGGTAATGCATACGATTATTAATAGTCCAAGGCCAATGGTCATTTACACATTGTTCTTGAAAAATCTTATTCAAAAAGTTTTAAAAAGCCTTTATTTCATCATGGCTATCAGTTTTAAAAACAGATGACAAGTGCACACCTACGCGTTGCGGCTATTTTGCCTTCGTCAGGGTGTGAGTAACAAACACAATCTGAGTTTATTTTGAGCAGCAATTAATTAGTCTAATAACAATCATCTGGTCGTGCTACACAGGACAAACAGAAGAGAGGAAGTTCAACGATTACATGGCAAATTAAATCAAACACAGTATAATCATGGTGTAAAGAAAATATATTTTATTTATTTTTTTACATAAACTTAAGTATATAAATCAAACTCCACAAATCAATATATGTATACAATAATGTACATAGTATAAATTTTATTTCTTGAACACTATTCAACAATGTCATAAATATGATTATTTTGGGTATTTTGAGCTGAAGCCTCACAGACACATTCTGGGGACACCTGAGACTTATATTATATATTGTAAAAAGGGGCATAATAGGTCTCATTTAAACAAAACAAGAAACATGTACACATCTTCATCCTGACCAAAAGATCTTAATGCATTATGTTTCATTCTTGAGCATCAGCAAATGTTTGAACCTTTTGTAATAGTTGCGTATGATTCCTACAATTGTTGTCATTGTAAAAAGATGGATCTCAAAATCATAGTCACTGTTAGAAAGAATTCAAATATGCAAAAGATGCCGGAAAACCAAAGAATTAGCGGGGCCTGGAGGATTTTTCTGAAAAACAATGTGCTCATGAACAACGATCAGAGGAAGAAGAGAAAAAAACGGTAATGAAACAATATTAAGAATCACGCATATGTAAACTTTTTTATAAATTCAGCTATTATTTTGTCTTGCGGACTACATGTAAACATCTTTTATACATTTGTGAACAATAAGCAATTGTGAAGCAGCAGTCAGCCTGTCATTTGTCACTTACTGCCACTTTTTTCAACTGTATTTGCATTCTGTTTTCAATTACTGTACCGATCGCACACACAACCGCTCTTTATTACCTACGTTCCCTTCTCCTCCATGTTGTTTTTCCTTCGACCTTGAGTAGATTGAATTATCTTGCCCCTACAGTGCACATTCAAACAAACACAAAATCAATTTAAAAGCAGCTTATGGTGAACACTTCACCAATGATTACAAATGACAGGCAAATTCAACGTCACAGCTGCCGTCCCCTAGAAAAGGAGAGGGTGTTACAATACTGTATTTTATGTAGGTAGAGAATCACTCTCTGAAATGCGGTAAGAAAAATGTCAAGGACCAGTCAAAAGAAATGCACAAGGAATCAACTAGCAGAATGAACGAATAGGGGCCTTGAACCATTACTTCTGCATCTGCAGTGAGTCACTGTTACTGTATTTTCCTTTTACATAAATGTGTCCAATGCAAAGAATTTCTGCTAATTCCATTAAAGGGTTACAAATGGTGCCGAATGCTTTTGTTCTAATCTTCTAAGCCTCTCACATTTACACCGCTTGAAATGTCATTTACAGAAGTTTATTTAAATGTTATTATAGCCAGTGGTGGGCTTTCTTTGTTCTTAAATATTGTGCAAGAGAATATAGAGGTGAAATAATGTAGTGATTAAGTATTTTGCGGTCATCAATAACAAAGCTGTAAATAAACACTCTATGCTATTGAGCGTTGCCATAGGAACAAAAAATTTGAGACTAGGGATGTGGACCGCTTTGAGAAGTAGTTTAGCATTTCTTCAAGGACGTGAAAGCAACATTTAAATTGCTGTTTACATATACACAACATTAACATGTAAAATGTATTTGTTATTCTAAAACTTGAAAAAAAAAAATAATTTTTACAAATTTTATTAGCAATGTTTCAGTCATTTGGCTTTAATCATGCCTTCTATTTTCTATTTAAACAATTTTCTATCAAAATAATATATATATATATATATATACTATATATATAGTTAATTTTCTTACACATAATCTTACACATTATCATACATTTTACTGAAGTCTAGCCTCAAGCTTATAACTGACTGGTCTGTGATTTTTTTAACACTAATGTGAAGTGCAGCTTTGGCTTTTCCACTGTAGACAAGTGTAATGTTTTTAGTCATGTAATCATTAAGAGAATTGTGTACAGTGGAGCTCTGATACAAGAAAGATGCGACAGGACTTACATGCAAAGATTGTTTACAGTGCATGTGCATGCTTGAGTTTGTTTATCTGCTTGGATGAGAATCAGAAATCTTGAGCACGGGAAACCCTCACTATTTATTACTCTTGAAAGCACAATTGGGAACAGGTCAAAAGCAGGAGGTAAGATGCATTTCATAACACTCTCAACACATAATAGCAGAGAGTCAAGGTTTTACAGACCCTGTTAGTCCTTGCTGGGAGATACCGTCACTACAAACTTATCACAAGCATTTTTTCAATTGATATCCACTTAAATTTAAATTCACTTTAAATTTATCCACTGCGAAACCTGAAAAAATACTGTACATTTTTTAACAGTTGTTTCTTCAAAAACAGAAAAAATGGACCAATCTGCTTCCTTTCATGCCACAGCATAGTTTCCAGTGAAGGATCGGGGACGGTGATCTCCTGATGTCCTTTTCTTCCAACTCCAATGTAATTAGTCACTCACGAGCAAAGAGGGCAGATTTCAAACCACATACTTCTGTGGAGTCCTGCATCAGTTGATCAACTACAGTTGAGTACATAAGTTCCATATGAAATTATGAATGATTTACAGACATTCCATGAAACTTTTTTTTTCTGTTTTATTGGAAAAAACATTATAATGAAATGATTAAAAAAAACTATTGTACATAATATGTTGGAAATCAAAATCACTTCATGACATTTAGACCACACATTCAGCTCAGAAAAACCTTGAAACTGATACTCTTGTTACATAATGAACTGGGGGTGTCTCTTCACAGGGTCTTCAAACATCGTCCCTATGGGAATGGAGACTTCTCTCTGTAACAGGCTGCTCTGGACTTCTGGAGAGGAGAACTCACTCGCCGTGTCTAGAGAGAGAATTTCACATGGTTGAAATGGGTCCATTTGGCACTACAGCAAAGCACAGGTTAAATCGAGCATAAAGAGATAATCAAACTAAAACGAGTGTTACAAAACAGCTGAGGTACTGATCTCTCTCCTGAATGGACTTTTACTGCATAATCATTATGAAGAATAATGCAGACTGTAAAAACTCTTTTACACTTTAAGTTGCATGTCACGACACATTACATTACAACTGCATAAATATTTTCCCCTATGGAAGCCTTTTTATTATCCTTTTTAAAACAGACACATGTAGGGAAAAACAACAGCACTAAGACTACTGATGATTAAATAACTAAATTCATTTTTTGAGCAGCAGCATGGTGCCCATAGAGATGGTGAAGCCTGCAAAAAAAAAAATGCAATAGACTAAAGCCATTTCCTCTCCAGATCTCACACTCAGACAATCATTCACTGAGCCCCTCGTTAATTTAGCAAGTTTGTCTTCAATTTGTGTTTAGGTTCATCTTGTTTTGCTGTGAAGCGTGTCCTCGTAATACACATCAAAATACAACACCCACGCTACAACTTTTTGTATTTCTATCTAAAATCAGTCAGACATTTCTCTCCATTTCTCTGTCTGCTTGACTGCTTGAAACAGAGAAAATTACATTATTCTGCTTAAGAAAATTAACACCATGAGTAAACTCTTTGCAGTTCAATATGTATATTATGTATATATGTATATTAATTTTAGAATATATCTTGTACACAGCCCTGTTAACACAAAAAAGTACCTGCTTAAAATTTAGATACTTATGAAGTAACATCATTTGAACACTACAACATGGCAGAAAAGTGAATAATATAAAATTTCCAATTTTTACACAAACTGTAGTGCTGACTGCATTCATTAAGCTCAGCCATGTTACCCAAGTAAAGAAAAAAAAAAACATTAAAACCTTAACTCCAAAATATTCTTTTGGTTTTACATGCATTGCGTGCTTGGCAAGTGTTAATTCACATCACAGACTGCTATTGCCGTAGGGCCTAATAGTCAGAAGCTCCTTCTGAGTCTGCAGACAAATGCCCTTTCACAAACAAAATCATGGATGAAGTCCAATTTCACAGTGTGACCAGTATTTCTAAGGACTGTAATTCCTCTGCTTTTCAAGGACATGCTTTTATCATTTAGAGGGACTCGTCTGCATTCGTTTTCAAGTTGGTATGTGGAGTGTCTCAGTTACTGGAAATGCAGTTTTTTGCCCATTTCTCTTTGTCCTTTCTGGTTAGTATCATGTCTTGTCTGCACAATATCCTATTCTTTTCCATAAGATCAGATCATCTTAGATAACACATACTTTGAAAACTCAGAAACACTATTCTTTTTTTCCTATAACAGAACAAAGGAATTTTAAGGGGCACTTTAGAACTGAAATCCAAATGTTGAGTAAAAGTGAAAACCAAAACATACTTGAATCCACAATTTATCCAAACAGAATTTCCTCCTTTAGCCAGAAATGATTTAATGCTGAAACTAGTTCAAAGTGAAATACAAACAATGTGTAACAAATACTAGCACAAAAAAAAAAAAAAAAAAAATTCCACTATCTTCAACAGGGGTCTGCAGCGATATTGCAAGGGGGCTCATCAATTATCGCTTTATTTTAACTCATTTTTTGGAGAAAAAAAACGGGTTAAATACATCTCCTTGTCCCTTCCACATTAAAATTACAAAAACATTACATTGTTACATACACACAAGTGTATAATATAAATTCTCATTTTAACAGCTGTGAAATTTAAGTATGTAAATAATGAAACAAGCTAATTATTTAATCAATGTGTTATTGGCCTTATGGCCTTACGAAGGATTATGCATGCTGCATTATAAAGATTTAAAAAGGTAGTCAAATGTAAGAGCTGATAGCCATGTGGCCACCTGATCAGAGTTTGCATCCCAGCTCCAGTTCCCCTACTACTCAACATACTCAAATATATAATCTAAATGATAAATTGGAATAGGTGCAAAGGTGAGGCAATCATCCAGAGATGATGGCTACTGACTGAATTCAAACTGTGAAAGAGATGTCTTTTCTGGCAGATCATCCAGTGCTTAATGACAGATGAAGCAAACATATCACGACCACGGGCTTCTGTAAGTGTCTAAGAGGCCTGAAACAGATGTTTTCATTATACTAGCTAAAGACGCCAGAAGGCAACCCTCAGGATAAGCTTAACAAATCAGCAGAGAACGCTGGAAATGCATTGGTTTCTTTGCAGGTTCTGGCTTATGATTCTGGATTACTAGCAAGACATTTGCAATGGCTTATCCAAACATCCAACGATCCTAATATTTTTCAGAGCAGCTCTTAACAAATGGAACAAATTGATTCGCCTCATCTGAAATGGAGGAGCTTTAAGATGGCTTCATAGCTTGAATACAATCCAATGCGTGACAAGGACCTTCACTGTCAAAAGGAACTGCAAATACGGACAGATTTCATATCAATGTATACAGTGGGTACGGAAAGTATTCAGACCCCCTTCAATTTTTCACTCTTTATTGCAGCCACTGCTCTTCAGGGAAGTGTTACTCTGTAAGAGACAGAAACAGTCTCTCAAATAATAAGGGTGTATGCTGCATATGTCCACATTGAAGATTACAAAGTGCAATGTTGGTTGTAAGTGAATGATGTGAAAAGTGATGGTACAAGGTCGCATGTTGTACAAGACCATTTGGGTGTGCTTTACATGTTGAGATCTAAAGCGCAGGCAAGTTAATAAATGTGCATTAAAAATGTAATTTATTCCTATGATGGCAAAGTCTTTACTGTAGCGTTTGATCAATTTAAAGGTGGGGTATGTATTTTTTCAAAAACTCTTTAGAAAACGGAGTCGGGCCGAAGACCAAAACAAACTTGTAGCCAATCAGCAGTAAGGGGCGCGTCTACTCATGATGGGGAAGAGAGAGCGCTCAGTGCACCGGACGGACATTAGCCGAGCCGAGTGACGACAGAAGGATTTATTAAAAGACGGCTTACGATAAGGCAAGAAGTAGGACCCGTGCAAATATCAGATCAGCTTTCCAGCGCTGGAGAGATCTCAAGGAGCGGGAAGGCCTGCGATCGGACGCCAAGGTTGCTTTGTTTCTTCTCGATAGGTGAGTAACATTGGTTTTGCTTTGTTTCACCTCGATAGGTGAGTAACACCGTGTCTACACCGGACGCGCCGCACAGCAACAGCTAAAGTCTGTCTACACTGGACGCGACAAAGTGACCGTTGAAAATCATTTGAAATTTGTGTCAATACGTCATAAATAGAACCCAGCAGCAGTTTTCTGTCAGGGATTTGTCGTGCCCCGCCGTGCCGCATCCAGTGTAGACAGTATCACTGATTATAATGAGTTCTACAGTATTTTGTCACGCCGCGCCGCTCGCGTCCGGTGTAGACATGGTGTAACATTGGTTTTGGTTTGTTTCACAGAACTAATTGTTGCCTGGGTTGCGTACGTATGTGTTGGGCGGAGCTATCAAAATAGGGGCGAGTCCCTTTTGGGGTAGGGGCGTGTTTGTTTCGGTGATTTGAAATATCAACATTGGCTACTAGAAATCACTTACCTCACCTTTAATGCATCCTTGCAGATAAAAGTAAAAAAAAAAAACTTGAGTCAAGGTTATGGAAGCCTGTTTCCACCACTGAATTAAAAATAAAAAAAATTAATTGCGAGTTTATATCTCGCAATTCTGACTTCATAACTTGCAATTGTGAGTTTATATCATGCAATTCTGAGGGAAAAAAGTCAGAATTGCAAGTTTATATCTCGCAATTCTGAGAAACCTGCAATTGCAAGAAAAAAGTCAGAACTGTGACAAAAAGTTGCAATTACCATTTATTTATTTATTTTTTTTATGGTGGAAACGGGCTTCCATAGATGGTGCCAATACATGATTATGATACTAAATGCATATTATGGCTTAATAAAGGCCAGGCTTAAAATGCAACACAATATGGTTCCTGCTCCAATTTCTCTACCCACCAAGGGGGGTCCTTGGCCTGAAAAAAGGTCGAAGACCCCTGAGCTATGGAAATTGGCTCAGCTGCACGTTGAGAGGAGAATATGTGTGGGATTTGGTGCTACTCAAATAAACCAGTACTGTTTTCCTTCCACATGCTTCCTCCCTTCTTTATGCCTTTGAAAAGAGATTTATTGTATAACAATTAAGCAGGAGCTGAAGGCCTGCAGATAAGCCTTCTAAGAGCCATAGATTAATATTTTATTCATAGGAAATATTTGATCCATATGCTTAATGAGAAAAACACAAAAAAATCAGCCCTTTCAGTCCCCTGGTTCATAAATCACACAAAGCGCTGGAGAAACAGTGAGTGACACTGAGCGCATGCTTATGGCTCCCAAAGCAGCCAGTTCAAAAGGAGAACGAATGACATCGCCTGGGACACAAAGGCAGCCGTATGTCTTGATGAAGGTTTAACCAAACAGAGATTGAGTGGAGGGATTTTTGTATTTCATAAACAATGAGGAGGGCGTTAAAAGGCTGATCTATTCTGGAAATGCATAACATTTTTGAACATTCCTGTGTTTGGGAACAGGCTGTAAGAAACAGCTATGAGATAACATTTCACTTCTGAGAGAAAATTGAAACAGCTGAGACCTTGATGCGCAAGTCTTTCATACTAGCTTCAAAGTTTAAGCTAGATTCTTACATTTTGAAGGAAGGAAAAATAGGTTATTTAATAGGTAAGAATATGCTACAGGTTATAATTTATAAATTCTGACTAAGGATCATTAAGTTACATAGATATGTATTAGCTAATTAAACCATTTTGACATTTCCCATTTGTATCAGTGTCAAAATCTACCTTAACACCCTGAGAAATTTTCTGTCGCCAATATTTTCGGTAAACAGCAAGTAATTAATTAATGCTATCTGAATAACTACATTCAACATTCATAAACATGCATAGGTCAACTGTTTATTCGGTCCAAATCTGAAAACCATATGTCAAAGGTGCCCAAATCACATATTATTTACAGAAGCATGCATTTTGGGATAATATTGGCCTAAATCCCTCAATTAAATCTAATACGACTGGTTTGAACGGTTCTCAGATGCCATTTTATGAAGTATTTTATTATCACCAATGCAATACATATTTTCGGTACTTAGTAGAAGTATGTGAAATGGGATTCAGCCCTGGTCTACTTCAGTGAGATGACAGAGTGGTGAGAATTCACTTCACCAGTAAGATGACAGTTCTGTTCTGGCTAAGACAGGAAAGTTTCTCAAAGAAACTGCGGGACATTAATCAAGCACCACTTCTGCTATTGCTTATGTCAGGCACTGATCAGATAGATATCAGTTCAAAAGTCTGTGACATGCATGTTTGAAATGTGAGTGCTTTTTTAATGTTACTGGAACAGCTATACAGTATTTGTCCACACTCAGTACAAAGTAGGGATGCACCGATACCGATACTGGTATCGGTATCGGGCCCGATACTGGTCTCCTGTACTCGTACTCGTTAAAATGCCCCGATACCAAACGCCGATACCACACAGCACCAAAAATTATTCGGAGACCAGATATAATTTTTGATATTTTTTTTACTACGGGGTGCAGGACACTATAGTTCATTTATGTAAGTGAGGACAGCAAAATAAAGTAAACTGTGACAAATCATACCCAAAAATTCTTCATACAGTGGACTACCAGTAAAATTGATACAAATTTGGGTCTAAAAATTATTCAGACCGAGTCTGGGAAAAAAATTGAAGTTCAGGTTTGCATGAAGCTGAGTGACAGCATGCCCAGGACACTACAGGCTGTCATTAAGGCTAAAGGTTGCCCGACAAAGTATTGATAGTTGTGTAAATACTGTCATACTAACAGCTGTCTGAATAATTTTTGGTTGATTGTAATCTATTACATACCTTTCTATCAAAGTTATCTAACATTATCAAGCTGAATTTGTTCTGACACAGTTTAACTCTGAGTTCTTGTCATATTTTATTACCATTTTCTAAACTATAGTGAATAAACTGTGATAATGTGAGAAATGTTGAAGGTGTCTGAATAAATTTTGGTTTGACTGTATCTATTTGATAAATGAAGTTAACCAACTAACATTATACATACTCTTTTGGTTTCTGTACCCAATATTTAAAAAATTTACAAATGCAATAAAAATATCGGTATCGGTACTTGGTATCGGCAAGTACCAAAAATAAAAGTATTGGTATCGGGCGAGTACTGGAAAAAGTGGTATCGGTGCATCCCTAGTACAAAGACAAGCCAAAGTGTTAATGTGTTCACGTAACTATGACTAGATATGTAAAATGGACCTACTGCATGCAATTAACTTTTCTAAAGTACCTCATCTCAACCAAAATAGGGCAAACCTCATGATTATGAATGAGGACATCAGATAAAAGCCTTTCAAATGTTCTTGTTCCCTGTAAGCAAGCTTTTTCTGACATGCATGTTGATAAGCTTCACAACCAGTATGAACTCCAGTACAAATTTAATATTTATCAAACTTAACTATTATGTATAATTGGATTTTAAATAGAAAGGTTGCTTGTTAAATTTCCTGCATTTTATTCATTAAATAAATAAATAAAAATAAAAACCTGACTATTACAGTACAAAGTTCTGACAGCATCTCTCACCATAACCAAGTCTGCTAAGCCTTTGTAAATGATAGTCATAAGAAAACTGGATTTAAAGACAAACTACGATTTACTGACATTCCATTAGGTGACGTCTATATGGATTAATGCTAATAGAGATTCTTTAAATCCAAGAGCACTGGTTTCAATAATTAGGCTGAAAAATGTATTTCAACAGTGAACAGTTCCTTTTAACAGATTTTTTTTTATCTCATCATGACAACAGAGTCTTAATATCACGTCTGACATAATACTATCCCACAAGTACAATTTTCCATACCACATTTATAAAGCTTGAGGTGGATCCTCAAGGCAGGCTCTAGGGTAACGGGTGGGAATATACAAAAACTGAACTGGAAAGAGAGCTACTGCCTGAGAGTCTTATCCCCCTGTGAGTGGCTCATAGTGGGGGGCACTACTCTATCAAAGAAGAGCAATCCCTCGCTGAAAGAAGGCCTTACGCACTCCAGATGTGCTGGAACTATAGGGATACAACCCATGCCAACAACAACTCGCTAGACTCTAAGCCTTCATTAGATGACTGTGGATGCAGGGATTTTTGTGGGACAACATCCTGTCAAAGAATAGACCGCATGTTTATTGCTGAAAGTAGCAAAAAATTAACATGGGAAAATCAGTACTGGATAACAGAAATGCCTGCAACTGCAGAATATTCATCAAGAACATGAGACATGATATTGTCTATTGTTAACATTAACCAACAGACCAACTTGCATTACAGCTATACTGTAAATACTATGAATGATTACATTTAAAATAACTTTCCTTTTTCAATATATTTTATTCATTCCTGTGATGACAAACTGAATTCACAGCAGCCATTACTTCAGTCTTCAATTTCATATAATCCATCAGAATTCACTATAATATGCTGATTTTGTGCTCAAGAAACATTTCTTGGAATGAACCTAAAATGAACAGCATTTAAACTAATCTTTTGTAACATCATAAATGTCTTAACCGTCACTTTTGAACAATGCAATTCATCTTTGCTGAATAAAAGTATTACTAAAATATGCCACACTATCCAAAAACAAAAATGAATAAGAAAAAAAAAGATATATTTGAAGAGAAATGAATGGAAATGACATGCAAAGATGAATTGTGAATTAAATTAACAGTCATGAATCATTCAAACAAAATGAATCAAAGGAAATACAAAATGAAATAAAAGCAGCATTACAAATATGACTATAACTGTTAATGATGAGTGTCAGATATTATGATTTTAGATTTAATCTAAGTGAAATGTGTATGTCATTAGGTTACATGCGAAGAGCTACTTACTTGAGTAGCTGCTGCCATGTCTTCAACAGAAAATATCTGAGATGGAGCTGAAGAAAACACAAAGAGAAAAAAAAAACTGTTAATGTTTAATATGTTTAGACTTGTGCCGGTATTCGGTAATGCGATACATCACGGTAATGAATATGCACGATATTGTTATCGTGGGCACTTTTAAATACCGTGAATAATTATATATTACAAATTATTCAGAATTTTGAATGCATTTTAAGAATACTTTTCCCATCAACTGGTCAAAATGCACAACACCGCTGTATGCTGCGTGAAAGACGCGTGCGCACTCTGACGTAAACAAGCACACGTGAAGCACATGGCGGAACATGTGAGAGACTTTCTGGATGAAAGTGCACTTTCACTCTCTGACAGCAGATGGCGCTAAACTGCAGAAATAATAATAATAATAATAATTCATTTAAATGCAGCCGTTATCCCGGAAACCCTGTAACCAAAGCAGCTGCACTACTTTCTGTTTCTGAATCGTGTTTAAATGATTTAAACAGCCATTCAGATTTGTGTATTTGCTATGATGTTCATCACAGCGCCAAATACTTAAATATTTAGACTTAATAGGCTATTTATTTTCAAACTTTGTTTACATTTGAATCTGGACTACAACATGCCCTAGATGTTGTTTGAAAGTGTTTTGATTCTTTATTGTTCGGTCACACTTTACATTAGGGCTTCATTAGTTAACATTAGTTAATTCATTAGTTAACAAACTGCCAATGAAAAATTCTTCTGAACATTCATTAATCTTAGGTATTCCAATA
>NW_015555746.1:214246-216841 GCF_001515605.1 Sinocyclocheilus anshuiensis
GTGAAAGACGCGTGCGCACTCTGACGTAAACAAGCACACGTGAAGCACATGGCGGAACATGTGAGAGACTTTCTGGATGAAAGTGCACTTTCACTCTCTGACAGCAGATGGCGCTAAACTGCAGAAATAATAATAATAATAATAATAAAATACCGTATACCGTGATAAAAGCATTAGCAATTAATCACAACATGAAAATTTGATACCGGCATATCCCTAAATATGTTATATTTAAAATATTTTTTAAAATACAGCATGGGCCATCTCTGCCATTATATACAATTTATATAAAAAATAAAAAAAAAACACTGTCAAATATATTAACAAACTCATCGCCTGGGTGAGAAACATGTTTTTGTGATTATGTTACAAAGCTTTAATGTGGCACAATGTGTTGCTCAAGTCACCTCGGAGGTTATACTGCATTGTAGATGTTGCAGGAAACCTGAGAAACCAGTTAGGAATATTTAATAGAATCTATGGTTCCCTCTCAAAAGGGGGATATGTACAGTACATTCAGATTCATTCATCATATGACTGGATTTTTAGTTTTGACTCAAATTAGACAATGGCCATATTTTATTATTATACACGGCCCACTTGAATACAGTAAAGTTATCAGGAAAAACAGACTAAAAGCAGTCCTAGGCTAATTTCCAACAAGCACAAGCATGATGTTACATGATCTCCGAGCCACGTAATAGTATGACATTTTACTGCACTTCACACATATTCATAGAGCAACAATACTGAGATTCTGCACACAGGGGACACAATAAGCCAGCCATCGTCCATGTAAGAAGTGCGGAAATTGTGAAGCTGGAGGCAGTGATGGAAAGGGGAGAGTGATGAAATGGGGGAATTGGTGGCACAGAAGGAAGTTGGAAATGAAGAGAGAGAAAAAAACATTACTATAAAAACAGTAATCAAGCCCCAGTCATCTCTGACTTTAATTTTGAGGATACAAAAACAATACACAAAAACATAGTAGGGACTGAAATGATTAAGAATCGGTAGCTAAAATGTATGAACCTGTGTGGTTGGATTAAACTTTAATTCACTTCAATTCTTAGACATACAGGAAGAGCAGGTAGGCAAGCATATAAACTTGCTGCATACGAAAGTTTAGATTTTGTGAACTTTGACCTCAAAAGTTTGGACGCACTTGACAGACTTTGTATTATCAAAAGGTGCATACATAAAGGATTAAAATTATTTGTAGACACATAATTTGTAGGGATGTAACGATTAACTGCGAGCCGGTTGAAAATCGATTCAAATATGTGACGATTCAAATCGGTTGAGATGCTAAACAAATCGCGATTCATTTAGGGGTAGGAGTTTATATGAATGTATGTCTGAGGGGAACTTACTGTTTTTAGAAAAGTTTAGATGGTATTTTTTCTTTTCATCTTGCCTCTGTATAATGCATATTAAAGTTCGTAAGTTCAGCGCTGCTGTGTTTACAGCGGAAACCAGGAAACGGTTTAAGCGCCACCTGCTGGCAGAGAGTGAATCTGCGTCTCATTCAGCTCTGCTTTCATGCAGATATTTTTATTTATAGTTTCACAAAACTGAAGTCAAACCATTCTGTTTTTGCTTCAAATTTCGAAACTATACAATCTAATTTAGTTTAAAAACTGCTCATGTTGCATGTATGCAGCATCTTTGTTTGGATCAAGATTAAAATGCAGTGGTTGCCTCTAATTTTAAAAGGAAAGAGCACAGACAAAGCCTTATTTTGTTTATATGAAGATATTTATTTTATTTGTGTTACTTATTTATTTGATTTGGGGCTTGTTTTAAAATTTCAATTTAGTTTTGTTATTTACATTTACATTATATTTAAATTTTGTAATTTAGCAGACGCTTTTATCCAAAGCGATTTACAAATGAGGACAATAGAAGCAATCAAAACCAACAAAAGAGCAGTAATATGCAAGTGCTACATTAGTATATTATTATAGTATTATATTTCAATTTCACAAAGAACTGTGCAGCATTTTGTCCAAGCAATAATAAAAGGACACATTTAATTTATAATTTGTCTTAAATCAAATTTTGTTAAAAAAAATTATAATAACCGTGAATCGAATCGAACCGTGAAATCAAAACCGTGAATCGAATCGAATCGTGAGTTGAGTGAATCGTTACATCCCTAATAATTTGTGCCAACATATAACAATTTTTACAACATTTCAATAAAAAATAGAAAGAAAGATGTACATAGGTGCATAGGTGTATCCAAACTTTTAATTGGTAGTGAATATGCTGAAGAAGACGGTATGTATTCATTATCTTGGTTTAACAGGTTAATTATACCAGACAGCTAAACATAAAAATAGCGCAAAACTGAAGGTGAAAATTGAGGGTGCAATTCAGTATTGATACAAAACTGAACAGTTATTTAAAGTACAATACCGGTATACATACTGAATAACAGAATAATACTAATGACATCAATAACTAATGTCAATGACATATGGGCCATTTAACCATATACTACTGCTGTTCAATTACTGGCAGCATATTAAACCTGGCTCCACCATCTGAACACACTAGTAGTAAATCATCAGAATTATGTTATGGTGGGGG
>NW_015555746.1:216994-226577 GCF_001515605.1 Sinocyclocheilus anshuiensis
GGGGGTGGGCGGGCTGGGGTCAAATCGAGGTAACTGAAGAGATAGCTAACTCAAAAGAACATTTCTTAAAATTTGTACAAAGACATTTTAGTGGTAGCAGCTTTTAGGAACATCTAAATAGAGGTCTGCTATAAACCACCATTATACATAATGGTTATTAATTGCAATCTTAATAAAGACAAGTTTAATTGCCACCTCTAGCAGCTTTAATATTAAAGCTGTGAACATACAAGGACTGAATTGAGCTATTTAGTAGGGCTGGGCGATATCGGCAAAAATTAATATCTCAGTATTTTTTGGCCGATTTGCGATATACGGTATATATCTTAAAAAAATCTGTGTTTAATATATATATATATATCACTTACCGCCCAATGTTGTCCAACAGAACGAAATGGAAATATTTCCATGGCTTTCTAACATTTATAGATGGAGAACATAATCCTAATCTCAAACACATTAAACAGCGCGAGTAGCCTAGTGTCTCTATAGGGCCTTTCGCACCGCGGGAACCTTTTCATAGTACCAGAACTAATTGTGGAACTACCCACTTTTTGCGGTGCGAATGCAACCCTTTAAATAGTACTGGGAAATAGTTCGCACAAAATCGTCCCAGTACTTTAGTACTGTACATTTAGTTCTGGAACTAAAGCGGTGCGAAAGGCCCTTATCAGCGGTACACGCAGCCTTTCTGTCAGAGCATATGACGGGCCGAGCCGCTTAAACTAATATGTGAAACGAAACTATAAACTATGTCTTACCAGTTTTTAAAGGCCTTAATATGAAGCTTGTCACATGTTTAGAACAATTTGTATTATGCATTTTCTCCGCAGCAGCTCAGTCTGTGTCCTCCACTATATTTTCAGATGCGCTCATATCAAACTACTGTATATGGATAAATGGTATTTCGTACAAACTCGATATATCGCCCAGCCCTACTGTTTAGTAACACAGAAGGACCGAGATTATTTAGAGGAAGAGAGAAAACAAGAAAAAGAGAAGAAGCCAAATGTATTAACGACACATAAAACAAAACCACAACAAGGGAGCCACACGCATCGGTTTCTGCCCTGAATAAGAAAAACGGGATGTAATACATTCTGTCACTGTTTAAACTAAAGTTTGTTTTAAATTCAGGGATCAAGCAGAGACAGAAGAGCTAAAATTAATCTGCACGAAATTTACAAGAGGGAAAAAAGACAGGACAGAAACTGATCAAACTCCTGTATGAACAAAAAAAGATTAAATTTCTTGCTTCCACAGATTCACTGCTCTTATCAAAGCAAGAGAAGGGACCACATCAAATACCAAAAATTCTGAAATTCTTTTTTTTTTTTTTTGGGTAAAATTTCACTGAAACTGCTATGCTTATAACATGATTATTAAATAACAAGATTATTAAATTGCAAAACGAATATTTTTGGTTCATTTTATGCACCTGGAGCCACACAGCTCCTCTTATAACAAAGACCACAGAAATGGTAAAGTGGCATTTTCCTGCTGATTCACAAGACACACAGAGGTCATGTTACCACTGAAACTTCAAGGGAGAAGAACTTCAAAACCTCTTCCTACCTCCAGCATTTTGATTGGTTCTACACCTGTGAATCACCTCAATGTCACAGTTCAACAAAAGCACTCAAATACATAACTTCTGAGTGAATAAATGCCACAAAGCTGGGATTTCAGACATTCCTTGACAATAATTAGAAACGAAACCAAAAACTTTTTAAACAACAAAAAAAAAAGGAATATACACTCTCTTATCCTATCCTAAATTATTTTATAAGTAAGACTTCATCTGTAAGATTTAACAAACTGGGAGAGAAGTTGAAAAGTAGTAAAGAACAGAGGACATTCCCTAGAATAGCGCTCTAGGCGTAAACAAATCATTTAAACAATCTCATTTTTACAGCAAAAACTCAATGTCAGTATGCAAAGTTCTAATGACAAGTACAGTATCTTGAAACATATGCGGTTCATGGTCTGCAATATTTTAATAAGCATATACAAACTAATCCCTAGAATACAAGAATACAGCTAACCACACACAGTATTA
Organism: Sinocyclocheilus anshuiensis; assembly: GCF_001515605.1. NCBI lineage: Eukaryota > Metazoa > Chordata > Actinopteri > Cypriniformes > Cyprinidae > Sinocyclocheilus > Sinocyclocheilus anshuiensis. The sequence goes on from NW_015555746.1 coordinate 219,054, forward strand.
AGAACCAAGGGTTCCCAAACTTTTTAAGGGAGTTATTTTAATAATTTCAGCTTTTTTTGTCTTGTGGACTATATGTAAACATCTTTTATGTAAAATATCGTACTCAGGACAGTACTAAATAAAAAATAACATGTATTTTGTATGATCTCTCTTATTTTGTTAAAATTATTGACATTTTCACAGATTCTGCAAGGGGTTCCCAAACTTTCGCATGCCACTGTATATAATTGCATATAATCAGCAGTTGTCTTATTTGGGTTTTTAGAACCCCAAAATATGTGCCTGTAAACATTTCACTGCTGTTCTTGTGATTTGGAAACTGTTATGGTAGTGTTTTTAGTAACTGGATCATTTGTCTTTAAACAGATGCACTTCTGAAACCCTTCATCAGTGTTAGTGATGATGATGACCAGCTCAGCATATCATGTGAAATACCACTTTCAGTCAGAGCTGATTTCATCTGTAGTCTCTACACTGAGGACGATGTTCTTCTGTATCAATGTGTCTCTCAACGTACTCAGGACAGTACTAAATAAAAAATAACATGTATTTTGTATGATCTCTCTTATTTTGTTAAAATTATTGACATTTTCACAGATTCTGCAAGGGGTTTCCAAAATTTCGCATGCCACTGTATACAGTAGTCAACATTTGAAGTGGATCAAAAAAGTTAATCAAAGTTGTCCTAAGACAAGAACGCATTTTGGTTTTAGGACAACTTTGATGAAAGGTTTTGATCCAATTCAAATGTTGACTAGTGTATACATAAATGTATAGATTTGTCTGGCAAGCCAACGAATACAGCGCAAATGAAAATGCATATCTCATTATCATTCACCTTGTTAAAACGGTCCACCCATTTTCTAAAGACACAACGAGGAACATCTGTTACTGGAGGCCTTCTACAAATTAATAAAACAAATAAATCAAATTATAGTGCCCCTGAGCCAAGCAGGCATGTGCACATAACATCTTATCACATTAATCTACATATATAAATGCTGTGTCCTTACAAAGGCCGCTATGTAGAGCCATGCAATGAGGGCGACACTTGAGAAAGCAAACAAGTGAGTATGTGATAAATTTTTCAGTTTAAAAATGGTAAAGATTATTCAAGTTCATTTGTAAACTCTTTACAAAGGTTACATTTTTGTAATTCCCTCAATGACTTTCTTCAGTCTTAAGATGTGCGTGACCGGGCATGAATATTCTTATGAAATCTGGTTAAAAGTTATTAGCTCATCGTCTACATTTTCCGTCAACAAAAACACACTGATAATGAAAAGACCCCCTTTTGATGAACTTCATCACACATTCTACACATCATTTTAGCCTTAAACTAAATTCCACAGTCTTGCATTATGATTAATAACATGACTCTTGGTGACAGCTCTCAGTAGAATTTAATACTGGCATCAAAACAAAATACAAAACTGGACCAAAATATAACACCATTAAAAATGGATGTGTAAAACAAATATTGCAGCCAGGATATTGTTTTGCAACGCACAGCAGCTGCTCACATACAAAGTGTAGAAAGCATTTTGAGGGACACAAAGGACGGCATTTCAAAATGCATCCTTAATGGCCATTGAAAACACTGAAGGAACTTGGCTTGTTATTCATGTAAGCACAGTAGGTTGTAAGTAAATGTAAAAAAAAGGGGGGCATAATAAACGTTGGAAAAAATATGTAAAACTGTCTATAATGGTTGATGTTTCTTCTTGTCCATGTTTATGTTTATCAGTAGTATCACTATTTTAAGTGGATTCAGAAACGTACATTTCAGGATCAGAAATACTACGGGTGTTACTGGCAGCCTTGATAGCATCTAAAAACCATTTTCAAGGTAATGCCAAATTGATTTGCCTCAAAAAGACTTTTTTTTTAATTCTGAAATGTGCCACAGCTAGGCTCCGAAATGCATGACCAATTTATAACTGGACAACAGCCACTGATTACATTAAAGCTTTCATAGGGTAAGTACTTATTTTCAATATAAGTATTTTATGACAAAAGTATTTTATGATTTCATCCCCTGTATATTCAATGCATTTGATGCATACAGTATTTGTATTTGATTGATGGCATAGCCCTTTATGCTGCTAATTTTATTGTGAGCTCAAATGATCTTTTTGTTTAATAGAAACAAAATGACTCTGAATAGATTCTAATGAGAAAAACAACAAGGAGCTCTCAATCACCTAAATATCAAAGTATGTGAAAGCCTGCGAGATAATGAAAAATTCTCCAAATCTGTTTCCTCAGTGACTGACAGGTTCCTTTCTGCCAAAGTTAGCATCCCACACTTTGACCTAAATGGCTCACAGGATGACTGCAGCGCAAAAGACCTGTCAATATTGCTTTAAAAACAGCAGGAAATTGGCTCATCTGCTCTGAGAGAGGAAGTGAGCCAATGAAAAACTGTACAAGATAGTCAGGAACAGAGCATGGAGAGGGCACTGGAAATGATTTGAAAAACTGCAAGACAGTCAGGAACAGAGCATTGAGGGGGCACTGGAAATGATTTACAATGTTTCCACACCTGAACGTGTTCTCAATCACAGGATTCCAATAACAGAGACATTTAATACTAGGGATGGACGTATGTTTGTTTGTTTATTTCACGCCAATCCAGCATCTACGGCTATATTCATGGTGAGAACCAGTTAATCCATACACAAGTCGATCCATACACAAGTCTTTTCTTTACACACACGTCTGGGGACAATTTAGAATGTTCAATTAACCTAGCCAGCATGTCTTTGGGCTGTGGGAGGAAACCGGAGCTCCCGGCGTAAACCCACGCAGACACAGGGAGAATATGCAAACTCCACACAGAAAGGCCTCCTGTCCTTGCAAAAAGAAAGTCAGGTAGGAACCAGGTACCTTCTTGCTGTGAGACAACAGTGCTAACCACCGAGCCACTGTGCCGCCCTAATGGACGTATGTAGTATTTGAAGTGGACTAGAGAAAGAAAGTCAGGTAGGAACATTGCCCTCAGGTTAGGGTTTGAAATCGTTTGTGGTTGAATGGTATTAATTTCATCACATAATCCAGGCCAAATCAAAGCAAGTCCAAGGATCTATTCAATGTTTTGTGGCTAAATGAAATGCATACTTATCAAGACCACAGTTAGATGTATACCTAATGGATTCTAAGCATAACAAAAAGAAATATGAAAAGACCGCATCTTGCAAGCATCTTGACTATTTTAAAAAAAAGAAAGAAATTCTTAAATTAAACTTCTCTGACTTAACTTGCCCTGAATAATAAATACTGTTATGATGAATGACTATCTATGCTGACAGATCTTCCTCACAAAATCTCTCCACATGAAAGTTAATTAGCAAACACATGATTTCAAAGTGCATGCATTTACAAAATGTTTCAAAGTTGGGGTACAGTGAATGTTTTTTTTTTTTATTAAACTGCTGGTTCTAAATGCAGTTTTACATGTCAGGGACCAGATCTTGTTGAAAAATGTTGCTTATAAAACATTTTAATAAAAATTTGTGTGCAAAGAAAACAAAAGCAATAAAGCACTATATGCCATACTGTATTCAGCTAAAAGGCATTGGTAGACAAAAAGCTCAGCAATTTAGTATGGCCTCACATGCCCTATGCTCACCCTCATGTCATTTTAAAACATAAAAATAATACATATAACAAATACATATTGAGAAATGTCTCACTGTTATTTTTTTTTTTTTTTTGCCCATGCAAATGTCAATGTTTACTACCGTTTAGTTACTAATATTGTTCAAAATATCCTCTTTTGTGTTCTGCAGGAGAAAGAATGTCATACAGGTTTGTAATTGACAGAATTTTCAATTTGGACTATCTCGAAGTATCTACCACCTAAAATTATTCCAAATACAAGGGTGGAAATGGTTTGCTTTCAAACAGAAGTACCTGCTGACTGACACTTCACTGATTGTAGGGGTTGATGATCTTGATGGAAGCTCAATTACCCCATCCATCTCTTCACTCTTTACTTCCAGCATTGCAGAAACGAGAGGCTGGGGAGTGTTCTGAATGCTGTTTGGTGAACCTGTTACATGGAAAGACATGGAAGAAGGAAAAACACAGTTACGAATGCACCACTAGAATACAATCTTGTGGAAAAACCTTGTAAAATAAGACCCCTTGACAATAAGGTTTTATTTTTCCTTTCTATTTTTTTGCTAACATTTTCTTGTGTATTTTAGATGCAGTCAGGGTATAAAATAAAAATGGGTCTTGGTGAGTTAAAAATAATAAAAAAAAAACATTAGCATTTGGCTGGTATTTTGTTTTTCAAAAAATACAACAGCACGTGTCACAGCAAGAGTCATACTAACACTAATTGTGCTACATATACATACATACATATACATATATATATATATATATATAAACACTATAGAAACATTATATATAAAATGTGAACATTTACAGTGTGTTGAAAAGGGTATTATTTTTGTATTGATCACAACGCTGCAATCTCTATTTACACATAACCACTACTACAGAACTGGCAATTCCAAAATCAATTGCAACTAAACCAATTGTGACGGCACTGACTGACAAAGAGATGTCAAACAGCCATGTTGAATATTTTTACACTGCAAACTGCTTATTGACTTTGAAGTCCACATATGCTTTGCTGATAACAGCATGAGACTGGTGCTTTTTATCACCAGAGCAGGTGATGGGGTCTAAAGGCCCTTATTTACTGCAATTGTTGAGGTGGCGCACGAAAGTACTTATGCTTCAAACAGTGTTTGTGTGTGAATGAAATATGCTGTATATAGTAACTCTGTCACTACAGTGGTGGTAGATTTGTAATGTTTATAAAGTTTCTTTATTTCTGCATCCATTTTCTCAACATTTAAGTCCTAAAACTTGATAAAGAGAGTCTAATCAAAACAAATAACACAAAACATTGCATATTTTCACTTCTTTATCAAGTAAAATGGTCTAAGAATGAACTTCTTTGTTGAAAAGTATGTGAACCTTTGCTTTCAGAAAAGCAATAATGCAACCAAATGTTTCCAAAAACTTTGGATCAGTCCTGAACGTTAGATTGGAGAAATGTCTTCAGCTTGACATTGAGCTTCCTTAACACAAGGTGTCAGTCTACAGACTGACGTCTTGACATTCCCTAGTAAAACTTTTTGGTACAATGCAGAATGCATAGTTCCATCAAAGGTTGTGATTCAGAAGCTGCAAAGCAGCCCTTAATCATTACAATGTCATCATCGTGATTCAGAGTTGAGATAAAATTTCTTATTGAATGCTAGTTCTTTATTGCCAAATGTAACACTTCCAAACCAAACCAAAACATCCAAACATTGAAACCAAAAAGATCCGTTTACAGTCCACAAATCATTTAGCCAACAGTCTTCTGGCTCAATCACGGAGTCTTTGGAAACCTTTAGACGGACAGCATTGTCTTCTTGGAAAGCAGTGGCTTTCTCCTTGTCATCCTGCCATGCACACCATTCTGTGTGTTTCCTTGATAGACTCGGCTTCCACAGCAACTCACAAATTCACACCTGCTTTTTATGTAATTTTAACACCCCGTTACTTTAAATGAACTGATAATTCTAGAGGTTCACATACTCCCACCAAACCAAGAGAATGACTTCTGGATGATATTAGTAAATAAATGTGGAAAACAAAAATAAAAAAATATTTTTAAATTACCTGTCAGTTGAATTCTGAATGTAGGTTCAATTTACAGCACATTTTTTCTAGCACCACTGTGGTACACAGTGTCAACATTAATGTTATTAATTATGAAAACACTTGGAGATTACAGGATATTCTACAACCTAATTAAATGTCAACTATTCAAAAGTGTGAAATTTCTAAATTTAAAAAATGTCAATGTCAAATTGGCAATCAATTTTAACCAATGTTCAAAACAAGAATATATATACAGTGGGGGAAATATTTATTTGATCACCTGCTGATTTTGTAAGTTTGCCCACTTTCAAAGAAATGAAGAGTCTGTAATATATATGGTAGGTTTATTTTAACGTATAGAGACAGAATACCAACCAAAAAATCCAGAAAAAACACATTATATAAAGGTTAGAAATTGATTTGCATTTCAGTGAGTGAAATAAGTATTTGATCCCCAAGCAAAACATGACTTAGTACTTGGTGCAGAAACCCTGGTTGGCAAGCACAGAGGTAAGACGTTTATTGTAGTTGGTCACCAGGTTTGCACACATCTCAGGAGGGATTTTGATCCACTCCTCTTTACAGATCCTCTCTAAATCCTTAAGGTTTCTTGGTTGTCATTTGGCAACTCGAAGTTTCAGCTCCAGCCACAGATTTTCTATAGGATTGAGGTCTGGAGACTGGCTAGGCCACTGTGTGCACATGACCTTAATGTGCTTCTTCTTGAGCCACTCCTTTGTTGCCTTGGCAGTATGTTTCAGGTCATTGTCATGCTGGAAGACCCATCCATGACCCATCTTCAGTGTTCTGGCTGAGAGGAGGAGGCTCTCGTCCAAGATTTTACAGTACATGGCCCCGTCCATTTGGCCCTCAATGCGGTGAAGTCGTCCTGTACCCTTAGCAGAAAAACAGCCCCAAGGCATACTGTTTCCACCTCCGTGCTTGACTGTAGGGATGGTGTTCTTGGGGTCATAGTAGGGCTGTGTGATTTGGGGGAAAATATCAAATTGCGATTTTTTTGACAGATATTGCGATTGCGATTTGATTTGCGATTTTAAATTTGCAAAGTCAAGCTTCAGCTCAATATTGTCAATAGGCAACTCAAAGTTTCAGCTCCCTCCACAGATTTTATATAGGATTGAGGTCTGGGGACTGGCTCGGCCACTCCTTGACCTTAATGTGCTTCTTCTTGAGCCACTCCTTTGTTGCCTTGGCAGTATGTTTCAGGTCATTGTCATGCTGGAAGACCCATCCACGACCCATCTTCAGTGTTCTGGCTGAGAGGAGGAGGCTCTCGTCCAAGATTTTACAGTACATGGCCCCGTCCATTTGGCCCTCAATGCGGTGAAGTCGTCCTGTACCCTTAGCAGAAAAACAGCCCCAAGGCATAATGTTTCCACCTCCGTGCTTGACTGTAGGGATGGTGTTCTTGGGGTCATAGTAGGGCTGTGGTGGAAAATGTGCTGAATGTTTTCAAATTTACATTCGTTTTAAACGCGGAACCAGGCGCGAGTCGACACAGGTTGTGTGCGTGCGTCAAGCCTCATCCATACTGCCAGATGCGCTCGTGGAGACTTGCGGTGCGGAGCCGCGCGCGAGTATAAATGAGCATTACGAGACAGGCTGCGTGTGTGCGGCAAGTGTAAACGGCTCCCGTGAGACGCGGCAGAGAGGAGCGAGTATGAGAAGCATTCAGAGACACATGCTGTGTGTGCGGTCTTCTGAATTGGGAATAGCGAACATGCATTATAAACTTATTTAAAATTAATCTGTTGGGGAGATAAAATGTGTAAGATAACGTTCATGTACTAACAAAAACATCTAAGAATGTATCTTTTATTCGCCAGTACT
>NW_015555746.1:226640-228116 GCF_001515605.1 Sinocyclocheilus anshuiensis
TATATATATATATATATATATATATATGTGTGTGTGTGTGTGTGTGTGTGTGTGTGGAAACAAGTCTTATGTAACATCTTTAAGTGCAATCTGAAGAGAAACTGAAGACAATGGGACCTTTGGAGTCTGTTTCCTCTGCAGACTTCTCCTCTTCCTGTTTGACCGGTGCTCTCTTGGATGTCTCCAGACGACCTCTGACCTGGGCAATCAAACGGGAGAATTCGCTACTGTGCTGCTTCCCTAAGAAAAATAATCAAAAGGCAGAGAAGTAAAGTGTTCAACTGCACTTCATCCATAAGTATAAAGAAATTAAGAAATAAAAGAACTACTTATAATAAATACTGAATCTTGAAAAATGGGTGTTCTGTAACAGACCTGAATGCCTCAAGGAAAGTTTTAGGAGGCAGAGCATATTATTAGATTTTGATGAAAGATTAATTAGAATTTTCCCCCCCCTTTTGCAATAATGTGCACTGATGAATGAGGAACGTGCACCGTAAGTAAAGTAAATAAAGTCAATTATGATTTCATGATAACTTTTTTCATGATGACTCTATTTAACCTTTTTAACCTGGAATATTCCTGTAAATAATACCAAAACCTACATTATACAACAGTCATGTTAAATGGATAATAAATTGTTACATAATGTCAAAATAAATGAATAAAGTAAAAAAACAAAGCCATAAAAGGAAAATCTGAATGTATCTTGTACCGAAAATGATAGAGGATTATATTTCAATCTTAGCATTCTCTTCTAACAGAGAATGAATCCTGCAATGGAAAATAACAGTGACTCAGTGTCTGAAAGCACTGGCATAACAAGGCAGACCATGATAAATGCAGTGGCGAAAAACCAACAAAAGCAGATGAAAGGTCATATGGCCTGCTTTTAAAATTACATCAGCCAAAGGCCCAAGAAGAGATCAGCTGAAATGACGATGACTGAAGAACTGTAGGAGAATAAATACAGAGATATCCACCGCAGCTCACTATCACAGAAACACACTGCTTTTAAATGTCCGCAGACCCTGATATGTATCTGTGTTTGTTTGTGATACAGCATATGAATCCTGTTTCTATTCCCAGTAGGGCTGGGTATCGATTCAGATACCCCGATTCGATTCGATTTTGATTCGCAAGCTCTCAATTCGATTCTCGATTTTTTTTTTTTATTACATTCAGTGAATATAGTTTTAATACAAATGCTATTGATATTTCTAAAAAATTAACAGTAAACATCAGTTTACAAATAGTGAATTAATAAAAAGAAATTAAGAACCACATGCCTGTATTTTAAACCTATTCTTTTTTTTTGTATAGGGTCCTTTTTAAACAATAGTATGGCCCTATAAAATGTTCTTAATTTTTCTGGTAATCAGATTTACTTTTAAAATTAAAAATAAAACAGATGTGATTATTCCTTTAAAAATAAAGATTTATTAATATTTATTAGCAGTAGTAGCATTGAGTCTT
>NW_015555746.1:237778-238809 GCF_001515605.1 Sinocyclocheilus anshuiensis
TAATGAAGTGACTCTCAGAGCAGCTGGAGATGACATTCGTGTTCATATCATCATATAGTGAGACGGCAGAAGCTGAAAACACCGCGAGCGTCATCCGCGCTTTAGTATTTGTGTAGTAAACAAAGTGCGCCACGCCATCTGCCATTCATTCATTGCGGAAATCATGGCGCCTTATGCGTGATATCAAATGCTTCCGCAGATTTATAGTATTACTATAGCATTTCACCTGAGCATTGCGAATTATGCGTATGGCCATGATAAGCGCTGAATGAATGACAGGCTTTCTGTTGTAACATCGCGCAAGGTAAATAAGGGTGACATCTAGTGGAGAAGACTAATGATAAGGTTCACGTTAATCAGATCTTGTTTTAAATGTGCTGAAATAAATCCCGGAAAAGATCGATTCGCGGCTTTTGAGAATCGATATCGAATCGATGTCATTTAAAAAAAGGATTAATCGAAAAATCGAGTATATCTATATATAAGTATATCCAGTATATCTATTATAACTGAACTAATTAGTACTCAGGACTGAAATATTTAGGACTCAAGATGGCGCCGCAGACGGCCCCCTCAGTGCTTGGCTCTCCAGTGTTTGTACTGTTTTTGCTAGTTTTTCCTGTTTTTTGTTTCTCAAACACGATCAGTTTTACCAGGGATGAACTGCTGAACATTCGGTAGAACACACCACAAAATATCCTACCGGATTTCGATTATTCGGACGTTTTGCTGAACATTGTAGTTGACGGTAGGCTTGCCGCGATAGACGGTGCTGACCGTAATACCGGTGTTAAGCCGCAACACCAGTTACGTCACTTGCCCACCCCCACCGTCGTTTTGATTTTTTTATAGTAATAAAAATCATTTAGCTCAGTAAAAGAACAGACACTACAATTAAACAAGAACAACAGTCGCATCGCAGATCAGATTTCATTTATCCAGTGAGGAGAGTGAGTCGAGCTGACTGACAAGAAGAGTGGGGTGAGACAGACAAGACGATCGCGGATGATTTAGTTTCGAAACGAAATGCA
>NW_015555746.1:239336-240038 GCF_001515605.1 Sinocyclocheilus anshuiensis
CATTGTTTGCTGATTTTTACTTTATTTAAACTTTGTGTCATTTATTTATTTTATTTGACATCAAGTTGTATGCCATGCCTCCAAGCTTTCTTACTCGTTTTGCTAATAAATGTACTACTTTCTTATTTATTTGGTTATATATTATACATGTTTACTTATGGAAGCGAGCCAGTGCGTTCGTCAAGCTCAGACTGCGCAGTTTTCGAATGCCGTTGCCTAGCATCCATCTGGCGAATCTCCGCTTTCTACCCAACAAAACGGACAAACTTCTTCTGCTCTCCCGGACAAACAAGGATTTTTCTGACGCAGAATCAATGGGGAAATCGCGTGGTGGCGGGACATGCTTTTACATCAATGAGAGGTGGTGTACAGATGTAACTGTGTTGGAAAAGATGTGCTGTCCCGATCTAGAAGTGCTCTTCATTAACTGTAAGCTTTTCTACTCGCCGCGGGAATTTTGCTCATTCATTCTCGTGAGTGTCTACATTCCTCCGTAAGCGCTCGTGAGCCTGGCTTTACAGAAACTAGCTGATCTGATCACTGAGACAGAGCAACAACACCCGGACTCTGTTTTAATAATTCTCGGAGACTTTAATAAAGCAAATCTTTCCCGTGAACTGCCAAAATACAGACTGCATGTTACATGTCCCAGCAGAGACAGTAATATACTGGATCACTGTTACACCACAATAAAGGATGCAT
>NW_015555746.1:240756-241591 GCF_001515605.1 Sinocyclocheilus anshuiensis
ATGGTTCACTGCAAAACTCAGACAGCTCCGTCAGGCCAAAGAAGATGCTTACAGGAAGGGGGTAAATGTCTTGTATAAACAGGCCAAATACACACTAGAAAAGGAGATCAGAGTGGCAAAGAGGAATTATTCTGGAAAGCTAAGGAATCAGTTCTCTTCCAGTGACCCTGCTTCAGTGTGTAAAGGTCTGAAAGACATCACCAATTACAAGAAACCATCCCCCAGCACTGTGGAGAATCAACCACTGGCAGACGATCTGAATGAATTCTATTGCAGGTTTGAAAAAACACCATTCACACCTCCGGAAACCCCCCTTTCCCCCCCTCCAGCACTCCAGATCAGTGAAGATGATGTGCGCCAGGCCTTCAGAAAGAACAAGAGAAGGAACCAGGCCCAGATGGTGTGACACCAGCCTGTCTGAAAATCTGTGCTGACCAGCTGGCCCCCATCTTCACACAGATCTTCAACAGATCACTGGAGCTGTGTGAAGTCCCCTCATGCTTCAAACGCTCCACCATCATCCCCGTCCCAAAGAAACCCAAAATTACTGGACTTAATGACTACAGACCTGTGGCTCTAACGTCTGTGGACATGAAATCATTTGAAAGATTGGTTTTGGCTTATCTGAAGGACAGCACTGGACCCTTACTGGACCCCTTGCAGTTTGCCTACCGAGCAAACATGTCTGTGGATGATACAGTCAACATGGGACTGCACTACATCCTGCAACATCTGGACAGACCAGGGACTTATGTGAGGATCCTGTTTGTGGACTTCAGCTCGGCTTTCAACACCATCATCCCAAACCTCCTCCTGTCCAAACTAACTCAGCTAT
>NW_015555746.1:241653-245791 GCF_001515605.1 Sinocyclocheilus anshuiensis
ACTTCTAAAGACCCCTCTGTCAAGCACCAGAAGTCTGCAGACGACACTACAGTCATCAGCCTCATCCAGGACGGAGACGAGTCTGCTTACAGACAGGAGGTTAAAGAGCTGGCTGTCTGGTGCAGTCTTAACAACCTGGAGCTGAATTAACACATACTTTTTTACATTTCAAATTTGCACATATCATACCTGTACATACATAATTATCTATATTATATATTGTGTTTTTGCTATTTTGTATATTTGTATATTATTATTTTTATTATCTATGTCCTGTCTTGTCACTGTCATTCTGTTGCACTGTGGAGCTTCTGTCACTAAAACAAATTCCTCGTATGTGTAAACATACCTGGCAATAAAGCTCATTCTGATTCTGATTCTGAATAGGCCTAAAGTGTTGAATTGACCGTATTTGCATTTTATTGATGGATCATATATATATGGTTCCCATTTGTAAAATCAAGTGAACAGCTTATAGAATGCTGTTTTCCATAAACATACATGTGTAAAAAAAAATCAAGTCATCTTTGATTTTAGCCTAGTAAGCAGGCACACCAAAGGTTTAATGAAAGTAATGCTTACAAGAAAACAATTTTCACACAACATTCATCTTACATATTTTCACATACAGCAAATTTGTCCAGCAGGGGCCGGTTAGCCTTAAGGCTTCATTTTTAGCCATTAAAACAGCACACTGAGCATCATTACTCATATAGTATTATCTTAACCACACTGTTGTTACTCACTGAAAACACTAGAACGTGTGGCTTCTAATCTCAATTGTACATGGTGTGCATTAGTCATGGGTTTTGTGGAAAGGTAGGCTGATATCTGTTCTCATACTTCATACTACAACAGCTGAAAGTCCATTTTAGCAATTCCATTAGAAAGCCTATTTAGTGCCATTTTTCACAAACCACTGCTGGCTAATCGCAGAAGTGCTAAATAGGAACTCTATCTGAGAAATAATGACTTGTTGACTGTTGGAGCAATTACTGCCTTTTTATGTGGGCAAAGCTTCAGAATCAAAACACTGCAAGCGGAAAACAGCTATAGAAACAAATACATTAAAAATTCCCCAGAGAACACACAGCAGGGTTCCCACTCTTTCATGAACACCAGATTCAAGGACTTTCAGGACTTTTTAAAGCACCATTTATTTTATATCAAGCACCTATCAAATTCAAACCCCAGCATACGTAGTGTCATGAAAGACCTTACATTACTTAACATTTCACCACTTACACTTAACATTTACATTAAAAATTTCAGAGTAATAATGTTTTGAATGTGTAGGTTTCATAAATTTAGACCGGTTTGAGCAGTCGTGTTCAAAGGAATTTAATGAAATTCATTAAAGTCAGTACTGGTAATATTCAAATTAAATTTCTAAAATATGCTTCCTGATGGTTTCACACCTAATTCTTCATTCTTTTGCAGTTAACATGCTCTTTTCTTCTCCACCCTGTTTTTTTTGTTTGCTGACCCTGCTGACCCAATGAGCATTTTGCTGACCAATGGTCATGCCTTAACTTTGACATTTCTGTATTGCCAAAAAAATATTAAGAAAAGAAATTTTACAAATAGGACTTTCTATTTGCTTTTGAACTGTAAACGCTTTTCACTACTCACACACCCAGTTTAAGAGCAGTGTTTGTCTTCTTGTAATTAAGAGCGCTTGTCATCCTAATTTTAAAAATGTAGGAGCACCTTCTGATCAATAATCAAAAATTCTGATCAAGAATTAGCCTCTGATTGGCCAACATGGCTTTACGGTTGAGATTACATCGCCACCTGTTGGTTTGGCAGGCTCTTGACAGTGCTTCATAGCATGCGTTTGCGTTTTCATGTGGACAGAGATTTTTTTAAAAACGGAAGGAAAAACTCTGTTTATAAAAATACACATGTACCTGTGGACATCGCCTTATTTTAACTAAAAAAGTCAAGTAAATAGTAAATAATAAAATAAGAACAAATAAATTAATGACAATCATACAAAAGTGGCTTGTAGGTACATTTTCAGATGTTTAATGAGTAAGTCACTGATTTTATCACTGAATCATTCATTCAATTGATTCGTTTGAACAGCTGATTCATTCAGGAATGAAATCTTTATGTATGGGTAATCATGAATCACTGACTCACTAGATTCGTTCAAAAACGCACTTTCATTCATGAATGAAACTCGGCTGTGTTTGCTTTTAGAGATGTGCAGCGGCTGAGCTGTTACTTTATTTGGAACCATTTTCGTTGATGCAATATATACAATAAGACAATAAGAAAGTTTGCGGGAGCGGGACACACACGTTGCGGGAGTGGGCGGTAATGGTCAGAAATTCAGGGGGAGCGGGCTTAAGAAAACTGTCCTGCTCAGGTCTCTAGGCTGCGCATCAACACACGTTTTTTTTTTTTCACGCTCCCCCATCTCCACCCCCAATCATTAGTGCCGCTTGTTCGGTCTTTGACAGAACATATAGGACAATTTTTTAAATAGCGCCATAAACAACATTTATTTCAAATTTAATTCAAGCACTTTCAAGGACCTATGTTTGTTTTCAAGTACTTTCCAGGCCTTGAATCCATATGTCTGAAATTCAAGTACTTTCAAGTACTTTCAAGAAGCGTGGGAACCCTGACACAGTGAATTAGTCTTTGGGATCAGCCTACCAATTGACATGTTTAATCAGCTCCTTTATTTATTCCTTTAAAATTAGTGGATACGTGAATAATTTAGGAACCAGAATCATTGGAATGCTAAACGGAACAAGAAATATGCATTCAAATTTCTAATTTTGAAATTTTTAAAAGAATGTTTCAAATTGTTTGAGTATCCTGTTTTTTAAATATATTAGGTGCACATGCACAGTTTTGAATTACCCTGTGCCATGCTGTGTTGATTAACTGCTGTTGCACTGAAATTTCTTTCATGGAATTGATACAAGTATCTATCCATCTAAACTGCAGATCCCAATAAAAACAGTTTTAAGTTAATTTTAAAGGAATAAATAAAGGAGCTGATTAAACATGTCAGTTGGTAGGCTGATCCCAAAGACTAATTCACTGTGTCAGGGTTCCCACGCTTCTTGAAGCCATACCACCCACCAGCTGTATCTGATCTGCATCTCTTCTTGCACAAGTCATTCTGATGCTGAAGACACTCCGTAAACAATTAAATCAGACCCTTCTTCCAGAGCCAACACTATTATAAATTCTGAAAACACAGTGATATCAAACATCAGACAAGTTCTTGAATTTATTCATTCTTGCTATAAGCAGAAGAAGCTGTGAATCTGCTAGGATAACAACTAAAAAGCCCTGAAGAAGCATTTTAGAAGCACTTTCTCCTATTTGCAACCTCATTGGATGCAACAAAAAAAAATCAAGGTTTTTTTTTCCACAGCTGATCATATGGTTTTCCTTTTTGGTTACAGTCTACATTCAAATATGAGCACGTTGTGACAGAACAAAAAGAACATTATAGGAATCTTGAAACTATTACTAAGAAGTGGGTGGTGAAGTGTTACAAGACCTCAATGTCTAAATATTCTTTTTCTTTCTCAAGTAACATTGCGTCATACTCCGGACACTTGGAAAGGAAATCTGAGGCTTCTTCATGGAAGACTTAAGTTATTTACTGTGAACAAAAGCAGGATCAAATCTGATAATGGCCAGTTACCCAACAAGCTCTTGAGTTTAGCATCTGTGCATCTATATAACAAACACATAACGATAAAGAAAAAAAAAAAGATTACAAATATGACTTGCAGAGCACACACCTATAAACAATATTACAGTGTACAGACTAAACTAAGACTCTGAATCAAAATCATCCAACAAAATAAACCTCTCAACGCAACACATATGTGCCAAAATTACAAAAGCATGTACAAGAAAACAGATCACTGCTCTGTTCATTTTCATTTCCTCATTTCTGACAGACTTAAAGACGGTTGGGTTGAAACGGTTATATGAAAGGTAAAATGCTATATTTAAGCAATCAAGAGAGCGAGTTTCAAGTAGGGATGGGTATCGTTAAGGTTTTAACGGTATTACTACTCTTACCGATACTGCTTATCGATTCGGTACTTTAACGGTATTCTTATCTATACTTTTTGTTATTTATATATATATATATATA
>NW_015555746.1:245843-252926 GCF_001515605.1 Sinocyclocheilus anshuiensis
CACACATTTCAGCCTGAGGAACAGCGTCTCTTGTGCGGATTGTGCTTTCAACGTTTTATCAAACATGTCCCGCAATTTAGCAACAGTAAAAACGGCATTTTACAACAATCACTGAGCTGATTCTGACGTTAAGTTTGGGTTTTAGGGAGGAACGAATGCGCACCACTGTGAAGGGAAAGAAGTTGCGCAATACGAAACGCAGCTAGTTTTTAATAGCTTTACCTCATGTCTTCTTTTGTATAATCCTTAGAAGCCAAAATCGCAATAAAAAAAATAAAATTAGCTTAATAAAACAGACACAGGCCTAAAGTGTAAGCAGATGTTTGAATGTTTAGTTCTCTCTTCTATCATAATTAAACAGGGCTTTCATGTTGCGCGTGCTGAAGCTCCTCCGCGTGAGTGCGACCTCGCTTCTGAATTGCGAATAGCAAAAATGCATCACAGACAAATTTTTGAAAAACAGCTGGCAACTCTGGTGAGTTAGAATTTGCAAGATAATGTATATATAGCAATAATAAATGTGTGTGTTTTATTAATTTTTCCAGTACCGATAGCAGAACCGTTAACGTCAGAGCTTATCGATACTCCAGTCTTTCATAATTTAGCCCCGGGACCGATTAAATACCGAGTTTCGGTACCCATCCCTAGTTTCAAGAGAAACAATTTCCTTCAGGTCGTTGTGAAATCGTAGGGCAAAGGACATGAAAAAAAATTCTTAATTTAAATAAAGTTTCCCTAGTGCTATAAAGAAAATTAAGAATGAACATAAATGCAAGGGAAAACTGCAATTGTCCAATTTGCCAATAGTAAGGATGTCATTGTGGTCAATCAAGATTTTACTGAACAAAACTAAAATTTTGACAATGCAAAATGAACTCTGGTTAATTAGTGGTTAAATTTTAATTAAAAAAAAAATGTATTAAACAAAAACACAGAAGTGTTATACCAATTATTTATACCAAAATGATATATAACCATTTATACTGAGCTAGATGCTGATTTTTTCTACAAATGATTGCCAAACTTTTCCAACAGCCACAAAAGAAAAAAGGAATGAATGAACAAATAAATAAATAAATGAACAGGTCATTAAAAAAATATTTTCAATGATATATTGTTTATAGAATTGGTCTATGGCCAACAGTGACACTTTGGTTCATTATTTAGAATGAACCTGTTGTATAGAAAAGCTAGATTTCTGGGGTGTCTTATTCCCCCCGTATCATTCCCCATTCATCGGACACTAAATGAAGCTGGTGAATCATCAAGCTCTTTTGATGATTAATCAAGAGTTTATCTCGGCATGCCGCTATTTATAGATCCCCTCCGTGCTGCGCATCAATATTTCAACATCCTGTCTCCGACATCACAGTCTGGCTGTTCTAATCACACAGTGCCTTTCATCTTTTGCTGCTAGGTCAATTTTACGTGACAAATATGGACCACGTTTTCTCACTTGGCAAAAATTACACCAATCCACCTTAAATGGCTTTGTTTCTAATGTTGGCCTCTGGGAGGAGGTTGTTAGGGTAAGTGGGTTTTATTATGGCAGAGACGCCACTAGGACCAGCAGCTGTAACCTGTTCATGTCAAATAGAAACTTGGTTTGAGCACTAGGGACAAGACCTTAGAGTTCAAGTTAACAGGGCACAACATTAGGACCTTTGAGGATAAACATCCATAAACAGAAACAATTAAATAACATTCAGTTTACTTGGCGAACGTCTTCAATTTAAGGATATTTCCTGGGTTTATGTTAAAGGAACAGTTCAAAAATAAGTTATCAATTCTCACTCTCATGTCATTACAAACCTGTATGGCTTACTTTCTGCTGTGGAACACAAGAGTAGATTGTACTGGTCACTATTCCAATATTAGTCCCCATTACACTGAGACTTGAGCTTCAAAAAAGATGCAAAAATACCATAAAAGTGTCACATAATGGTCCATAAGACTATATTTCAAGTCTTCTGAAGTCATATGATAGCTTTGTGTGGGGAACAGACCAAATTAAGATGTTTTCAATTATCAACATCTCCTCCACTAGGCTGTTAACTGCTACAAAAGTTAGTCAGTCCAAATGAGAATGAATCTTTAAGATAAGTGAAAGTGAATGAAAAGATCTGATACAAAATAATGATTTATCCACTTTCATAATAATTTTAGGGTCGTAGCTTGAAAGCATCAGTCCTCACTCATCTATGGAAGAAAGTCAGTCAGGTTTGGAACAACACAAGAGAAAGCGTATATAATAACAAAATTCAAATTTTTCATTTTATTCCATTAAAACACCACAAAACTTACAACCTTGTTCATTTGTGCCATCGGCTGATTCCCTTAAAGATGACATAGAAATAAGCCCTCTTGGCAGTCCATCAAATAGTGGATAGTATCTTTAAAGCTTGGAGCCAATGGTCTGATTTTTTGGTCTAAGCGTTTTGAGCCGGGTCACTAAGGCAGATTGGAATATTTAATGAGGTAGGATCGATCTTGAGACCCTGTTGGTATTGTCGTATTTATCACCACCTTCCCCTCCAACCCCTTGAGAGATTTCCTCCCTTCCTCTCTCACTCCCTCATGCACACGCACTTAGCTGCTTAGTGAAGTTGGAGTCACAAAAGGCAAAGATTTCTGGAAAACATTTTGGCTGAGAACTACTGAAGATAACCGAAGAGAGATTATGCATATCGAAATCGTCAGGAGAGAAACTTCAAAACGAAAGCATGCAGCTCCACTCAATACGTAGCTAAATCTGTATTCAGTTTAGAAATCTCTGCACCACAGTTCTGCATAGAGTCCAAACCGCACCTGAACAAGAAGATCTGATATATGAGGTGGAAACGGAAATTGCAAATGTCCTTGCAGAGCACACTGATGATACATGGGCATTACATTAAAGCAGCAAATCAGAAAAGGAATTTTTGATGATTACGATCGCAGCTGTACCTTCAATCTTACAGCCATTTTCCACTCAGCAACTCACTGAAGCATAGCTACAACACTTCTTTAATGTAATTTAACAATTATTTTCCACTAAAAACTACTTACAAGAACATATAACAGCAGCTCATCGTGTACATCTTTTAAATAGAGCCTGCCAGTAGATAAATATTCCAAATTGTTTCCAATGTAGCCTAATGAGACATTAACAGCAGGGTTTTCTTTCAGTCCTGACTTTCTAAACTGACAAGAGCAACAGTCTCATTCTTCATTCAGTGTCATTTTTTATAAGCCAGGACTTACGGTACATTGAGTGCAACTCCTCAATTTCTTCAGCAGTCTGATTCTTCGTAGTGACGATTACCTGTCAAATGCAGAGCATTATGAAAAAAAGAGCAAAGCATAAATCTAATAGCTATAGTTGTATCAACAAGAATGCACTTTTAAAAAGCTGAAACATCACATCTATTTATTTAGTAAATAAAAGAATGTAACATTACAGACATGTCAATTAGGGATGTCAATTTTTGATCATTTCCATGATCGATCGTCGTTTAAATTAACGATCAATTAATCGATTAATCGTTAACCTTAATGCTGCAAAATGCGTCTATGCAGCCCGGCATGACAGAATGTGCAAAAGTTACTCAAAAAAAAAACCCCGCTTTCTCACCCGATTTAAAGGGGATTTAGTCTGAATAAAATGCTAGTAGCAGGATTGTAAAATGAATGGATGTGATTATGATCATTTGATAAAATGAAGAGAGCTCGTTTGACATAATTTTACTTTGTTGACTGTTTCCTATACTGACACAGAGACCACTGAACGCGCCTCTTTAAATGGTTTCGTGGTGCTCGTTGTTGTATTTTAAAACACAATTGCAATGTTTTCAACTGACATTATGGCATTAAAAATAAAATGATCCCAAACGTAACTGTGGCGCGTGTGGCTGTGCTGCGCAGTCAGTGAACGGCTTCCATCGGCGCTGCTGCAGCAAAACACACTGTTGCTAACATGAAACATTATCATGTGAGTATTATGACCAGTACTTAATTTGATCCTGCTGGATCCTGTTCCGGAAAATGTCAGATTTTGAATTTTTGCATTGCGGTTGGCCTATTTGTTTTTAAAAACCCGGCATTTACAGTGCATTACATCGTGACAGTGCATGCGTGTGTGCATACGAGGACGGAGCGAGCGCGGGTTTGGCTAGATGTATTTGGAGGTTATTACTAACATCTCATTTGGCACAAATCCAAATGTTTCCATATTCGCAAAGTATTTGAATGTTAAACTATTATTTATAATGTAAACTAGGCTTGTACTTTACACGCATTCGCATATAGACGGAAAAGATCATCCTCTTCACATGATGTGTTGTTTCTATTTTAATGTACTTTTAAAGTTTAAATCACATTAAAAGCTTTATTTGTACATTATGAATGAATGATGATGCATTTATATACCGTCACCCACAGCCGCTCGCACGTGTTTTGCGCATGAGCCGCACGCAGCCCAAAATTAAACGACTTAATCGACCATCGATAGCTTTAATCGACTGCATCTCTTATCGACAATTAATCGATCATCGATTAATCGTTGACATCCCTAATAGACATACATGTAGACACATTTCTATTATATGCACATTTATATATATTTTAGAAATAACAATCCACAGTAGTACATACAGGTTTTCGTTTACTCTCCATTTGATTCTTCAACCTCTCGTTGTTTTCAACTTCTTTGGCTATTTTTTCAGCTGTCAACAAATGAAAAAGCAAAAACATTAGCTATAAAATCCAACAACGATTCTGAAGACGACTTAATGCCCAACATATAAATATACCCAAATACATAAAATCTCACCTCAATACATACAGTAGCCTATCTATACCTATTATTTCTATATCTCTATTAAAACACACAGGCAGATGCTCATTCTCATATAATTCTGGATAACATGACCATCAGCTTTTACACAAATTTGTGGCATAGAAGTCAATTTGAATACTGTAATTTATCAATTCAATCTGCCATTGTATATGACAAACAAAACCACACAGGTAGTGTAGGGAAAAAAAAAACAATACACACTCAAGTCCACCTTTTTAACAGAAACCATGGTAACGTAAGGCGAATGATAGAAAAATAGAAGGTTTCCTGCTAAACCTTTGACAGCTCAATGAAAAGAGACAAATTCAGCTCTGAAAGGGTCAGTGAGAAGGGAAGCAGTAACTCAAACAAAACTTGAGGGATAAAACGACTGTATTTTTCCACTAGCCCTGTCATCTTTGTGCCAGGGTCCCCCCACGGGGTGACTTAACTTCTGCACATAAATTACATTCCACCACCTACAGTGGCTGGTCACAGTAAAACTGCGTTCAGCAAACTCTCTTTCACCAGCAACATATAATTCACGCCATTCATGTCAGAAACACACGTTTACATGAAATCCCAACAATGTTTTTCAATGCCTATAAAGCTATGTCTTCCAATTCACCATCTATTCATTCATTTGTTCATTCAGTTATTGATCTCTGACTTTATACCTGATTTGGGGTTGAGTGCATCACACTGTGCGTTATAGATGTGGGTGAATTCCTGGTGGCGTCGCATGAGCTGATCTCTGCTGCCTTGAGCAGACAGGTGACACTCTTTAAGCATCTTCTTGAGCTTTGGAACAGTAATCAAAGTGTACAAGAGCTTAGGCATCGCCTTTCGCCTTCCACCACTGAAAAACAAACACATACACAAGTCCCAAGGTCATTTATAGAAAAAAAAGTTAAATACAATGAAATTATACATAAAAAAATCATTGTCATTCAAAATAAATGTATAAAACATTTAGATTTGTAAGTGTGCACTGATTGCACAAACCACATTCACGAATTCATGCACACAGAGCCCCATGCATAATGTTCTTCTGCAAGATGCATGCAGTTTTAATTATTAAATCTAGAGGACCAAAAGTTACATAGTGTACCTTTAATAATATTTATTCCACCAAGTAATATAGTCCATTAGCCTAATTGTGCCAATTCAGCTCATTCTTTAAAACAAATGCACAGTACGTCTAGCAAATTAGATGGAGAGTGACTGTTCAGGTCATAGCACAAATTTTCAATTGGAATTAAGTCTGTGTCTAGAATAATAACTATAAAGCAATATCTTCATAGTTTTGCCATGTAGTTTGTGCAGCTGTTGTGCTGGAAAGTAACACTAACTCATATCTCTGGCTGACTGAAACAAGTTCTCCTTAAGGATTTGCATGCATTCAGCTTAATCCATTTTGGCCTTGATGTCAACAAACTTTCCAGTTCCACCATCTGAAAAAGAAATTCCCCAAACATAACACTGCCACCGTGGCAGAGTAGGTCTTACCTGGTACTGGGTTGTATTTTCGCCAAACATAGTGCTTTGCTTTCAGGCCAAGGAACTTAACTCTTGCCAGACCAAAAATTTACTACCAAACTGTTTCAGGTTTTGTCCCATGGCTTTTACATGATTTAATGCCAGCCTTTCTCCTAGACACTGTGCCAGAGGTGAATCTCAAGTGGTGAAGAGACTGTTGGTATCAGGATTTTTCAGATGTGAGACAAACAGCTCTGCAACTTGTTTTGTGGTCAATTCTCTGAGAGATGTCCTAGATGTCCGGTTACTCAGTTTGTTAGGATGGCATGATCCTGGTAGTTGACTGTATTGCCATTTACTTGGTAACTTGTGATCTTTAGAGGATCATATCAATCGTTACTTTATTTAAAGGGGTCATATGATGCTTTTTTAAAGATCATTATTTTGTGTATTTGGTGTAACAGAATATGTTGACATGCTTTAATGTTCAAAAAACACATTATTTTTCAAATACTGTACATTATTGTAGGTCCTCTATGCCCCGCCTCTGTCAAACGCTTCGTTTTCTACAAAGTCCCTCCTTCCGACAAGAGCAGTCTGCTCTGATTGGCCAGCTGACCCAGTGCATTGTGATTGGCCGAACACCGCAAGCACGCGTCGGAAATGTAACGCCCCTTACCTTTAATCGCGAGCTTCATCTTTCAAAATAAATGTAAAGACAGAGCCCGAAAGGGGAACAGAGTCGCGTGACAGACACAGTGATGAAGCTGGTATGTGTTTGCATTACA
>NW_015555746.1:253528-257882 GCF_001515605.1 Sinocyclocheilus anshuiensis
GGGATCTTATCTATGCACAATCAGCTTGTAACACTCCAAAGAGAAAGGAAAACTTGAAATCGCATCATATGACCCCTTTAATATATACCTTGATGAAATGTGTCACAAACAATTAAAGAAAGAAGTGGAATGTCTATTAAACAGGTCAGAATACTGTCTAAAAACACATTGCCTTTCATGCCATTACTCATCCTAAAAGATAATATTACTCATAAAAAAATATGACTAATGCAGCAATATTTCTTCTTTTTTCACTTAAACTGGATACAACAGCCTTCAGGCAGTACAGTTAAATAGCTGTAATGATTAAAGGCACAGTTCACCCAAAAATGAAAATTATGTCATGACTTTAGTCTCTATGACTTTCTTTTTTCTGTGGATTACAAAAGAAGCAAGTCTCAGTGTCTCAATGGGGTCTAATGTATTTTGCCCCCCAAAATCTCTTCTTTTGTGTTTCACAAAAGAAAGAAAGGGATACAGGTTTGATATGAGGGTGAATTATTACTTTTACCTAATATTAAGGTATAAGCACCAGACCCAACACTATTAAACAAAAAGCATTTAAAGGTGAAAAATGCATTCATATCTGTAGCAGTAGTATGTCAGGATGGGCTTAAGGCCACAGGAATGCTGATGCATGCCCTCATTAATCATGTTACCCTCACGATGTCCAGTAAATGAAATCACCCTTTCTGTCAATCAGACACACACCAAAATGTCGGCCCTTCAGAATGTCCCTCAGGTGAAAAAGGGGAGGCCCAGTAAAGGGGGGAGGGATGAAGACAAGCTATAATCTATAGGGAACGTTATTTAATAAGGATCCAATCCATTCTTTAACCACAAGTGCTCAACTACTTTTCAAGTGCCCATAATTATTCACCACAGAACAATTTTTTAAACAATCTATTAAAAAAAGTTGTTTCAGCCACAATCAGTTCATTTGTTAAACTTCATTCAACTAACTCAGACACATCCAAGAATAAAACAAAAACATGATTGTAAAGGGTCCCTGATTAGGTAGAAAAATAAACAGGTCTAAGAAAGCGGAGACTGTCAGACATCTGCGCAAACAATCTGGACAACCAACTTTCAAGAAACGTTAATTGAATTATATATAGCCATTAGTTATACTCCACTTATTTGATTGAACAAATGGTGTTTCAAGATATTTGAAATGTTTTGCCGTTTACATTCACTCTCTTAGTCAGCATTTGCTTCATTGAAAGTTTGATCCTGGTTTAGATTCTTTTGAAACTACATTCATCAGCAATATATAGAATATAGAAACATATTGTGTTTGAAATATCAGTTGTTCAGTATTAATTTCTTATTTATTGAATTACTGCATGTAAACAATATCACCAAGTAATAACTTGATAAAAAGAGGATTCTGATTTTGAATAATAGCAGGTCAACTAATAGCACGCTTCCTCTAGACAATCAGATAATTTGCACTGTCAAACTTCACACGATAATATTGTATTATGGGACAAATATTCTCCATACCTTCTCAATCCCTCTTTATCTCTGCTCAAGCACATATCCAGATGTTTATTAATGTGCTGTTCGGGCACACCTACTCCACAGACAGGGCATTCCACTGCAACACACATTATTAACAAATTATTGCTTATTATAACCAGCACAAAATTACAAAGATGTTTTTAAAATGGTGTCACCGCTCTAAAAAAATATATAATAATTCACTTATTGTGAAGAAAACTCAATGCATCAGTGGACAACCCATTATCAATGCATTAAGGGATAAACAATGTAATAGACTGATAGACAAACCCATTACACTTATAACATTTAACTAATATACGTGTTTATTTCAAACATACAATATAAATTCAACAAAATAGCATGTCATGCACATCACCTTTAACCAGTGGCTTATTGTGAGACGTGGAAGGAAAAGCAGTTACATCCATCTTTTCGTCTTTCACCATTCCCATTGTATCCTCAACATTTTCATGCTTGACGTTACCTAGCTGCTGTAAACACAGCTCCATGGGTTCTGATTTGACTGGCACATGAAGCTTAAGACTTGTTTGGGCCTCTGATGAGGGAATCACAGGGGTCTTCTTCTGGAAAAAATGACTGAGGGTGTTTGCTTCCTTTCTGAGGCCCTTTCGTCTTGCTGCTTTGCCTTTGATCATCATAACCGGGGTTTCCGGGGAAATAGGGGGTGATTCCAAATTTGAGTGGCACAATTTTTGCCTGGTGAGATGAGAGAGATTGTATTTAGTATATTTTAAATAGTGCTCTGATGGCAAAGCTGAATTTTCAGCAGCCATTGGTCCAGTCACATGTACTTTCAGAGACCATTCTAATATGCTAATTTGATGCACAAGAAACATTTCTTATTATCAATGAGTGAGTTTTTGTGCCAGCAGACCTGCAGGGATAAAAGGGGCTTCCACATACTTTTGG
This sequence comes from Sinocyclocheilus anshuiensis, assembly GCF_001515605.1. Lineage (NCBI taxonomy): Eukaryota > Metazoa > Chordata > Actinopteri > Cypriniformes > Cyprinidae > Sinocyclocheilus > Sinocyclocheilus anshuiensis. The sequence goes on from NW_015555746.1 coordinate 255,965, forward strand.
GCCATGTGGTGTGTGTTTGAGGGACAAACAGTACAATATGTAATATATATCAAAGACACAAAAACATTCTTCAAGAACAAACTGGGCCAAGGACAAAAAAAGAAAGGTTGTTTGAGCATCTGTTTGAGCCACTAAAGTGACAATTTAAGTGTGACAAACAAAAGTGTTTTTGACAGCAAAACTGTGCTTCTCTATACAATGTGTAAGCCTTCGAATATCTCCGCTTCCCTTCTGAGGGAGAGTGAGAGACGAAATCGTGAAAAATAATTTGAGGGGAGAACAGGAGGGCAGAAGGAGCGAGAAAGAGAAAAGGAGTACATAAAAGGAAGTGAGAGAGAGAGAGAGTGAATGCAGGCAAGCACCTGTCGATTTCGCAATTCCAGTGGAAATGTGGAAAGCCAACAAACGCAGAGTGGCTGTGAGGCCATTACAGAGCCATAAAGTGGAGTCAATGAGGTGTGAAAACACTACTTTCCATACTGAAACCTTTTATTTCTCTGTCTGACCATTAGTCCACATACACGCATGCAAAACTAAACACTTAAGAAAAAAAAGAACAAGAAACAAGGTTCCCCAATCTGTATTAATGTGGCTGTGACCATTTTGGGTCTACATTACTATCGGAAGGGTGATGTCAGTTTTCTTCCTTATATGACAATACTACCAGAAAAGATCTAGTGGCACAGACCAAAGCTAAAAAGGGATATAAAATAGCATCTTCACCCTTATACCCTAAAAAAAGCCTCAATCCCAATCTTCTTGTTAAGTTAAAGGCAAAATGTAATACATGCTCACAAAGCTCGATTTACAGAATGGCACCATAACTTATTAAAAAGTCACTTGTTTGATCTATATCCTAACATAACTCTGGAGTCTAAATTAATAAACAAATGTGTGTTCGCAGGTTATTTGCAAGAGTCAATAGAGAGTAAATGAAAATATCAAGAAAGATTGTGAATCAAGAACAGAACAGTCTTCAGAAAATAATTCAGGATGCACGTTTTCTGCACTGATTATGGGAAAAATTGGGGAAAAGTGTTTAAAGGAGTGTAAAGTACTACACTTTATTGGTAGCAGAAAGAATGATCATCAAATTGATTGAAAACAACTACAGATGCAATCATAATGTGCAACGCACTTGTTCATACTGAATTGAAATCTACTTGAAATATCAAGCACACATATTAAGGGCCTTTATGTAGAAGTCTTAAAGACAAAGCTGCAACAAAAAAATAAATAACATGCCCTTTAAAGGGTCAGACAGAGGGTGGAATTGTCATGATTATACTAACTAAATCATGACTTCTTGGAGGAAAAAACCTTAACATAATAAGTAGACCTCATGCAAAAATAAAATGATAAATCATTATTAGGAAAAATTATATGATCCCCTTAACTAATGAATAACACCCTGTCCTAATTTTTTGGCCTTTCTTCAGTAATGCTTTTAAAAATCAACTGCAGGCTTAACGACCTACCCAGCCAAGACCATAAAAAAAACCCCTCATGGACCCCCTCACAGACCACAGAAACTACTGTCTACTTTAAGTTCCCCAAAGCACTGCTCTGAATCCAGTAAGGCAAACGAAGCACCGAGAAAATTTATTGCTGTAGAAAACCAAATATGTTACATAACCACCAGCAGGTTCCAGCTGAGAAAACAGGGCAACGTGGTGAAACCACAGTTTTGGAAATAAAAGGCATGATTGAAAAGTATATCATTCTGAGCTTAAAACCAATTATATACGATAGGGATGGGCGATTTCACAAAAAAATAAAATCTCGATTTTATAACTAGTCAACTTAAAAATGTTACTACAACATGATTCAAATAGCTTTTTCTTTATTAACCCTCTAGTTAAAGAAAATTCTATTCTAAGTGCAGCACACATGAAGTTGTCAACATGATGTAAATGTT
>NW_015555746.1:262683-267579 GCF_001515605.1 Sinocyclocheilus anshuiensis
ATATCTTTGCAGAAAAGATGCATGAACTACAACTACATGCTGTACAAACTTGTCTTATAGCCTACATGTTATATGTTCAGAAATAATAGGCTACAATAAAAATGCTTCAAAAAATTCTCAACAACAGTCAATGTAATTCAAATTCAAAATGACTGCTTTTATACATAGAATCCGAAAATTGTACATTTCTAAACTGTGCACTTGTAAATATATATGTACATTCATTTAAACAGTTACATTTATCTATATTTCTACTTCTGTATATAGTGCATTATTTAATTTTCTGTTTTTCTTATATTAGCATTATACTCCCTCTCTACAGTGTAATTCCTGTCTGCTGCACTAGTTTGCACTATGTCCATACTTTCTTCTGCACTGGAAGCTCCTGTCACTAAGTCAAATTCCTTGTCTGTGTAAACATACTTTGTAATAATGCTCTTTCTGACTTCTGAAGGTATAACACCAGTAGACTATTAACAATAAATGTTCTGTGAAAACAACGAACAGCAGCTTCCATAGTTTTTTCTATGTAAACATGGACGCGTTTGACTCTTGCACTAGCATCTCTTGCAGCATCTCGCGCATGAAATGGCATTATAAAAACGCAGCGCTCAAATTAAAAGTTCACTCACATCTTCTTGCAGGTTTTTTCTATTCCACTGTCCATGTTGCATCTTTGTCAACACAAAAGCGCATTGTGTGAACGGCGCCTCAGGATATGAGCGCGTCACACGTGAGCGGTTAATCACGTGCGCCGACATGCGGTTGGATCGTTCTTTTCTCTTTACTGTTATGATTGGCATATTGTCAAAGTGTCTAATTGTAACATTTGGTAATATTTCTATTCAACATCGCGATTCCTCGATTTCTAAAAAATAAAATCGCGGCAAAACATTAAATTCTAATTAATCGATCAAATCAGAAAAATCGCCCAGCCCTAATATACGATAAGAGTTTTAAAACAAACTGAATTTCTGTAGCTTTCAAGCAGGCTATAGCTGCAAAAAAAGCCTATAAAGGCAGAAAAAAACAGGCTTTCCCAGTTTGTATGGAATTGAAATTTCAGAAAACTTGGATCTCTATGGAAGCTCTTTGATCTTCCAACAGCAAGAGAAGGACAGTGAGCTTGCAACAGCAGTAGCTCAGAGGAGTCGATAATCAGACCTGGAAAAACAAGGCTAATTGCACTCATTGAGACCAAGCATCTCTATACTATCGGGAGAAAGCTATTCATTAGCATTCCCATTCCACTCAGTGACAGTTCGCCAGCTGGCGCAGGACAGTATGAGATTTAAAATCTGCCATCTTGTCGGCGTCCGCGATGCTTTCCTATCAGCTCTCTACTGTCCTGTCCCAATAAAGGCAGAAAACACCCATAAATATAACTTAAAAAAAAAAATCCTTTGCTAATAAGCACTCAGCTCACCTGAACTATGATTATTCCATTTATTCTTAAAAAATACATACTATATATGAATGTCATAAATCCCAAATAAAAATTCTATCCAAGATACACTAGCCAAAGAAATAAAAATAAAAATAAAAGCAATGCTATATCTATATCAAAGGCCTTAATAACTGTCCCCAATGTCCTGTCCTAAAAGATGACGCATGCCTTTGACATCATCACTGGAGGAAAACAGGAAATTAAAACACTGTCCCATAAGGCACCTCTCTCTTCATCCCGATGGCCATCTGAAACTCCACCAACCAACTATATTAGGCACACTCACAGGCACATAACACAGAGGAGATTAATGGCACCTAGAGAGACTGAATTAAAAAACAATATCGCAAATAAAATCTACTGTGCGCTCTTGCTGTTCACTACCTTGCACTTTTACATTCGATGTTAGGTACACATGTGGGGAAAAGTCGTAAGATAGTAGGTAAAACAATTGTTTTTATTTTTTTTTATTCCTTGTTGATTAATTTAAAGGGGTCATCGGATGCGACATGCACTTTTACAAGTTCAGAATCAGAATTAGCTTTATTCGCCAAGTGTGCGCTAGGGATGTAACGGTATGAAAATTTCTTATCACGATTATAGTGACCAAAATTATCATGGTTATCAGTATTAGTACAGTATTGTTAAAATGTGCTGGAGATGTTCAAAAAGTACCGACACATAAATCACTTCGCCAAGTTTTATATTTAAAAATCAACAAACAACAAATGAAGTGACTTTTTGTTTGCATAATCAATAAAACAATAACATTACCAATGATGTTCGGATTTTAAATGACAACTTGACTGACAACAGCTTAATAGAATGTTCAAATATCTAATGTAAATGTTCAAATAAAGCTTTGAAAAAGTTTCATAAATGGTAAACCTCACATTTCAGCCTTTAAATAAAGAAAAGTGTTAAGTCAAAATGATAATTGATTTATAAATTATTATATGTATTTTATCTGCTCCATAAATAATTATAGATAACTTACATGAATTGTTTAAATGTATAGAATCCACATAAGTTTGTTTTTCATCAACCGGTCAAAATTTACAGCAGGGCATACAAATTCTGTCCGTTTTTGGCCGGACAGAAACTGCTGCACACAGACTGAATGTAAATATAAGTCTCTGTAAATCCACTAGCTGACAGCAGGTGGCGCTTATGGAAAAGCTGAATTAGAGCTGTTTCCCCGTAACCTCCGTGGACAAAGCAGCATTGCTATTAAGAACACTTCGTTTAGGTATTACATGGAGCAAAAATGAAAACAAAATGCCATCGAATCGTTTCTGAAGACAGTCAGAACCTTCAGAGGTACATTCATATAATTAATTAATTCATATGCAAACACACAAGGAATTTGTTGTGGTTTTTTTTAAGGAGCTCTTGGTACATACATGCATACATACATACATACATATCTAACATGAGAACTGAAACATTTAAATAAGTAAGACTTATATCGGAGTCTTCTTATATCTGATTTGCTGGCTGACCCAAACCAGACAGTTATAGACGTGCACAGAACCGACTCAATAACAGCTGAGAAAACGCCCGTGGCAGGTTGAACTTTTTCAGCTGGCGAAGGAAGTACAACCTCTGCTGAGCCTTTTTCACGATGTGAATGTCCGACTTCAGGTCCTGAGATGGTAGTGCCCAGGAACCTGAATGACTCCACTGCAGTCACAGTGCTGTTAATAGGGCCTTTCACACAGCGGGAACCTTTTCATAGTACCTGAACTAATTGTGGAATTACCCACTTTTTGGCATGCTCGTACCGCAGGAAATAGGAATGGTTTTAGTTCTAGGAAATCTGTTTGGAGGAACTAAATTAGCTCCTACTTCAGAGCAGGGTCTAAAACAGTTCTATAGGAACTATTAGTGACACAAGTATACACTGATTGGCCAAGCGCATACAAAACACTGGCTTACCTGGCATTTTTAAAAAGCCATGTAAAACTACAGGTGCATCTCAATAAATTAGAATGTCGTGGAAAAGTTCATTTATTTCAGTAATTCAACTCAAATTGTGAGCATATTTACTCCACGAACATGGAAAACAGCGATAACGGCATTTACCTGTTGTCTGCAGTGTTTGTGTTCTTTTCTTAGCTTCGATGACATGTAACACTGCAAGTTGTCATAAAAAAAATTAGTCTCTTAGCCCAACTTTTTGCTCTTGCAATCGCGTAAATCGTGCGTTTACATCTCCATCTCCATTATAAAACGACAACGCTGTCAGCCGCTTCAGAGTTCCTGCTGCCGGTGCGAATGCAACCAGGAAAACGGCCCAAGGGAGAAATTGGTTCTCTAGGAACTACCCTGCTGGCTAGTTCCTAGAACTAAGTTCCTAGAACTACGCGGTGCGAACGCCCCTCATTATGGTGAGTGGGGGGAGTGCTGAGGGGTTTCTTCTGAAGTCCACTATCATCTCCACAGTTTTGAGCGTGTTCAGCTCCAGGTTGTTGTGACTGCACCAGCCAGCCAGCTGCTCAAGCTCTTGTCTGTAAGCAGACTCATCTCCGTCCTGGATGAGACCGATGACTGTAGTGTCATCTGCAAACTTGGAGTTTGACAGAGGGGTCAGTAGAGGTAGAGGTGCAGCCATTTGTGTAGAGGGAGAAGAGCAGTGGGGAGAGGACAAGAGGAGGGGGCTCAGCACACATCCATGGAGGTGGGTACAGAGAGCTGTGTTAGTTTATTCAGAAGGATATCCGGGATGATGGTGTTGAAAGCGGAGCTGAAGTCCACAAACAGGATCCTTGCATAAGTCCCTGGTTTGTCCAGATGCTGGAGGATGTAGTGCAGTCCCATGTTGACTGCGTCATCCACAGACCTGTTTGTTTGGTAAGCAAACTGCAGGGGGTCCAGTAAGGGTCCAGCGATGTCCTTCAAGTATGCCAACACGAGCCTCTCAAATGACTTCATGACCATAGATGTTAAAGCAACAGGTCTGTAGTCATTTAATCCTGTGATTTTTGGTTTCTTGGGTACAGGGATGATGGTGGAGCGTTTGAAGCAGGAAGGTACTTCACACGGCTCCAGTGATCTGTTTAAGATCAATGTGAAGACGGATGACAGCTGGACAGCGCAGGCTTTGAGGCAGGCTGGAGAGACACCGTTTGGGCCTTTGGCTTTCCTTATCTTCTGTTTCCTGAAGACTTTGCGTACATATGTGGGGTGTCAGACCAGGCTTTTGTTTTTCAAACCTGCAGTAAAACTCGTTCAGGTCTTCAGCTAGTTGTTGACTGGCCTCAGTGCTGGGGGATGGGGTCTTGTAGCTGGTGATGGCTTTCAGGCCATTCCACACTGATGTAGGGTCATTGCTTGAAAGCTGGGTTTTTTTTAGCTTTTCTGAGTAGTTTTTCTTTGCCACAAGTTGTTTGAACTGAAATGTGTGTTGGCAGTGTGTGTACACAACCACCCTATAATGATAAAGATCC
>NW_015555746.1:268962-272167 GCF_001515605.1 Sinocyclocheilus anshuiensis
AAAAAAATCGAGAATCGAATCGAATCGAGAGCTTGCGTATCGAAATTGAATCGAAACATCTGAATCGATACCCAGCCCTATACCTAAATGCGTCTATCTTTGCACGAATCATTCGTGATCCAGCTTCACCTGCAGAACAAGTGAGTGTAAGGTTTTTTAATGAATCTTTGCAAATCGCCTTTCCTAATAACATGCTAGTTAGCAAGTTTCACGATGAATGCGGCTAAAGTTTACCATCTCTCAGAGAGCAGCATGGAAGAGAGGGGCGGGGTGAGCATATCTCATTTGCATTTAAAGCGACATGCAATAAAACAGATTGCTGTGGACAGAGCTGTTTCTGACAGGTTAAAAACGGTATTGTTTTACACTACCATTGAGAAATTAACCAAACTATGTTACAGACTTTTCATTAAGACCCTAAAGAATCATATCAACTTGTGGAAAATGGGCACCCGATGACCCCTTTAAGTTGAAGACTTTATATTACTGCATGTCTACAGTCTGAGAACTTAAGACTGCTTGAAAAGAAGTACGGCAGATCAGCTTCCTTGAGTCCTGCAGCAGGTGAAGTATGCCAAAGGTATAGACCTGAATATTGAAAATAAAATCCCACTTGATTGTTAAAGGAAATCCAGAATCTCATGGCAGGCTAGGAACCTACATGTTCCAGTTTGTCATGAGATGCTGAACAATCTGATTTTCTGAAATTAGCTGATTTTCTGATACCTTCAGGCAAGTTAGAACAATCTTAAACTTTAAAGTCTCCTTCCAGTTAATACATTTAGAGTAAGGCTGTGCAATTGGATGGTTGCTTATTGTCTACCTGCCTTCTTCATGACTGTTTCACACTCTCTGAACAAGAACAAATGTAGCATTGAAAGAGCAAAAGCTTAAACATGCACATAATAGAACTGAAGCATAAGTTGATACATTATTCATAAGAAAAACATGTTTGGTGCCAACTCCCACAAAACCCTGTGATAAAACATACATTGACACACAATCAGAATGTCTGGGACTTTGTAGCTAAATCTTAAATTAATGTTACAAAGAAAGACATAAAAATGAGAACAGTATTCATCAGATAATCAACATTTGTATGAGTTTTATAAAAAAAATAGTATATCCAATAACATAAGGATTTTCACATATGCAGAATGACAGAATCACCAGATTCAACCTTTACCTTTTGAGATTAGATCCTTGGTCAATTATAGACTGAATATGACTTGACCTCTCACTCTGCCCATTATCAAAAACTGACGGGCTATCTTAAATGCAGATCTCCCTCGGGTCCTTAAAAACTCCTAAAGTGAGTTGTATCAAACTTAAGGCCATAAAAAGTTTTAAATACGTCAAATGGTATAAGAAATGTCTTAATTATAATTTCATGAGGTCTTACAGTTGGGGACGGAAAGACAAGAGTCGCGATACGGCTGGATTAAACTTCAAAAGGCAATGATGTCATTGAATAAATATGAGCGCTGCACGTTTCAAGTCAAAACGCGGCGCGGATGTCTTTATTTGAACGCATCTGAAGGGAACCGACAGTCCTCAGAAATGTGTCGTTGGCATTTTAATTTCATTTGACCTATAATTCCTGATAAAGCAGCTTTTATGAGCACGGAGCTGCTTTGTGTACAGCCGTTACCGGGCAATATTTCAGCGCTCCTAAAGCACCACCTCGTGGCAGAGAATGAATTTGCATTTCCAATAAGCCTTTCTGGCTGTTTATGGTCAGATCAATGCAAATATCAACTCATGTTTTTACGCAGCAAACAGAGTTGTAAATGAGAAAGAAGTTAATGTGCCTTCTAAAAATCTAAACAATTAAGACAGTAAAATGTATACGTTTTAAATTGACAATTTATATGCTTGATTTATCCCTTTTCATAAAAATGGTCTAAAGGCTGAAATGCTGTTGTATAAGATTTTTGTGAAAACCTGTATCTGAACTGTAAATCAAAATTAATTTTCGGACTACCAAAATCTGAAGAGTACCTGCCCGAAGGGCTACCAGGGATTTTGAAATTTTGCGAGCCCTGAGACTGCTATTCAGACCCACACAAAATTTGCAGCCATAGAACTCCTCAGAAAGCTCTTTATAGTTCTGCAGAAATTAATCACTATTCATTCACAAAGTGACTGGATTATAGTATAAAAATATTTATAATAGTTTAACACATTTTACTATGTTTAAAACTTCTGCAGTGTTCCATATTTTCCCCCAAAAACAATGCAATATGCAAAACCAGCCTGCAGAATACATGCTGTATAGTAGGGCTGTCAAAATGGCTGAAAAACTCAACAGAATTTTTTACTTAAATATTATCAAAATTCAAATTATATTCGAATTTAAAATGCATAATTTCAGTTAGGGTGAAGAAAAGATTTTGGCTTCTCTCCTGAGGCCACAAGAGGGCGCATCGAGCAAAATATTACTAACGCGCGTTTATTCAAAGCATAAGATAACAAGACTATCTGTGAAAAAGTGCATAATGTTTAAAATAATGTTTATAAACCAATTATAATTAATTCTCCGCATTAATGTTCTCTTTTCCCGCAATATTTGTAATTAACAATGCAGCAGCGCCTCATCTAGTGGATAGGCTAACAAAAACATTAAAATGCAATGACACTTACATCGTCATCGCATCTTGTGCGCCACTGATAAGGCTGCCTCCTTAACGCACACATAAAATTGTGGATTTTTATTTTAAATTCGACGAATATTCGAAAAAAATTTGACAGCCCTACTGTATAGGTCCACTAAAAAAAAAACAGCATCCTTATAAATGTATGAAATAAATGCTCATATTTAAAATAGAAATCAAATTTACCTTGCTGCTTGGAAGCTCTGAACTAAGTCATCTAATAATCTGTTGTTCCTCAGGTCCTGTTCTGTTGATGGCTGCAAAGAGAGATTAAGATTAATGGAAAGTGTCCTAAACTCTAAACCTAATAACTTCATTAAACTGCAATAACAGCAATGTGTATATGTAGAAGCCAGGAGTTAAGGCAAGGCAAGTTTATTTATATAGCACATTTCATACACAATGGTAATTCAAAGTGCTTTACATAAAAGAAGTGACAAAATAATAAAAAAATAATCACAACAATAAAACAAGGAATTTAAAACTTTGAAAATGATTTAAAAATTGATTTAAGAGGTTAAAATGAATTTAAAACAGTTAAGAATAGAAAA
>NW_015555746.1:272214-273966 GCF_001515605.1 Sinocyclocheilus anshuiensis
GTGAACCCTTGGTATTTCTAACTGACTCGATCCTAATGATCTGAGTGGTCTGTTTATAATCAGTTAACAAAACATATCTGCTATGTATTTAGGTCCTAGGCCATTGAGTGATTTATAAACGAGTAAAAGTACTTTAAAATCAATCCTAAATATAACTGGAAGCCAGTGTAAGGACCTGAGGACTGGTGTGATATGCTCAGATTTTCTGGTTCTAGTCAGAATTCTGGCAGCAGCGTTCTGGATGAGCTGCAGCTGTCTAATGGTCTTCTTGGGAAGGCCAGTGAGGAGACCATTACAATAGTCCACCCTGCTGGTGATAAAGGCATGAACAAGTTTCTCCAAGTCTTGACTGGAAACAAAACATCTAATTCTTGCAATGTTTTTTAGATGATAGTATGCCGATTTAGTTACTGCTTTGACATGACTACTGAAACTAAGGTCTGTCTCCAGAATCACACCAAGATTCCTGACTTAAGTTGATAATGTTAATAATGTTGTTAATAATAATTAAGATTTTTAAATGTTTTTGAAAGAACTCTCTTATGCTTCCCAAGGCTAAATTAATTTGATCAAAAATACAGTTTAAAAATCCTGTAAATAATTGTATATATATGTGTAAGTAATTGTTTTCAATTTGAATATATTTTGAAATATAATTTAATCCTGTGATGGCAAAGCTGAATATTCAGCAGCCATTATTCCAGTCTTCAGTGTCACATTAACCTTCATAAATCATTCTAATATGCTGATTTGCAATTATTATTAGTGCTTAAAGATTAACAATGGTTCTTATTATTAATGTTGAGAACAAGTTCATTAAATAGCATTTACTTAAAAATAGATTTTTTGTAACATTATAAATATCTTTACTGTCACGTTTGATCAATTTATTGCATGCTTGCTGTATTAAAATAAGAGTATTCACTTAGTTTTTTAATAATATTAAGCAACATAAAATGATTACACATTGATTAAAATAAAAAAATGTTTCTTGAGCACTATTAAGCATTTTAAAGTAATTTCTGAAGGATCATGTGACACTGAAGACTGGAGAATTGGCTGCTGAAAATTTATTTTTTTGCCATCTCTTAAAATATATTCAAAAAGCTGTTTTAAATTATAATAATATTTCACAATATTACAGATTGTACTGTTTTTGATCATATATATACAGTGTTGGGGGTAACGCATTACAAGTAACGCAAGTTACGTAATCATATTACTTTTTCAAGTAACTAGTAAAGTAACGCATTACTTTTTAATTTACAAGAGAATATCGGAGTTACTTTTTCAAATAAGTAACGCAAGTTTCTTTTTTTTCCCAATTTATTGATTGACAGCTCTCCTGTCCCCATGTTGAGAGAAATCAGAAGATGTTACTGTAGATCTAAAATAAATATGAATATGCATTAATTCATCTCACTCACAAAACAAAAACAGATTCAGTATTCCTCAAAATGAATAAAAATAATGCAACTCAGAATATGACGCAAACCTGCAATAATTAAATGTTAAACAACACATATGCTTTATGTATTTAATCCCATTCTATTAACCGATGTCTTTGCTTCTGACCTTCGATGATTCAGTTTAACCATACTAATAAGCAAAAATTACTCTAGACAAACATTTGTGTCTTTTTTTATTGCTGAAGTGTGTTGAAATTTCTTCTTCTGCATTCTACTGTACGGACGTAAATTTACTTTCCCTTCAGCCTGAGGCTTATTCATTTCACTTTTGGTGTGAAAAGGC
>NW_015555746.1:273991-294395 GCF_001515605.1 Sinocyclocheilus anshuiensis
ATATGTATATATATATAAGGAGAGAGAAAGATTTATCAACTTGACATCCAATGTAAAAATCCTGTGGCTAATCCAGTGGAGGATTACTGGAGTATGACAGGAGGGTTTGTTTAGATTATTTTGACTCACCGAGTTACAAACAGGACACAACAACTTATAGGACAGAAACTTCCGTATGCACAGAGAACAAACTGTTGGAACAGCAAAAAGAAAAAAATTACTTTGTATTTTGCTCAAAGCAATTATGCCAGTTAAAACATCATGCATGTCAAACGTTTATAAACTGAACTGCAGAAGTATACGTACAGTTATGAGAACACTGGGTCATCATGGTGATGTTGAGAAACTCAAAGCAGATAGGACAACGGAGGAGGGTGTCTATGCTCTGATACAGGCAACAAATAAACAGAATCTGATGTCAACGAACCTGGGAATATCCAGATTTATGACTATTACATTATATCTGTGGCACTGTGACACGTGCTTATTGATGTATAAAACTATGCAACAGTTCATTCTGATCAATATCAGGAAAGCACTGGACATAAAACAAGAACATAATGAATAGATTTCGTGTGTTATATCAGTAAAACAACAACTGAAGTAAGACGTTTAATTAAAAAGAAAAATTTTCTGTGAGACGCGTTAGAAATCGAGATTACAAAATTATATTAACTTATACACACATGTGAGCGGCAAATAACACAATGGTATCAGATAATCTTGTTTCAACTGCAGACTTAACAAAGTTGAATAACAGAACGTACTTTCAGACATGACAGGTTCGGCGGTAAGTCCACTTCGTTTAGCTGAGCCATTCTATGCAAATCCCTGTGCTGCTATTATCTTGATTTAGACGAAAGAAGAAAATTAATATGAACTCTAGCTCTCTTGATAGCAACAATAAACTCCCGCGCATCGCTAAACACGTCCTACAATAGCGTCACTTCCGGTTGAAACACATAACAAGAGCATGACACGACATTTACAAAAATGCCATGGGACTTTTTGTATACTGTTTTTAATTTTTGAGCATTCATTTAAAAAAAAAATCCCATGGGTAACCATAGTTTCTGCCAAAATAGCAGAGTTATACAATTATTATTACTTTTGTAAATTCAAAATAAATTAATATAAGCTAGAAGTTTCAAAACACTGTAAGAATCTTTCAGAGAATTTGACATTTGTTTGTTTGAAAAGCATCAAGTCAACGTTACTAGAGTGTTATTGTAGAAACAACTGAGGTAGCCTAATGATTATGGGTTTTTTGACATTGATTTCCATGATGATTTTACTAAGGAAAGCATACTTGCAAAGGCCAGATGTTAAAGGGGTCATATGATGCTGCTAAAAAGAACATTATTTTGTGTATTTGGTGTAATGAAATGTGTTTATGCGGTTTAAAGTTAAAAAAAACACATTATTTTCCACATACTGTACATTATTGTTTCTCCTCTATGCCCCGCCTTTTTGAAAGGCGTCGTTTTTACAAAGCTCATCGGTCTGAAAAAGCGAGGTGTGCTGTGATTGGCCAGCTATCCAGTGCGTTGTGATTGGCCGAATACCTCAAGCGTGAGACGGAAATGTTACGCCCCTCACATACTGTTGATGCCGTGTCCCGGCCGGAGCGACGAGACAAAAACATTAAAACCCATTACAAACGAGGCATTTGTTGCATCCAGTGAGGACATAATTACTGATTATAATGACTTATACTGTCTTTTTACGCGTTGCGTTGCATTGCATCGCGCGCCGTGTAAACATAAAACTGTCTGCAAAGAGAAAGGAAAAATTGAAATCGCATCATATGACCCGTTTAATAAAATATTAAAGGGCAAATAATAAATATTAAAGTAATAAAGTGTAGAATCCTTCAATTAAAATATAATATGAAACACTTTATATGATTGCTTTTAAATTGCAATATTTAATAACAAATAATTCCTAAATGTTATATGTTAATATAAATACAAATTAATTGTATTTGTAAAATTTAATTTAAATGGCCTTGGAGCAAAATACAGTCATAATTAATGTAATTATTTATTAGATGTGGTTTAGTCATGATCCTTTAATAAGTGGATTTATTCCACAGAATAGTAGAGAATGAATTATGGCTATAATGTTATGGAATATTGGAAGAGGTCAAAAGGACAAATTCTAATCCTAATATTAATCCTTATAATCGATTATTAATAATTATATTTTTACTTATTAATATACTGCACTATTATAAATATTTTGGCATATGACAGTGAAGGTGATGTTCCACAGCCCACAGAGTGTCACTAAACCGAATAAGTGATCATAGCCGGGTGTAAGATAGTATGAGACTGAATGAATAGTCATGCACTTCAAGCACTCTGCTATAACACACGTAGTTCTTCTGCCTTGTTTCTCTGAATGTCAAGGCTAAGGAAAATAAAAAAGTATGAATACAAGCTATGCTTATTAGTAAATCTGTTCTGTGTATGTTTGCTGAAAGGTTAGAGTACATGCCAAATAAAGACATTCAGTGTGAATGTGAATTTGTAGAGTAATAATATTAAAGGGGTCATATGATGCGATTTCAATTTTTCTTTCTCTTTGGAGTGTTACAAGCTCTTGGTGCATAAAGAAGATCTGTAAAGTTGCAAAGACTAAAGTCTCAAATCCAAAGAGATATTCTTTATAAAAGTTCAGAGTCAGCCACACCTACCTAAAACGGCTCGTTCTAACACACCCCCACATGTCTACCTCACTATGTGGGAAGATTTGCATAACGCCGCCCAAATGTTCACGCAAAGAAAGAAGGCGTAACCGAAGAAATGAGGTCATAACCGTTCACTTTCATCAAGTATAAACAGGGTGATATTTAGACTTATGAGAAGGACAGGATCCCATTGCTCTATTAAACTGAATATTGTTCTTTACTTAATAACAAAATTAAGAAGTTTTCATACAGTATTGCACTAACAAACACACTTTTTGCTACACACTGAGTAAAATCACACACATATGTAACTGATTTCCTTAGCTTGACTTGGATAGTGATATAGCCTCATCTAATCTACGGTAAGTGCACCTATCAGACATACGAGTATGGAAAATGAAAATACACGTTGAAACTGAGGTTCAATTGCCCTATTCAGATGCTTATTTTGCATGAATATGATTACAAACAAGGCTGACTGACAAGTTTAAGTATACAGGTACGCGTTCCAAATGACTTAAAATGTGAAAGGGATTATTCTCTGACGTCTACTGGTGCCTCTCTTTGTGGATCACAGAACACAGGCAAAATGTAATGGATAGTCTTAACTGCCAAGATACATGAAAACCTTTTAGAAAATAATAAGCCCATTTTGTCTTCAAGGTGGATATCATTAAATCATGGGGTTCTCAGGTCATCAGAGTATGTCCACCAGTGTATACTTTAGATTTGGATGTGTCACATACATTGATAAGCACAACTGTAGAAAGCTGTGAGGGTAAAGATCTTTGCTTTCAGCACTCTATGGCTTGGCAGAGTTACAATTGGACTATAAAATGTGTCAGACAGTAATTCAATATCCACAATGGGCATTTGACTAAGCTTTCTTTGTTTATCTGAATCAAAAAAAATTATTTCAAATGTAAGTAGCAGCATTTTATTGACTACCTGATTTAAACTTGCTGCTATGACCATAAAAAAAAAAATGCTGATATTACACTTGAAAAAAAAAGAAGAAGAAGAAGAAGTAAATGTACTGGTATTTTTCTGCCAGGACATTATCCGTTCATTTCAAGGATATTTCTGTTAACCGTAAAACATGCACTGAAGTACAAAATTAAAAATACAGGTAAAACACCAGTAAAAAAAAAACTATACAGAAAATTTATTCATTTTAATACAGTATTATTGTGCCCTATTTTTACAGATTTTTTTTAACAATGTACAGTAAACATTATTTCTTTATGCAAGAGACTTTCCTTGGCTTTTATTAAATGTATGGATTTTATTTAATAAAAGTAAAAAAAAAAAATGCATCATTAAAATAAGTGGGATATGGAGAACATGACTTCAATTATGAAAAAAATTATTTCAAGTGTAAGTAGCAGCATTTTATTGACTACCTGATTTAAACTTGCTGCTATGACCATAAAAAAAAAAAATGCTGATATTACACTTGAAAAAAAAAGAAGAAGAAGAAGAAGTAAATGTACTGGTATTTTTCTGCCAGGACATTATCCGTTCATTTCAAGGATATTTCTGTTAACCGTAAAACATGCACTGAAGTACAAAATTAAAAATACAGGTAAAACACCAGTAAAAAAAAAACTATACAGAAAATTTATTCATTTTAATACAGTATTATTGTGCCCTATTTTTACAGATTTTTTTTAACAATGTACAGTAAACATTATTTCTTTATGCAAGAGACTTTCCTTGGCTTTTATTAAATGTATGGATTTTATTTAATAAAAGTAAAAAAAAAAAATGCATCATTAAAATAAGTGGGATATGGAGAACATGACTTCAATTATGAAAGTTTGCCCATTCTTTCTAAGAAAGAAAGAAAGAAAGAAATCATTAAAATCATTGAAGGAGCACTTTATGTATGTATATAGTATCTTTATACAACCCCATGAAATATGTTTAATATGTATAAAATAATATGTTTTTGTTGTGTGTAATATATAGTTGTTGTTGTTTTTTTAAGCAATTTTATTAAATGGTTATAAAAGTAGTCTATATATAGTTATAAAAGTATATTCCAGGCTTTGTCACTTGCATCCCTACTGAAAATCCTCCATACTGAAAAGCTCCACAGAAGATTTAGCCCAGTTGTTCAGACTAAAATACATAGAACTATCTAAAAATGATCACATAAACTAGTGTTGAAGTGTACATATTCGATTGCTCGATTAGACAACAAATATCAATGTCTTTGTCATCAAAATACCACACAAAAAGTCTTTGTGAGTTCTCTCAATTAAAGCATCAGATTAGATCAGTCCTGCTGCCATTGAGACCAGTGAGCTGTCCTTAACTTTCAAATAAATCTGGACGATGTTCAAGAAACCATCATACTTTTTTGAGCATTGTGAAGTCCACGTAATTAAATGTAAATTTATGACACAACCCAGCCTTCAGTCAGGCTGTTCCACCAAATTGGACAACCAAACAGGGAGGACAATTGTAAGAGTGGTGACCAAAGGCCAGCAAAACACTTCTTGGATGAAATGGCAAAAACTGTCCATCAACGATCTTTTCACCACACTTCATTTGCTTGGCCTCTCTGGGAAAGTGGCCGATAGAAAGCCAATTTTGAGAAACGCCAACATTAAGTCAGTGCTGCAGTAAACTAAAAGCCACGCGAAGCATTTGAAAGTGATGAAACTAAATTTGTGCTCTTTGGCCTGAATGCTAAGCACTATGTTGACAAAGTAACACCTCCCCTAACATCAGTCAAGAACGGTTGTGGCAGCAGTACACCTGTGCCTTAGGGTTGCTTTAAGAAACTGGAAAATTTGAAGGAAATAAGAGGAATATGGATAAAGCCAAATCCAAATCCTTGAGGAGAATCAGTTTCAGTCAGTCAGAGATATCACTTAAGATACATTTTCCAGAAGGACAATGAAGCAAAAAGTAAATGCTACAATATATAATTGACCTGCAAAAAAAAAAAAAGTATAATCTGGAATGACAGGCTTCAGGCAGACTTCAGACTTCAATTCAACTATAAAGATTTCTAAATTGCAGTACAAAGAAAATATTGGTATAATTTGGTACAATTAGAAAAATTACAATAATGGGGAAATATTAATGTAGAAATTGCATTGAATTTAGGAGGTAAATATTTTAAAATAAATTTTATTCAAAATTCAATATTTTAATTTTATCATTTAAATTTGACTATAAAAAATAAATGCAAGAAAACAGTTTTGCAGCATATTTGTTTTCCCTGCTCAATAGTTGCAGTGCAGCTAATGCACAGATTACTTCCTTATTATACATATATGCATGCTTAATCTCACTCTCTTATTCTGATTTTTACATGCAGAATAGTTAGTGTAAATGAGACAGAACCTTTGGTGAACTCTGCTTTACACTATACTCAGTTTAATTTCTGTTTCCCTTTCTAAACATGGGGCTTGAACCCTGTCAGATTTGATTGCACTCACTGGTCTGATCAAACCCGACAGGATAACAATTAAAGTCCTGCCGGATTAAGAGCCAGTTGTAAAAGAATATACAAATCATTATGTCAAGGACAAATACAAAACTGAAAAATATTATTTTATCTGATGAACCATTTCCGCTACCATTAGTCTTTGACAATTGCACCATGCAGTCGTTCTCTCACTACAGCTGTTTTAAACTCACTACAGGAGATAAAACACACACATCACATGCTTGGTATTTAATACTGGTATCTTGGACAAAATAATGATTGGTACAATTACAGCAATGCAAGTGTTGATGTTTAGAGAACATGTTAACGCATTGACTGAGGTGACATTAATGTCCATCTCTAACGATATGGCTCAGGTTCAATAAATATGAAGGCACACTGTTAAAAATTTCCTGTAGAAATTACAGTAACTTACTGGCAGCAGTTCTCCAGTAACTTACTGTAAATTAAACTTACAGTAAAAATACTGTATTAATATTTACAGTACCATTTAACTTGCTGTAAATGTATTTACAGTATGTATACTGTACTTTTAGTTTTTACTGTAAAATATACGGTAATTTTATGGTCTTTTCTCCAGTAATGTCTTGAAATACAAGAAAAAATATATATACTTTAAATGAAAATGAGCAATGACAACTGTGTAACCCAGGAACCCAGAGTTTTTCTGCCTATAGCCGCTATGAGGCCGGGTAATGTGTGAAATCCTACCGCGCCCACGCTCTCGAAACCCCACACAAGTCTCCCTCGTGCCCCGTGGACAGAGGATGTGTGAATCCGGGGTTACCAATATGAACCGTGAATGTAGATACCTTCATATGCTACTACAGTTACCAAACATGAAAAATAAAAAACTGAAAGTTACTTACCAGTTGTGAATCACTCCTCTTGCCGCTCCCGAATGTCGACCGTTGAAGATCCCACCTCTGTAGATTTGAAATTTACAGCAATATGCTGTACATTTGCTTCAAACGTCACGCAACCCCAGAATGCATTGCAGTTTACAGCAATATGCTGTATTATTAGAAAAACAGCCTGCTGCTGTAAAATATTTCTGTAATTTTTACAGCAATTTGTTACAGTGTAAGCAGCATAAATTTGCCGCCTCCTATTGGTACAGCCTTCAGGTTAGGCCTAATCCAAATGTTTCCTGTTCCAAAACCTGATAGGCAGCAAGTCAGTTGAAGTCATTAATTGAAACTGAAAACAGTTTGGTTTCCCATTGACTTCCATTGTATGGACAAAACTACAATTAAAGTCAATAGAAAAAATGCTGTTTGGATACCAACATTCTTCAAAATTGTAACGGTTCAATAACGTGAGGGAAAATAAATGACATTACATGTGTAACGGTAAATTGGATCCGTGCGGCTCTTAAAGTGACAGCGGGCTATATTCCTGATATGAACCGTGAATGTAGATACCTTCATATGCTACTACAGTTACCAAACATGAAAAATAAAAAACTGAAAGTTACTTACCAGTTGTGAATCACTCCTCTTGCCGCTCCCGAATGTCGACCGTTGAAGATCCCACCTCTGTAGATTTGAAATTTACAGCAATATGCTGTACATTTGCTTCAAACGTCACGCAACCCCAGAATGCATTGCAGTTTACAGCAATATGCTGTATTATTAGAAAAACAACCCGCTGCTGTAAAATATTGCTGTAATTTTTACAGCAATTTGTTACAGTGTTTGCTTATCAACTTTTTAAAGGGAGGTAAAAACGCTTCCCACACGTTTTGTTTTCACCTAACCCTAACCCTAACCCTATGCATATAAATGGTTTTAACTATGCTTCCTTAAGTTACATCTATAATTTATTGTCAATTTTGGTTGTTGAGCACCTGGAGGACAGCAAAATCTCTGCCAATCACAACATGACCCTCATGCCTTCACCTGAAGTGGGGAGGAAAATGACAATACATTAAATGAATAGTTCACCCAAAAAAATTTAAACTTCCTGAAAATTAACTCACCCTCAGGCCATTTAAGTTCACGGGAACAGATTTGTAGAAGTTTAGAATTGTTTTTTTTCTTACAAACATGCAGATTTTCTCTTCACAATACATAAATTGATGGACTGGAGTTGTGTGGATTATTTGTGGATTATTGTAATGATTTTATCAGCTGTTTGGACTCTCATTCTGACGGCACCCATTCACTGCAGAGGATCCAGTAGAGAGCAAGTGATGTAATCAAAATCTGTTCTCATGAAGAAATATATAATCTACATCATAAATGACCTGAGAGTGAGTACATTTTCAGCAATTTTTTATTTTTGGATGAAATTATTCTTTTAACACAAAATGACAATAAATAAATAAATAGTAATAATAATAATAATAATAATAAAAATATCATTGTCTTTCTAAATGACAATATTTCTCCCTTTCTCATAACATATCACTTTTGGTTCAAATCTTTACATTGTCCTGTACATCAAAAGAAGTGTGGTTTTAACACATTTTAAATATATGTTTATGTTTTTAAACAATTCACCAAAAATGAAAATGAAACTTTTTTTAGAGCTTGATAATCGCTGATTACCATTAATTTTCAGTATATTGAAAATAGCCTCCTTCCTAACATCTATTTTGTTGTCCGTGAAGAAAGAAAATCATGCAGGTTTAGAGTAAACGAAGGCATAATTATCATTTTGAGCAAAACAATCCTTTCAAGTGAAGACAATAGGTGTCAGCATCCTTGAATCACACTGATGATGCAAAGTCCCAGTTTTATTTATTTTTCTCTGATTGTTGAAGAATAATTATGGAGGTCAATTCACAAACACATGCACATGCTCTCAGGGGACTTGTAAATGTCACAGGCAATCAGTTCACTCTGGCCCAATTTATTTCATTAGTCTGACTGATTAAATACCTGAGGACAAGCCAATACATCTTCAGTGCTCAATCTCTTTAACTCTGGCACAGTGAGAGTTAAGAGGATTTAGAAGGCAAGATAATTCTTTGCTCAATTAGTTTCTGTTTCTGTGGGAGTTTTCATTTGTTTTCCTTGTTTTAGAAGATTTAGAAACCAGAGAAACACCTGGGTTTTGTTTATTAACTCCTATTGGTTCCAGATCAGCAATAGCTGCAAACGAACAAGAAAACTCATGAACATCGACAGAAACATATGGGCGTAAACAAATAGGCACATGCAATTTCTCAGGTTTTGAAAGACATTACATAACGAATGCAGGTTCTTACCTGCAAAAGCAATTATTTGCATACAAAAATGTTCTCCCTCACGCACAGAAACGATCAATGCTGAAAGTAACCAGATTCTTTGTCAACCAGACATTCATTGCCTGGGGCTCAGAAGGTATTAAACTCTTCAGAGCTGTTCCACTCCAAGCAGCAATCAAGTTTGGAACAGGATGGCGTTCAATTACTAAACACGCCGTCACACAGCAATCTTGTTCTCGCTGTGGCTGCTGTAGCTTGGGTTTCAATCAAACAGGCAGCCAAATATTCTGTTACAGCAAAGCACTGCCCACTAGAATGAAAAAATACCTAAATGCAGATAAGGATACAAGATACAGACATACAAAAGATTTTTTGCTGAATATACTCTGCCTCTCTTTATTCCATTAATACAAATAATACCAAGTGTTATAAGTACAGTGCTGCTTGAAAGTTTGTGAACCCTTTAGAATTGTCTATATTTCAGCATAAATATGACTCAAAACATAATCAAAATTTCACACAAGACCTGAAAGTAGACAAAGAGAGCCCAAACAAACAAATGAGACAAAAATATTTTCTTTGCCATTTATTTATTGAGAAAAATTATCCAGTTTTACATAAAAAGTATGTGAATCTTTGCTTTCAGTATCTGGTCTGACCCCCTTTTGCAACAATAACTGCAAGTAACGTTTCTTGTAACTGCTGATCAGTCCTGCACAACGGCTTGAAGGAGTTTTAGACCATTCCTCAGTACAGAACCGCTTCAACTCTGTGATGTTGGTGGGTTTCCTCCTATGAACTACTTACTTCAGGTCCTTCCACAAAATTTAAATTGAATTAAGGTCCAGACTTTGACTTGACCATTACAAAACATTGGCTTTGTTCTTCTTTAACCATTCTTTGGTAGAACAGCTAGTGTGCTTGGGGTCGTTGTCTTGCTACATGACCCACTTTCTCTTGAGAATTAGCTCACTGACAGATGTCCTGACATAATTATAATTCATTGTTCCATCAATGATGGCAAGCAGTCCTGGTCTAGATGCAGCAAAACAGGCCCAAACCATGATACCAGCACCACCGTGTTTCACAGATGGGATAAGGTTCTTATGCTGGAATGCAGTGTATTCTTTTCTTCAAACATAATGCTTCTCATTTAAACTAAAAAGATCTATTTTGGTCTCATATGTCCACAAAACATTTCTCCAGTAGCCCTCTGGCTTGTCCACATGATCTTTAGCAAACTGCAAACTGGCAGCAATGTTCTTTTTGGATGCACCATGCACACTGTGGTTGTTCAGTGTTCTCCTGATGGTGGACTCATGAACATTAACATTAGCCAATGTGAGAAAGGCCTTTAGTTGCTTAGAAGTTACCCTGGGTTCCTTTGCAACCTTGCAAACTATTACACATCTTGCTTTTGGAGTGATCTTTGTTGGTCAATCACTCCTGGGGAGGGTAACAGTGGTCTTGAATTTCCTCCATTTGTACACAATCTGTCTGACAGTGGATTTGTGGAGTAAAACCTCTTTAGAGATGTTTTGTAACCTTTTCTAGCCTGATGAGCAACACCAGCTCTTTTTCTGAGGTCCTCAGAGATCTCCTTTGTTCATGACATAATACACTTCCGCAAACATGATCAGACTTTGATAGATCCGGATCCCTGTTCTTTAAATAAAACAGGGCACGCATTGACACCTGATAGTAATTTCACTGATTGAAAACAACTCTGAAAAACAGATGGACTCTAATTTCACCTTCAAATTAACTGCCAATCCTAGAGATTCACATACTTTTGCCACTCACAGATATGTAATATTGTACCATTTTCCTGAATAAATAAATGACAAAGAACATATTTTTGTCTCACTTGTTTGTTTGGGTTCTCTTTGTCTACTTTCAGGACTTGTGTGAAATTTTGATTATGTTTTGTGTCATATTTATGCAGAAATATAGTAAATTCTAAAGGGTTCACAAACTTTCAAGCAGCACTGTATGTTATCATAAAAAAATCATTACTTTGCAAATAAAAGCAGCACATCTCAGGCGATTACATAGCATTATAGCAGAACAGTGATAAAGATTTTGAATTTGTCACATACTGTAGGCTAATGCAATAGAGACAATAGCAACATGCCATATTGCCATCTGTCCAATTTGGCTTCTAGTAAGTGACTGAATTCGGGCCAGAATGTTGCTTGATTGGGCACACGGCCTTGACGGCAAAAACAAAAGGTGTGGGAAGCGTTTTTACCTCCCTTTAAAAAGTTGATAAGCATATGTATTTTTCTAGCCCAACTATTCACCACTATTTACATATGTTACTGTAGCTGATGTCAAAATAGACCTGTGACTGCGATACATTTTTTGGGTCATGACCCACCAGTTGAGAACCCTTGCTATAAACAATCAAAAATAGGTTATCCTTGTTTTAAATCTCCCCTTCAGCACAAGCATTTACATATAAACATCTCCTCCCTGAAACTGTTCAGAATTCAAATCTACAGTTGAGAGGATGAGAGGAGATTTTATAAAAGCAGCTCTCAGACAGCTTGTCAGATCTGGGAAACATATGAAATGTGAATGCCTGGCGCTCTATAGCAATTCAGCTGCAAAATATACATCAAACTACGGTTCTACTAACTACACAGCAACCATATTACAGACAACGGAAATCAAATCTTAAAATCAAATAATTTTCTGCAAAGAAATACAAGCTGTTCATTGCCAAACATGGAGAAAAGTATGTAATCGTGCATTTAAAATAGGTTTTGTAGCCTTACTTTTAAAATGAAGGTAACAGTTTTCATGGGTTTTTTGAACTCATGCAGTTAATTGATTATCTCGAGTATGTCTTAACTGCACTTTAAAACGTCAAGTCGTTTACCTGTGGCTCCATTTTAGTCACAGCACATTTATTACCAAAGATGGCAGATTTCAAGTTGCAGATTTCTGCAGCAACTGAGTAAGTGCACTGAGATGAATGGGAATGATAACAGACTGCTTTCTCCACGTATCATAGATTTCTGGCATGAAATACAAAAAGGGTCAGGTTACTAATCATAACAACAAAAACAATTTAAATAAAACTGGCAAATGGTCTAATAATATTAATCTTTCATGCCCTATTGCATGCTGGGAAGAATGTGAATGAGACTTCATTTTGAAGCATTTCGTTAGAGTAAAAACAAGACTCTTGTAAAAATGATTCATAAGTGTTTGTGGAAGACGGTTCGGCCTTTACAGTTCTGTAGCTCTTCTTTTGTCCATTCATGCAAACAGAAAACAAAGTCATCACTGGCTTCTCCACAAGCTCTCAACCTCCAAGACACAGACTTTTAAGTATGCAATTGGATGTTAAGTGAGCAATTAAACTATTGATTAACCTTACCCCCACATTTATTTCAACTAATTGTAGAATAATAGAGTCATTAAACCGGAAGGAACTCTTTAGCATTCCTAAAAAGCAGTAAAGGTTGTCAGAGATGTATTTGTAAGGAAGAAAACAACAGAATTTCCCTTGTATATTTGTACCCCAACAGTTCTTGTCTGTTTGATCGCACTATATCACATCATGAGCTATCAAACAATGGGAACGCATTTCAGTGGCGTTTATTTGAAGGACAAAGGGCAACAGGAAATGACCAGATCTGCAGTCATATGTTCCCTGTCAGTTCCTTACTGGCTACATGAAGACGTTTGAGGCCCACTTGTCAAATTCTTAAATGTCAGGTCAATGAGCACATAATACAGCATTTGTCGTAATCTTACTTTTTAAAGTCTCCAACAGAGAGATCAGCTTAATACGACAAACCATTAGGTGAGTCATCCAATTGCATTACCAACTGTTCCAGGTTTTCTCCACAGATTGAAGGCTATATAGCAGGGCTAAATGCAAACACACTCTTTTCCTCTGGTTCACTTTCACTCTCTAGTCCATTTCATCCACTCACCGGTTTAAGTGGCACACTATGAGGGCACACGTTTTGTAACTAACTAAAGGTATGTTAACATGCAACATTTCAAAGATGCAGAGAAAAAAAATCACAAGGATTATATCTATTAAATATCCAGAACATGTTTTGTTTTCCTCATTCAGGCTCACAGTGTGCTCTCCCATGCATTTTCATTAGCTGCAAAGGTGTGTAATTTGGCTCCCCGGAGCCGCTTATAGGTACAATTTGCAATAGCTAAGATCCAATGTCCTCTGGTACTTATTTGTAAACATGGGCAGCATCACCAATGAGGCTGGCAAAAATTCTTGGCCTGCAACAAAATTTTAGGGCTGCAGAGAAAACATTTAGCTGTTTTTCACCATTCAAAAATTCACATTTGAATTATGAATAAAAATTAATATTTATATCTGTACCTTTGTGTTTTTAAAATGCCAGAAAACCCTGCAGCTCAGTTCCAAAAACCAACTCAAATAGAGATAAAAATAAATAGTGAACACAAATATTGGCAAAAATAATACATTTTTATTTAGGCTACACTGAATTATTTTTATTGATATTTGTCAGTACTGAATAACATATTTCTCTCTCACATTGCCCACAGTGTACTTTGGGATTGCCTTCTCCACAAAAGAGGAATAAAGTCAACATCATTAAAATGATGTTTGAAATTATTTTACTTTGTAATGTTAAGAATTACGATACTTAAGAAATATTATAAGAAAAATATACAGTAGGAAGGGACTTTATTATATTAATCAGTAGGTAGAAGGGAAGAGGCATTGGTGACATTAAGGGAAAAAATCTGATGAAATATTACAAACTTATGTTTCTAATGAGTCATTCACAATGAAACTAGCAATTTATTAAGAAAGTAAATTGGGTCAATTTCGATTTCACAGAAATACTATTGCTTTAACTACCTCCATAAACTCCGCCATGTCTTCTTAGGGCTGATCCTCACCTTCAATCAGCAAAAAAAAAAGAAAAAGAGGGAAACCCTTCCTTCTGAAGCTCAATACTCGTCAACTTTTCCAAAGCCTGAATCCTGTTTACTGCAGTGCATCGCTCTCTCTGTCACCCCTCAGCTCCTTTAGCCAGAGCCTAGCATTTAAGAACAGATTACCGCTGGATTATGGGTATGGTCCAAAGTGCTCTCTCTGCTCCCAGAGCACGTCCCTATAGCCCCTGATGCCCACTCAGAGAGCCTTTTCTCGGACAGCTGGGCTACGGCTGACTGTGTTCCCCCCTGGAGAGACATTTTCAGAATTAAAAGCTTGCTGTCTTCAGACTTCACCAGCAAAGACAGACTGTTTGTGACAAGTAAACTCAATGGCCCTTTCAGAACTGCACGGTTTTAAAAAACAAATTCTTTTTGGAACCGGTTTTGCAGATGGGGGAATGTTTGGTATCACCTGCTATGAAACTTTGCTCATGGTAGACATAAGTGCATAGTTCTGGAAGGGTGCAAAGTACAGACATAGTGTTTCCTTTTACGGGCTAAAATAGTGAAGTGAATTCTGTGAAAGTGAAGTGAAAATACACTGCAATTAAACCCCTCAGCAGGCACTTATAATGCTGCCAAGACCAGTAATGTGCTAATTTGCCTCTCGGGTTTACATTGACATTTAACACAGTTCAGGGGTATAAAAAAGGACAGTAAAATGGTTGGGTACTGTGTCATAAATGTATTTAAACGTCAAAGTGTCTAGGCAACAACATACTTGAGTGAAAGTATATTTTTCCCCCACATTTCATTGTACTCAAATACAAACGTTTTAGACTGTTAGATGGAAGATTTTCACATAACTGATGTTTAAGATGTTTCATTTCTGCCTTTATTATGAAGCAAAGTTGGAGAGAAAGGGGCAACAGGATCGGGAAACGTTTGCGAGCCGAGACTCAAACTCGGGACACCAGAAGTGCAACAGAGCTATATGTCGACGAGGCTATTGGTGCCGACATAGCTTTGATGTTTAAACAAAATTTTTCAATGTTCTGACTGTGTAAGGGTCTAGCACACTTAAAATAAATCTTTAAATTCTGTAGACATTCATATTTATTGAATATTTATATAATTTTTTATGACTAAAAAATGCATTCCCACTTTAATCAAGTTCGAGACTCAAACTCGGGACACCAGAAATGCAACAGAGCTATATGTCGACGAGGCTATTGGTGCCGACATAGCTTTGATGTTTAAACAAGTCAATGTTCTGACTGTGTAAGGGTCTAGCACACTTAAAATAAATCTTTAAATTCTGTAGACATTCATATTTATTGAATATTTATATAATTTTTTATGACTAAAAAATGCATTCCCACTTTAATCAAGTTCCCCTATAGCTATAACATTTTACACTGAAGCAGAATGGTTTGCTATTAGGAAGTTTATATTTTCTTTATAATTTCCATATAACTGATTTTTAGTACACACACACACACATTATATATGATAAATAAATATGTTGGCTTTGTTGGATTTAAGTGATGACCTGCAAAATATGTACTTTTAAATTACATTAATGTCTAAAGAAAGTAAGTTAAAGTACTCAGTTAAAATAGTACTCAGTTAAAGATGATGAAGATAATTAATGATGACAAACTCAAGTATTTAACAAAACAAAACAAAAAAAAAAATTCCAAAATAGCTAAATTCAGCTTCAAGTACGGACAAGCAAGGTCTTTTGAAATGCTGTCCAGTAACATAGTCTTGGCTGTCTGAAATCAAACCACCACTCAAAGTATCTGATCATCACTGATATAAACTCTCCCTGGAATCCGCTACCTGTATCTGGTGTGTGATCTGTCTCTCGATTTGGGCTCTGTAATGAGGTGCTGTATTGATCTGTTGAGTGCACGTGGAATACAGCGCAGTGAGCCATCTGCCATACTGCACTAATTCAGACTGTTTGCTCCAGCATTAGCACAATGCACAAGCAAGCATATAGGAGCCGTTACCATGGTAGCAGCATTGTGACAGCATCACAACTTCCTGCAGGTCCTTGTATGAGAAATAACAGGTATATGTTGATGAGAACTAACATTATTAGTTATTATTTCACCCAAGAATAAAAATTCTCTGTGAAAATTAAAAAAGCCATACAACACATTTTAGCAACATTTGAAAAAGTATTGATTCATTGACAATTTTGACTCTCTAGCTGATTGGAGGCTCAATAACTCTATAATGCAACTGAACCTACTGTAACTGTACTGCACAACAGAAATTACAGCTTTGTGATAGCTTCATGGAAGGTCTATGAGAACAATAGGACATTTGAAAATCCATTTTCCATGCATTTTGATCCACTTGAAATGTGGCAATGTATGAAAAAAAATAATTCATTCCCGATTTGCCTGAGTAAAGATGAACAAGAGAGGCAATAATCAACGGCCCTCCAGAGAGCAGACAGTGGAAACACTAAACCAAGAGACTTCGTTCCATTACGTGATTATAGCAGTCTTTTGGAGAGAAAAAAAAAAGTTATGATCACATGTAACTCTCACTTATTTTATAGTGAAGAGTTGGAATGATGAATAATAATAAATCAATTTACAACTCTGCTTACACTGTATCTCACACTGATCTGAGTTCACATGCATACAATGACAATCCATCCATCATTTCTGTTATCTCAGCTCCACTTTTGCCAGCAATAACACATTTACAAACTTTTTGCATGCTATTTTTGATGCCCTGCCAGTAAACTTTCAGAGTGGTTTGTTTTGTCTCAACACAAGCCTGTTATTAGTTAACATACATTTTTACCTTACAGTTGGCCTACACAATCAATCAATGCATCAATGCAGAATTAATATTAAAATGTTGTCTAGATTCCTTCTGCATTCCACTTCTTTTCTTCTCTTTTGTTTTTCTTGCCCTTCTCTGAACTTGGAATCTAAAGATGTAGCCAGATCCCATAGACATAACAAAGATGTCTACAGACAAAGATGAAGAGATTTCTAAATCAACTGTTTCTCTGGAACAGGTTCTCTTCAAAAGGCCCTGGCTTATATAAAATAAAGCAGATCCCATAATGGTTCAGTAGCAGTGTTGGGGAGTAACTAGTTACATGTAACAGAATTACATAATTTAATTACAAAATAAATGTAACTGTAAACTGTTACAGTTACTGAGAAAAAAATGTGTATTTAAATTACAGTTACTTATGAAAGCGTTAAAGATTACAGAGGGGGTTACATCTGAATATTTTCACACACATACAGATTTGATTGATTTTTTTCCCAAATTGGATTGACTGCAAATATTAGACAATGTTTCAGGAGTTTAGGACACAGAATAGGACACATGCTTATTTGATACCTGTTTTATTTCCTATTTGGGTTAGTGTATATGCTTTATTTTTTAAAGGGATAGTTCACCCAAAAATGAAAATTCTGTCATTAACTACTCACCCTCATGACGTTCCAAACCCATACGACCTTTGTTCATCTTCGGAACACAAATTAAGATATTCTTGATGAAATACAAGAGCTCTCTAACCCTGCATAGACAGCAATGTAACTGAAATGTTGCCAGATCCAGAAATTGGTAAAATTGGTAAAACAGTCCATGTGACATCAGTGGTTCAACCGTAATTTTACAAAGCTGTGAGAATACTTTTTGTGTGCAAAGAAAACAAAAATAACTTTATTCAACAATTCTTCTCCTCCAAATCACGTCTTCTGCCATTATCTGCACATAAACAAACTATGTGTGTGGTGCTGCTGACGTAGAACACGTATTCTTGTACTCTCAATAATGGCAGAATACATGATTTAGAGGAGAAGAATTGTTGAATAAAGTCGTTATTTTTGTTTTCTTTGTGCACAAAGAGTATTCTCATAGCTTCACAAGATCACGGTTGAACCACTGATGTCACATGGACTATTTTAACAATGTCCTTACTACGTTTCTGGATCTGCGAACATTTCAGTTGCATTGCTGCTTATGCAGGGTCAGAGAGCTCTCAGATTTCATCAAAAATATCTTAATTTGTGTTCCGAAGATGAACGATGGTCTTGGAATGTCATAAGGGTGAGTAATTAGTGACAGGATTTTTATTTTTGGGTGAACTATCCCTTTAAGATTATGTTTTTTTCCAAGGCATTATTAGATACCAGTGTTTCCTGTCGTAGCTATGCAAAGATTTGTTTCAAAAACAGTATCATAGCTATTAAATCTGCATTTGGGAATGATCCCAAAGTAAAAGGAGGTGCTAAAGTATGATTTTATGGTGGCTGTGCTTTAAATGATATGTATATGTAAATTAATTATAATCTTAATTCAAGTGAAGAAGGATTTTGAAAGTCTGACAGTAATCAGTGTCGAGTACTTCTGTAAGGTTAACCCTGCCTAGTTTAAATGTCTGAAAATGATTAACAGTCGCAAACATTCACTAGAAATTTAGATCACAGAATTTTAAAACTGATTACAGGAAATATGCAATGCATTATCATACTGGAAATAAAACTGGTAATTAAGCATCTGGAGAAATTATAGGCACAGACTCTTTCTCCCAAACAAACAAGATACACTGTCCACCACATACAGTTATAATTTAACATTCACTCGGATTTCATGTTTTTTTCCCCTTAATATTGAGCAAACAGATTTTATAATGATAGTAAATTATACAATTCTGATGGCAATTTTCCTCAAGGGTTTTCCATTAGCGCAGAAACAGTTACTGCCAGCAGTTCATTTGCCCCAATAAAGTAAAAATGAGAGAAGAGAGTGAAAGAAATGATCATAACATTTCCTGTTCTAACATAAACACTAACAACTCATTTTAATTAAGGTGAATGTGCTCATTTGCTTGCTTAACACTGCAAAGAAAAAGCCAACTTAGAGAAATTTACACACCATCCTCTTTCATGATTATATGTAGGCCTATGTAATTCTTCTGTCTGTAGCAGTTCTACACAAGATAAACATTGTGGATTTAAACCAGGCCATCTTATCATGATTATTGATGGAATAATAGCAGTAATTCTAATCTACATTGGACCCAAAGCCAAAAGTGTAGGTAAAATTGCTTAAATCACCTGGATTCATTCAGATTTAGAATGAGCAGTTTGTGTGCCTGCTACTGTATAGCTGATGTGTGTATGATGCATATAGCATATCATGTGTCGACATGAGAAAAAAATAAACACAACTTCATGTATCCTTGACCTAAAGAAGTGCCTATTGGTCAGTCACATAACAGACTTTCCTCTACAAACAAAAACCATAAGAAAGGAACACAGTGTAGATTCAGAAAAAAAAAACTCCTATTTATTGTCATGACAACACCAAAGTTAAAACTCAGTAGAATGATACATTTTATCATTCTATCATTCTTTCCACAATTCATAAACAATCATTCATTTTACCTGTTTTATTCAAATAATGAAAAAAATAGGCTATGTAGCATTGCCCTGGTACACGGCAATTGTTCCACAATCTAAATGCTGGTTTGTTTTACAGAGCACGGACCCAGTCAAAATGTTTACAGAAGCTGCTCTGAATTCATGTTGTCATAGCATTATCACCCCTAGAATCTGGGCTGAATCTCTTTGGTTTCATACCAGCCTTTATTGTTGATTCTGAGCAGAGTTAAAGCTGTCAAGTCTGTCAGGAGGAGGAGAAGTGAGAATGACACCTGAAGTTTATCCATGCCCTGTTCTCTTACCACTCTTGCCTGGAGCCAATCTGGTCACCCAGAGAACTGTTTCATTCTGTTTTGTCTGATTTCTTAACACACGAGTGTCTAATGCTCATTAGGGCTGCATTTATTTAATCAAAAATATAGTACAAAAGTAATATTCTGAAATACCACAATTTAAAAGAAAGTTTTCTATTAGCCAATAATATATATTAAAATGCAATTTGTGCTGGTAAAGCTGGAGTTTTCAGCTGCTATTACTCCAGTCTTCA
Source organism: Sinocyclocheilus anshuiensis (assembly GCF_001515605.1). Classification (NCBI taxonomy): domain Eukaryota; kingdom Metazoa; phylum Chordata; class Actinopteri; order Cypriniformes; family Cyprinidae; genus Sinocyclocheilus; species Sinocyclocheilus anshuiensis. The sequence goes on from NW_015555746.1 coordinate 294,218, forward strand.
GTGTCACATGATCCATAAAATATCATTTTAATATGATGAAACATTTCTTAATAACCCAGCACCAAATTGGGCTACTGAAAATTCAGCTTTGCCATTACAGGAATAAATGACAGTTCCCTTTCATGGGAACTTCGAACTGCGTCCTCTAGGGGTCGCTATGGGGCACGCCTCGCCGTGA
>NW_015555746.1:295114-313419 GCF_001515605.1 Sinocyclocheilus anshuiensis
TCTCTTTTCGAGGAAAGAGGGGCAGCCATCTGCTTCCCGCGATTCAGGACCCGCCGCTGCTGAGGCACGGAAGGGTATGAGCTTGTGGGGATCGCAGGTGGATTTGGCCGATGAGTTTGAAGAGGGGTTTCCCTTTCGCGATCGTCGGCTGTGCACGAGAGTGAGCCACTGGAGGATGATGTTACTTCATTAACATTGTCTGATTCAGGGGCCATTGCTCTGCTGGGATCAGCCCAGCAAAAGCCTACTCAGGGAACCATGGTTACATAAGTAACCTGAGACGATATATTAAAATAATATTAAATAGAAAATAGTTCCTTTAAATTGTAATAATATTTCATGATAGTACTGTTTTTAACTGTAGCCTATTTTTGATCAAATAAATGCAGCCTTGGTGAGCATAAGAATTTTTGTCAAAAACATTTTTTTTTTAAATGCACCTTTAGAGGATATTCAAAACTGAAACTAGAAAACAACTTTAACTTTGCAGACACACGTATCTCATTAAAAGTCAAATGTATTATTTTTATTCCTTGTTTCGCAAAAAAAAGCAATCTAGTCAAGCTGATTTGATCATTCTGAAATTGGCACTGTTGGGATGCATTATAGTCTACATAAGGCTCTACTATTCTTTACTGGTGCTGTGTGTTGATCTTGAATGTCAGCTTCATGTTGTTTTGAAAGGTTCTTGGTGGCTTTGAACATTTATCCACCCAACCAAGTCCTGCTGTCATAACACTTCATACTTCACAATCACAACAACAGAGAAGAAACACTTTTATTTTTATAAGAGGATCGAGTGCAAGGCAGCAACATGAGAAGGAAAACCTAAACATATATATCTGTTTTATCTATTCTTAAACATTAGAGAAACAGTCCATACTCTAATCCCTGCTTTTTTCATGATGTCATTACAAACACTAGGTAGGTCTATTGTATGCGCTCACTGACAATGTTATGTGATGTAATAAAGTTAGACTATATTATTTAATGATATATTATGAATGTCTAATAAATCGAATAGCCTATTACATGACGTTTTGACTACACGTTTCACAGTGTAAAATAGACCACAACGTTTTTATTTGAATAGCTAGCAATAAAATGTGTGACATGTTATGAAATGTCCTCACAATGTTCTCAAAACACGGGAGAGGTAAGCATGTTGAGATTAGGCCTAAGTAATAAATCAAGTGACTAAAATGCGAGAGGGTGATCATATTTTTCATGTTTACGTCTTGTTTATTAAGAGTCCCTCAGGTGTAACAAATGGGATTTTGTTTATCTACACTCCACGCCTGATTGGCTGCCTATATTGTGTAGCATTATGACAAATAAATAATTGATTGGCGAATATCTCGCTATTGCACTCAGGAAAAATCAAAAGGCACTTTGAAAGACATCGGACTTACTGCGCACTTAATGAGAAAGGAAATTATTTCCCTTTATTGCCTCTTTTTAGACCACCTTTGGTATCACAAATAAACCAAAATGTTATATATTTCTAAGACTTCGTTATCTTTCGACTGCCAGAGGCCAGGGCCCGTCTTCTCCTGCCATCTAATGGTCAGAGCTAGTACTGCAAGTAAGTGTCTCCTACACTGACACAGACGCACTGTACATTCTAGTGAATACAGGAATCCAACAAAAAACATTTTACCCCTAAAATGAAAAGAAAATAATGATTTATATATTAATAAATAACAAGGTACCGAAAATGACATCGTTAATTTCTTGCATTTTGTATCATTATGTAATGACAATCAAGCACACATAATCAAGTAAATTATTAAATAAAATTATTATTATTAATAATAATGTTTATTTATTTGTTTGTTTGTTTAGTCCAGTAATAACAATATTTATATTTATGTGTTTTTATTGAATTTGGGCTGAAATGTAATCTTAATAATGTAAGTGAGATATAATAACACAGTAATTTGTAGCATTATGAACACAAGCATTATATGAAATGGGCTTCAGCTAAAAAGGAAAATGACAAAAATTCGAAAATTACTAATTTCTCACATTTTGTGATTATTTAATAATTATGCACACATAATTAAGAAAAACTGAAATAAAATGTAAAATTCAATATTAATATGAAAATAATAGTATTGTCTATAATATAATAATATATACACTAATATTATAAATACACACACATTTTAATAATACTAATAACAAGTTGTTAATAATAATAATAATTATTATTATATTAAATTACTAAATGCTACATACAGTATATATATATATATATATATATATACACACACACACACATACATACATACACATGTACATATACATAAGTACACACCTTTTAATAGTAATATTAATAACAACAACTATTATTATTATTATGTTTATTTTTTCCCCCCAAGTCCAGTAATAAAATGTTTTCATTTGTAATATTTTTATTTATGTGTTTTATTGATTTTGGGCTGAATTTTATTCACATTAATGTAAGTTTTAAAGTGAAAGTTGTGCATAATGTGTAGTATTATGAACACAAGCTTTACATAACACAAGCTTCAACTGATCCATTTCATCTAAAATTAAAAAAAGCACAACAACTTAATGTAAGGTCAAAAAAAAAAAGTGTATTTATTTGGACTTAAGAATGGTTCACATCCAAACAGTGGGGTGGTGTAGGATAACATCACAGGGGGGTAAATCCAACCATTCAAACACTCATTTGAGAACAGCATCACTAAACAAAAAGTGTTTAGAGGAGGAAAAAAACCCAAACGACAGTTTTCACAACCCACTACTACAGACAGATGGCACTTTTGTCCTGTGGAACACTGTGTCCAGAGAAGGAGAAAGCCTATATTTTCTGTTAGCATACAATAAACACCCACTGTGGCATACGTACAATACACGCCCAATGTAGCATACATTCCCAAAACATACTTCCAGTAACATCACATACAGTCTATTAAGTACAAGGATGCACCAAGTGCCTTAGTAATCGTGCAAGTACCATACAACATCCTATTATCAGACCAACACGGCCTTAAATACTGCAATGCATTAGCTTGGGTAGAAGATTTAACTTAACAGCAAAAGTATACGCTTTTCACAGCACAGCCTTGAGTTCACTGGCAGAGGAGAGATAGACAGAGATGAGTGACACAACCATGACTATTTTAGTATGTTACGACGGCCTTAAAAACTGCAATGCATTAGCTTGGGTAGAAGATTTAACTTAACAGCAAAAGTATACGCTTTTCACAGCACAGCCTTGAGTTCACTGGCAGAGGAGAGATAGACAGAGATGAGTGACACAACCATGACTATTTTAGTATGTTACGGATGGCAGTTTCTGTAAACTTGATATCATTTATCAAACATCGGCTCGTTACATAAGCGCTACTATACAGTATATACTAGATGAGCTGTACAACAGATATATGAGAACGTGATGCGCTGACTTTCCCGAGCAGAAGTCTGATACTCAAGTATTCAAATGCATGAAACTCAAAATGACACTCAAAGGCATGATTACAGCATGAGTATGGTTGTGGGTTTCTCAACGTACACTGATTTACGTGATCCTTTGAGTTAAAGAATGACACTAAAACAAGATAAGCTGTAGAACATATGAGAAATAGTGAGAAATGTGGTTACATTTGTAACAAACAGCTTCATGTCTGCCAACTGTTTTTATTTTCTCCTGCCTATCCTATACCAGCACTGACCAACAGAGGGAGGTTGTGAGCAGGGACAGACCATTTAAGGCCACCAGAGGGCAGTATTTGTCTTAGCCCTTATGTTAATGGTAATGCAAGGGCTCTCACACTTTTATTAATACATTTCCATTACCTTTTTGTCAGTTATAATTACTAGATGAGAATTTATCTTGGTATATTTGAGGATTATTATTATTATTAATAACAATTTTTTTAAAAATTACATTTTTAATTAAATTTTAATTGACATCTTTATTTGGAGCCAATTAATTGTTTTCAATGAGAATAACGAAAAACTCATACTTGTATTTACTAACTGACGATACTTTACATTCTTTTTAAATGACTTTAGAGGCCTGGAAATATCAGAGAATTATAAAATTGAGATGTCCATTGTCCAGGCCTCAAAAGTCATTTTAAAAATCGTCAGTTTCTATAGTAAATACAGGTACGAGTTTTCCTGTTATTCTGTAACAATTAACAATGCATTTTCTATAAACTTGGGAACGCTTTATTGCAAATCACAGAAGAATGAACCAAAACAGTCTGTTTTATACACTGAATTAGGAATTATGTATTGCAGTATTCTACATAATATCTTTACTGTAAATAAATTTAAGCCCTCATCCATCCAGGTGTAATTATGTAAAGGTGTCAATTTTCTATAGAATTTTATTGCTAGCCAATTAATTACTTTCAAGCTGAGAATATCTAGAAAAAATCATACAGTATCTTTATTCACTATAGAAATTGCCATTATTTTAATGGCTTTGGACGCCCGGAAATCTCAATTTTCTACGACCATGGAAACGCTTTACTTCAAATCGCAGAAAAAATGGCCCAAAACAGTCTGTTTTATACATTGAATTATGACTGCTATATTATGCATGTTCTTTACTGTAAACAGAATTAAACCCTCATCCATCCAGATGTAATTATGCAGAAGTGTCATGGATGAATTCAAATGAACGTCCAGAAATAGATATGTGCCCTAGTAATAGTGAATAATAGTCTTTATGCATATGATAAAATGATGCCTATGTGGAAGTGGTATGGTAAGAGACATTATAAACAAAATTAGAATCACTTCCTGAGATGAGCTGAATCCTCACAGCTACAGACCTAGTTTCAAATCGCTCCCTTGTGGCTAAAGGCTAACGTATTTTAGGACATTGTGCGTTGTATCTAGGGAAAGGCACCACTATCAGTCTTTGAACAGTGTTGCTTGGTAAAGAGAAGCACGTGCAAGTCAGTCTCCCTCACATGCGGACAACAGGCCCATGCTACCACAAAGCTGAGGAATTCGGACAGAAGCTGATTACCAGTCATTTCCAAGTAATTCAAGATGGCAGCAACAGTACACGGAGTCTCAGAAGAGATTTTCAAAAAAAATGTTACGCCCCAAATGCAAGTGTAAATCAGCATGGCACCAACGAAAAACGTAAGACTAACAGAGACATATCAGAATCAGAATGAGCTTTGTGATGTATGATATGATGTAACAGCTCAAGCATGACATCAAACGCAAATCTAGAGATATTTCTAGATTACAAATTGTGCGTAGTAACAGTACTGTTTTCTTAAGAGAACCATTTTTATGTCATTAAATTTTTTCCTTACACAAGCTTTCACATACTGTGTCATTCTGATTGGACTGCGTGAAGTGGCAAATCCTAAGGCAAACCGCAAAAGTAAAATCGGTGAAGACGATGAGATTAAAGCTTTGGGCTCAGTGTGTTTAAGTGGATATCTAGGTCAGTCGGGCAAATTTTGTACACGGCTGGGTATTCCCTCTTCAAGCACAGCTCAGGGAGGAGGGGTAACGCTGAAGATGAACCGGAGATGATATGACAGATTGGGGGCAGTGGAGTTTCTCTTGTTGGAGCTGGTTTCTCTAGGCTATTGAATATTTAGATGTGGAGGAGGGATCTGTACATCACCACAGAGAGTGTGGCATGGATTTACAAATGCATCATTCATTGCACTAGAAAAGATGCTTTACTTTGCATCCTATATCTACCAAAAACAAGACTTTTTGGTGAATCTAACAAAAATTTGTCCCAAGACCAAAAGAAAAAAATATGAAAATATATTTTGAAGAAAAAAAATGAGTCATTTTAGGATATTTTTGTATTATTGTATATTTATACATTTTTTTGTATTATGATATTATCACATAGTACACTTAGATCGGGAGGAGGCATCTGTCCCTAGTCAGAGATAGTGTGGTATGCATTTACAAATGTATCTGGGAAATATGGTATATTTGACATACACAAGTTTTCGAGTGAATCTCACAAAAATATGTCCGGATCATCATAAAATCAAAAGAAAAAAAAATGAGTCCTGTAAGAATTTTCTGTTATGATATTATTGCTGTTGACAATTTTTTGACAAATTCTCATCAAAAGTCCCGGGCACGTTTGGTGCGATTCATCCTTCTACTTGGGTAGCTTGTGTGTCATCCGGTTATTTTAGTAAGTATTAATATTCATGTAATCAGTTGACAGAGTATATATGGAATACATGTCCAAAGCAGGACTATTTGAAATATGTAAATAATGGATGCTTGCAATAACATGAAGCTCATTGGAATGCCTTAAAGCCACGTAACTTTATAAGAATCAAGTATTTCATTGTGTAAATTAGGTATGATGAACTGCTTTTTCTATTAGAAAGCTGATGTGATCCAAAAAACACAGAGAAGAAAAAAGTACAGCACTCTCCAAACTAATATTAATATTAATGGCTCAGACTATTGATTGATTATTTGTTTGCGTCTTGGTTGTAAATGTTTTTGATAAAAGCCGTTCTAGTCTCCCTGTCTGTTCTGTCCTCGGCTGTACAAGATTGACACTTCTACCCAAATTTATATACAAGTAAAACTACATTTTACCACAGGTTTCTTACAATTAGTTGGTATACTGGTTTTCTGCATCTCATATATGTATACAGCTTGGCTATGTTGTTACTTAGATGTATATCGCTTATTCTACAAACGAAAGGCATTACAAGTTCAAGTACAGTATATCTCTATTTACAAAAGCTCAAAGGTAGCTGGCCGTGTTAGAGTCTTTGAGTGACCATTTGGTTCTATTATATGTACAGTCCAGTTCTGGAGGGCGGGACTTATCACTAATTTTAAAACAGTCCTCCAATGAGAGTTTACTCATTCATTAATAACAGAACTCTTCTGGCCAACCAGTGCAGAGAGAAACAAATGCAAACCACTCTTTTGATCTTGGTCTAAATAAAAATGTGGCCAAAAAGGACAAGTTAATAGTAATTCTGAGGTAAAAATAATAATAAAAAGAGGAATTTATCTTTTTTCAACCTTCTTTTTATCATAGCATGAAATTTTCCCTGGAATTGTCTTTTATCCCTCGTATTTTTTTTTTCACAGAGAGGGCAGGAAATGATGAGAAGAACGGAATGGAATGGGAAAATCACCTGAGCCAGACTCGACTCACATCATCCGCAACCAGGCTCAACACGTCAAACCACTAGGCCACAGCTCAGCTGCATTTCTAGAACTCTCAAAGGCTCAAAAAATCAATTCAGAAACGAAATAGCACTCCTGAACCTTCCTGGAATGAGCATCTAGCCCTCACCAGCGCACCACGGGCCTGCTGTTGCTGCTACATGGTCCCGGGGTTCTCACCAGAGTTGGTGGAGGAAGCGGCAGCATTGCTCGCGTTGTTTGAAAAGATCTTCTCTGTGGGGGTCACGGCAGGGCTTCCCACCCCAGAGGAGCTGGAGCTGCTGGAGCGGTGCTGCGTGGGCGGGGGTCGCATGGGTCTCATAGGTGGAGGTCTGAGCTGGGCTCCGGCCAATCTGGCGGACAGTGCCGGTTTAAAGGTGGTCATCATCTCCATAGTGGAGCTGCTGCTGCGTCTCAGGGCCGCGTCCGGGTCTCGGATCATGATGGTGTGTAAGGGGCTCGCTGGCTCTGAGCTCACAGGGTTCTTAAGCGGTTCTAACGTATCCAGAACAACGTCGGGAGCTTGTTTGATTGTGTTTTGGCGTTCCAATTCACGGAGCTCATGAAGTGCGGTGTTCATTGTCTTCTCAATATCCTGTAACAAAAAATATTGTTGACTTTTTACACAGTTTTTTGTTTTAGATTTTGACTTTTGATAAAAATATTCTTTAAAAATATGGACTAAGCTTAGATATTTTTCTTTCTTTTTTTTTAAGTGGCATTGAATTGTACTTAATAAAGACAACATTTGATATTAAACCAAATGTTCAAGCATTTTATTCACAACCTAGTGTAGGTTTTATGTAAACAGTATGCTTTAATAATTTTTTTTTAACAACAATTTTGGCAAAATATCAACTAAATTTCAATATTTTTCATTTCAGTCTAAAATAGCATTGAATTGTAGTCAAACAAAAATAATATTTGAAATTAAACTAAAAGCATTTTAATCATAATCCGTTTGAATGATACCAATAAAATTAAAATGCCAATAAATTTAATTTGACGAAAACAACATTTAAAAATAGATTAAATGTTCATGCATTTTTTTCATAATATCATTTAAGTTTTTTGTCAACAAATAATTTATCATTATCACAATGAAGATTTTTCTTGTTGTTATGAAACCCCATTTTTTGTTTAGTTTTGATGATGAGATAAACTGAACAAATGTTATATATTCATGAAAAATGCTGTTTTTTTTAGTCATTATGCTGAAAATAACTCTCGGTACTTCATTAACTGGACTCATTTGTCTTGAGTATTGCTAATATAACAAGGTTAAGCATTAGGGATGTGTTTAAACCCTCCAGCACCACTAATAATGATGATGTGAGAAAATGATCGATAACTTCAATTTGTCGGTTTCTGCACAGAGATTATTTACGGAGCTATATGGCCTTAGAAATCTCTCATTTTTCCTGGAAATTCATCTTACTTTCTTCGGAAGCGGTCTAGTATATCACAGAGGCAGATTATGTTTGATATACACACAGTGTCGCTGCCGTCCTGATAAGACTATAAACTCCCTGCTTTCCCAGTCTCTTTCAAGACTGTCCTCTGTCTCGCAGCTGAGCATGCCATAAAAATTTAATGTTCAGAAGATAAAAGGCTCATGAAGACACATGCTCACACACACACACACACACACACACAAAAGTACCTTGCAAGGTCTTATTACTGAGCAGATGTCATCAATAACCCCACACACCGCCCTAAACACATTTACACACATTTCCCAAACTGCACATCAAGCAGTAACGTTAATGAGATCATGCAGGCTGCGCTTATAATGCATTATCAATATACAAAACAACACATTTCTGTCCAGCAATATCAATCATACCTCCATTTTGATGTCTGTATTCACATAAGCCATTTTCTTTTCATTAGGTGAGTGTAGACACAAAGGGGCCATTTCAAAAGATCATTAACTGTTCCGTGTGTCACAGACTTCATTATTTAACAGTGCGCAAATGAAACACATGGATCAGTGGCAGCCTATCCCGTTCATGCTGCTATCTGCTTTAGTGCCAGCTCTTTGTTTCTGCTGGACTAAATCTTGCCAGCTTCTTCAGCCTCACAGAATTCTAGGCTAATTGAAAGGCTCAAGAGAAAAACCAAAACGCTTTCATGACTACAACTTAAAAGACATTTTGAATCCTTCTGAGCTTTGATTTATAAGGGTACAAAATATAAGAAGATTTATAGTACACTTACCAAGAATATTTGAATGTTTGATCTCAGCAATAGCAAACTGTTTAAAATAATTATATATCTAAATCACAGTGATTTAATCAGATTACGATCATTAATCAAAATATATTTTACGGCTTTTTATAATAATTAGTGGTGCTTGCTTACTATTTTTCTGCCCAAAACTTTGCGGTGTAAGCCTTGACTTGTATGATGGCTCAAGTAGTGCAATTGAGGAGAGGTGCTATTACTTTTGTATCAGTTTTTTCTCTCAGTTTAGTTTTCATAATGTTTTCACATAATTAAAAAAAAAGAAAAGTTACTTGTTTTTAAATACCTTAATTGTATCTACAATTTATCTACTATTTTTTCATTTGAAACTTATTAAATAAATAAATAAAAATGGTACTTATTGGATAATTTTATTATACAATGACGTTCATACATTTTCAAAAATACAGTAAAAATTTAATATTGTGAAATATTATTACAATTTAAAATAACTTTTTTCTATACAAATATATATTGAAAATGTCATTATTCCTATGATGTAAAAGCTGAATTGTCAGCAGTCATTTCTCCAGGTTACAGTGTGCATTTCTAATATAATATATTTCTAATAAACATTTCCAATTAATATCAGTGTTGAAAACGGTTGAAGCATCTAGTTCGGTAGTTGAAAACTATTAGTAGTTCCCAAAAATATGAAGCAGCACAACTGTTTTCAACATTGATAATAAGAAGAAATGTTTCTTGAGCAGCAAATCAGCATATCAGAATGATTTCTGAAGGATCATGTGGCACTGAAGACTGGAGTAATGATGCTTAAAATTCAGCTTTGCCATTTCAGGAATAAATTAGATATATTCAGATAGAAAAATGTATTTTAAATTGTAATAATATTTCACAATATTACTATTTTTACTGTACTTTGATCAAATAAATACAGTCTCGGTGAATATAACAGACTTCTTTCAAAAATATAAAAAAAATCTTTATGGTTTCAAACTTTTGACCTCCAGTGTACACACACACACACACACACACACACACACCTCTGCTAAAGCCTCAGCCTCCAAGGACTTGTGGTCTCCTAGGCTGCTGTGTCTTGTTGCTCCTGGCAAAGGCCTGAGCGGGTGACCCTCAGGATAGACCTTTCTCTCAGGGTAGTTAATGCTGCCTGCACTGCCAAAGGTTCCCAAACGTCTCTTCTCAGGACTCTCTATGTGGCCTCTACTGACCGCCACCTTGTGGGGGCTGCTGGCGTAGGCGGTGGCCCGCGGCGGTGTGTCTCGGGGAGGACTGTGAGAGTCGGTGCCACTGCGGCGCCGAGGAATGGCAGACCCATCCGAACGCAACCTAACCCTGCATAAACACACAACGAGATGGTAAAAATCTTAAATGCAGTCCGTCAATGCTGTTTTTGATTCAAAGCAGACTGCAAATAGAGTCAAAAAAGTTTTGTTAATTATTTGTGCCACAAACAAGATGAATACATAAACAAGCTGCGAGGAGAAACAGGACAAGATTAAACACTTTAATTCAGATCCTTATTTTTTTCCTGAGGATGAAAATATGTGGAATAACTACAAGCAGAATTCTGCATAATCAGCCACTGACCGGCCCATGACCCCGCCGAAGTTGTAATCAGGCGAAGGTTCACACGGGGACTGCAGATCGTTTTTGGATGAGGCTTTATCGTCCAGTAAAGGTCCACTGCTGGCCTCGCTGTCAGCCTTCTGACTCAGACTATCAGAGAACGCATCATCCCTAAAGAGATAGAGACAAAAATCCTTCCGGTTACTCTGATGGTCTGTGAAGGATTCCAAGTGGTGCAATTTGATTGGCTGATTTAAACAAAAAATAGACCAAAATAATTAAAAACTATTATTTAAAAGAATAATAAAAACACTTAATTAACAGAGAGAACAGAAATAGGCAAAATTGTGGATTATTTTTAAGTTATTTCAAAATGGTAGGTAATTGTTTTGAGGCATTTGGTGGTGTGTCTTTAATTAAAACACTAGTTTGTCTTACAGTAAAAACAGTAATATTGTGAAATATATTACAATTTAGAATAACTGTAATTTACAATTTAATGAAATTTATTTAAAATAAAAATAAATTAAAATTTAATGAAAAAGTGTTTGGTAATCTGAAGTTGAAAAAAAAAGTCTCAGAAAAAGTCTACAGCCCAAATGTTTCATTATGCAATCTTTCAGCAATTCATTTTTCTGAGTGCCTTTTGAACACACTAAATGGACTGAAGGACATGCTTGTTGGACCCTTAATTTCAAAACCATTGCCATTAAGAGGAAGCTGATCCTCTCTAACAGCTTTCTTCTGGTATGGTCTTCCACTAGATGTTTGAACATGGATTCAGAAATTTGCTCCTATTCAAACATGCAGTTTGGGGTTGAATTTACAGCACAGATAGCTACTGTGATACAAGATTTTGGTCATTCTGCCCATCCTCTTTTCATTTTAGCAACCTCAATTTTCCTTATTTGCTGCTGTCAAATTTTGCAATGTTAGGAACGGAGCTTGGACCGACCCTTTTAATAATCTCATTCATCAAACTGACACCGGTTAGACCATACAAAGAGATAATGAGCATGTCATCATTTTAGTAATTACTGAAACAGCGGTAGGACAGTTAATATCAGCTGATGACATAAATATGATCAACTCAAGGATGTTGCAATTAACTTTTTTCACTTTCATGTCATCTCAAGACCTCATGAAGCAGTAACAGAGGAGCAGAAAGCCCCTGAACACTTGATAGGCTTACTTTCAACTCACTTTAACCTCAGTGAAGTACGTCATGTCCCATTGCACCCAACAAGCTTTGACATAAATGCATGCCTAGCACATTACGGCACAACTAATGCTTGGTGCTTCAGAAACACAATTAGACTCTTATAGTGTAAGAAAGGTTCCCTGCCAAAGACATAAGGGCATTCTTTAACTACCACTCAGTGCTGTTAAATTTTAATTAAAGTCTAAAGTGTTAATGGCGGGAACTATTTGATTCTCACTTGAGCTATTAAGGTATGAACTCAGGCCAGATGGCCTGGTTGATTAGTCATATATTACCCAAAGGGCAACACTTTCACAAGGCAACATGTATTGAACTGTCCTGTAACTAGTTTCAGGGATATAAAAATAAACATATTTTGAAAAAAACAATGCAATTTTTAATTTAGATACTTACAAGTCTTGTACTACTATATACTGGTGAGGTATGAGTCCGTCAACCCCGTTGTGTCGGCCCTCCCACCAGTCCTCAGATGCACGATGATACAGCAAAAGGGATGCACCTTTTTTGAAGGACAGCTCTCGAGGAGTCCGACCCATGTAATCAAACTTTGCAATAGCTTCGATCTGCTCAACCTCTGTGTATGAGAGAGAGAGAGAGAGAGAGAGAGAGAGCAACAGGGAAAGTAGCACTCATTAACATGTTTGCACAGAGAATTATGTGAACAATTTTTCAGAGAGCTTCAAAGCACTGCAACAGACTCAAAATCTGTCATGCTCCCTGCTGGTTCTCAGCAAAAACACACACACTCACACCGTGTCTTGGCCAGGCGCGATATGACAAGTTTCCAGCGACAAGCAATTTGTCTGTCCAAACAAAGCGCAAAACTGCTGCATGACATGGAACGTATTAGAAGTTTTACATATACAGTTATGTGAGGTAAGATTTTGAAGCAATTATATTTCATAGTGGGTGAACTGGACTGCAGAAATAGAAACCATTTTATACACAGATTTTATACACAAAAAGTACTGCAAAGTCCATTGATTGTCTTAATTCTCTGAAAACAATAAAGCAAAGCAAGAACAAAACAAAAAAACAATGCAAAATGCCATTTTACTACACAAAAGTCCATAGATGAATTGTCACAATTCACAAAAAACAAAACCAAAGCAAGCCAAACAAAAACAAAACAAAAGCAAGCAAAACAAATGCAAAGCACATTAAAAAAAAATTTGTTTTGAAGGAAGCGCATCAAAACAAAACAGCAAAAACCAAAACTTAGTCACTGAACAAAACGAAAAGCAAGCAAAACAAACACTAAGCACATAAAAATAAAATAAAACAACAAAAAACAACTTAGTTTTGAATGAAGCACATCAAAACAAAACAGCAAAAAACAAAACTTAGTCATTGGACAAAAAGGAACATGGATCTCCGCAATGCAATATTTCAGACTTGCTTCTATATTGAAGAAACACACTGCATTCAGTATGATCAAGTGTACTTACACCGTTCATTTATTTTTAGGGCAGAATGACAGATGTGACTGATCAGTCAGCAACAACAAAAAATACTGTTCAACAACATAGCTTAGAAAAACAGGCTTGTGCACAACAAAAGCTTGAATGCGCATTTATTTGTCAAATAGGTTCTGTATTCAGTATCATACAGACTCACATTTATCACAAAAGGTCTCAAACATCAGGATATGATCTCATCTTTTACCCCATCAGGACCACAAAGAAACAGGCACATTTCTAATACAGATGGGCTGCTAAAAATGCACAGTGGACTTTATCTAAATCCGATCAAATCTGCCACCCAGCTTCCATTTAACGTGACCACTGCCATCGCATGACCACAAATCAGTTCACGCTTCACCCCCCCAGACGCTGCCAGGGGCAAACAGACAGTGGGGTCATTCAGGGTTAAGGAGATATACAGAGCAAATCAGTGCCTGGCAGGAAATCTCCAAGTCGACTAGAAGAAACCAATCAGTTTCATTAGGGTCTCCACCCAGGGGTGAAATTAAATACAGGCATGGCACAGAAGTGGAAGGAAAGAGGAAGAATGGAAATGGAGAGAGGGAGAAAATCAGCCTTTGCAATTCTGTATTCGTCTGATTGTTTCCATTATGACTGCACCTGATTGGCTGGATTGAAGGCTCAAAATCTGATTGCGATTTCTCAGCATGCGCCGGGGGTAATAGGGGAAGTTGCAATAGCGCTGTTTTGGAGCTAAAGCATGTGACTTCAAACAGTCCTGAAGTCATGCATAAGGCAGGCTGTGGCTGATGAGCTCCTGAGGGAAGGCTGATTCCAGATCAGAGCACCAGACAGATCAAAACAGAATGTCAGTGAGGATCACAAACATAAGCACACACAGATTTACCCAATAACATACTGTTTAAAGCAGTTTATAGAGCTACCTCTAAAAACATGATTACTTTGAATGTTTTATGTTACGGCTCAACAACAAAAAATGACCAATAAAATGAATTTTGACTATTTTGGAATGGAATACTACCATACTGCTTTTTGGTTAGCCTACACTTAATAGCCTACAGCTTAATACGTATAAACAAGTTATGCATTATGTAATATGTGGCATTGTTGTCGCATGACCTTATTAAAGTCCACTCACAGTTACAGTCACAAATTCTGTCATAATTTACTCACCCTCATATCTTTCTAAACCTGTATGCATTTCTTCATTCTGCACTGCAAAAAAATTTTCTGCAGAATGTTTGGGTTCCCATTGACTTCCTTTGTATGGACAAAAAATATAATGGAAGTTAAGAGGAACTGAAACGATTTGTTTACCAACATTCTTCAAAATATCTTATTTCATATTCCACGGATGAAAGCATGTCATATAGTTTGGGAATGAAATGAGGGTGAGTAAATTATGACAAATTATTTTTGGGTGAACTATCCCTTTAATTTTGTCACATGGACTCACATGCATGCTTAATTTCATGAGTGGCATGGAATTATGTATATATTATTATGTATATACAGTATATATAAATATATGTTATCTACTACACATTTTAGTAGCATGTTTAGAACTTATATACAGCACATATTACATACAGCAGAAATATTAAAATTATAGCAGTATGCATTTCCAATCATTATACATAATCTCCACAATAAATAACGTTTTTCTCTCTCTTTTTGTCTTTGTAAAGGTCTGAAATTATAGCCTCTCTGCTGCCCCCACCAGCTTTGGAGCACCATTGACATTTATGTGACGTTATCACAGGCTGACTAAGTGCAACATAATGTTGTCTGGAAAATGTCAGGCCTAGAGAAATTATCCTGAAGTATGCATTTACAATGCAAGACAAGGCTGGTCATACAAACTCAACATGGTGGCCATCACGAGGGGGCAACCTGCTGAATGAACAGCCTTTTAAAATCCACCTCATTCAATGCTCCTGTGAATGTGTGAGACTTCCGATTCTATAGGTAAAATAGCTAGAAGAATAAGAAAATGTGGTAAATGGTGCTACAAACCAGTGTGTTTATGATTAGGATGATAGAGTATAATAAATTGAAATAATAAGATAACAAAAACCAGTTTGCAATATCAAATAGCATAAAAGGCTTTTTAATACATCTAAAATGAATGTAAGTAGCTAACACAAGAAACATCGAACATTCAAGCTAAAAACTGTAGCAGCCGCTCTTAATTTAAAAATAAGGAATAGCTTGCTACAGAAGGTCTGAATGTTTACCATTTTAAAGATTTGCAAAAAGTACTGCAGCATTCATTTCGAGTAAATTTTAAATGGAAAAATAACGAGTGCACCTTTCAACAGAAAAAACAACTATATTCTATTTTAGTGTTAAAAAGGATCCACTCTTAACCCATTAGTTTAGAGCAGAACCATTTTAGTGAAACTGAAAAGAAAAAAAAACTTCTTGAATGAGCAGTGAGCTGTATGCGAGAGATGGTATCAGTGATGTGGCTGGTGTTTGGGGTTAGCGAGCGAGAGCAGCTCCATCAATCAGTAAATGAAGGGAGCAAGCACAGGAAGCCCCGTGAGACCTGGTTACTCACCCTGAACAAAGAGCATGTAAGAGAGAGGGAGAGAAGAAAACAAAGTGATAAAAGGCAAAGGAGGAGGCAATTAAGCAGAGAAAACCAAGGGCTGGAAGAGAGAGATGAAGCGCAAAGATTGCTGAAACTGGGCCGAAAGAGATATTTCCGTCTGTGTCTTCATTTAATATAGCAATGGA
This sequence comes from Sinocyclocheilus anshuiensis, assembly GCF_001515605.1. Classification (NCBI taxonomy): domain Eukaryota; kingdom Metazoa; phylum Chordata; class Actinopteri; order Cypriniformes; family Cyprinidae; genus Sinocyclocheilus; species Sinocyclocheilus anshuiensis. Next base: position 311,495 of record NW_015555746.1, read on the forward strand.
AACATCGCTAGACTATCATTTACATGTGAGAAATGAAGAGGGTGAAGGGGGAGAGAGGAAGGGAGTGAAGAAAAAGCAGAGAGAACGACATTTTCAAGACCTGGAACCTCATATAACAGCTTATGAATCTGTACTGCCAGGTTTCAATTTGAGATCATCTTTCTTATCTCCTCACACTGCTGAAAAGGCACTACTCTGATTGGCTGAGCTAAATGTCAATTATAACATCCACCAAACACAACCTGGTGTGTATGAAGCATTTCTTTCAATTGTTTATATAAAAAATATATACAAATCTTCTTAAAGAACTAAATACAGTTCACCTAAATTATTACAAACTTATATACACATAATTTTTATTTTTTAAATATGAATTGTTTTCAGACAATATATCATATATTAAGTTTATTTTCTTACCCCACTAGTATTTTTTTAAATGCTAAAAAATACAAGAAATTATTCGCCACTGGGGTAAGAACAATAAACTTATTGTAATTATTGTAATATCTAACACATTTTGCTTTTCATTTAAATGCATTTTGCTTTAAAGATGGTTAGATATTTTCTGGAAAACACAACAAATACTGAAAGATTTTTTGCAGCACAGTCAAAGTCTCACATTGGCTGTGGTTGTATGAATAATATTTTTTTGTGGAAACTGTTTAGATCAAACTGAATATGACCCAGATGTTTCAATGCCAGCTTTGACATCTGATGTCAATTATGTGGTTGACATCCATGTGCACACACACATATACACACACACACAAGCCAGAAAGGTCAGCCAGAGCACAACACAGCAATGCTAATCAACACATCATCTTCAAAATACACAAGGCAAAGCAATTTTTCTGTTTTTTAAGAAGCAATATGTGGTCATTTTGATTCCTTTCAACCCCAAAGACTAGCATAAACATCTGATTGTATTTCTATTGGTTAAGTAAACGAAAAACCTCAAATGCTGATTTTTGCTTCTGGTTATTTGTGGTCTACTTTACAATACAATACAGAGCATGCAAAAAGCACTGAATTAATGCATAAATGCCTGTACCATCATCGCTCGTGTGTGGTTCGGTGCAGTTGTCCACTTCATCAATGGTGCCTGGTTCACTGTGAGGACTGTCACTGTGAATATGCACACATAAACAAACACAAAGAGGCAGAGATGTTTAAAAGCACAGTAAACACAATAACTGTACACATGATAATGCCAGCATTGGAAAAAACATGGCAATTATAGTTCTGCAATACCACGCAAACAGTAATCAATCCAGTATTAGAGACTCATGAAACAGCAAACTTTGTGGATTAAAAGTCATCAAGTTGTGGAGTCATTAGGCTTGATGTAAGAGTAAAATCAGAGTAACAAACAGCATTATGAGGCTTATTGCTTTTAAAACAGCATGTTCAATAAATACACTATCATTCAGAAGTCTGAGGTCAGTAAGTTTTTTTTAAAGAGAATAATACTTTTATTTAGCAAGGATGCATTGATTCTATTTTCATCTTAAATAAATACCGTTCTTTTGAATTTTCTATTTGTCAAAGAATCCTAAAAAGTATCATAGTTTCAACAATATTAAGCAGAAAATGGTGTTCAGCATGGATAATAATAGTGTTTCTTGAGCACCAAATCAGCATATTAGAATGATTTCTGAAGGATCATGTGACACAGAAGACTGGAGAAATGGCTGCTGAAAATTCAGCTTTGCCATCACATGAATAAATAACATTTTTAAAATATATAAAAAGACAGAAAGCAGTTATTTTAAACTATAACAATATTTCACAATGTTTTTGATCAAATAAATGCAGCATTGGCAAGCATAATGTAATTCATCAGATTAATCTAATTAATCAGAATCTAATTAAAAAAAAAATAATAAATAAATTATATATATATATATATATATATATAAACATTT
>NW_015555746.1:313941-344573 GCF_001515605.1 Sinocyclocheilus anshuiensis
TAAACATTTGACCCCAAACCTTTCAACAGTACTGTGTTTACATTTATTAATAATACTAACCAAAGCAAACAATTTCCATCACGTTCTTTGGTATACCATGTAATTCATGGTATATTAGTATCGTAATATTTTAGAACAATATTATATATCAAAGAACGGTGTGGAATTTCCTTCTCATACCAACACTGTGTCATGGTCCCATGACAATATTTTTTATAAGCCAAAATTATCTGTCTTATAAGTAGAAATATTGCTTTTAGCTATAGGTTACAAAAAAGTCTGCCTACGTTACTCCACTTTATATGACCTGAGTGCTAATCTCCCCATTCATAATATTGAGCTCAGTTTAAGCCACAGCTGGCTGTAATGGAGGAATTATGACATTCTTTAGTAACAACAAAATCCAGCTAGTCTAGAGCTCACCAGTACTCCTCTCCTCCAGTCATACATTTCTCATAGACAGGGCCGTCCAGCTCACGTGGGCTGGGGAAGATGACCTCGTGGTGGACGATGATGGTCTTGATGACCTCATTAACATGAGCCTGACAGGCCACAGGGTCCTGACCATCCGGGATGGGCATCAGAGTGGGTCCAAAACAGATGGCAAGGTTATATGAGTCCATCATGTTCTCATCACTGTACTGGGACAGACTAGAGATGAAGAGACAGTAAAAAAGTTCTTAAAGGTGATGCAATGCTGCAGGAATTATAAACTTTCAAAAACTTTCTCTCTTGCTCCAGCTGTCTATTTCAATATATTAATTCATAACTTTGTCCCAGAGAATTCATCTTCATGTACAGTGTATTATCTTTCAGCTCATCTCTCATTGGGAAGTCTCTTGACTGCAGAAGTGAAGTTCAAATGAGTCAGAGCTGCGAGCACCGAGAACAAATGAAAGGGGGAAGGAAGTCAGAGGGAAAACTCATGATGTGAAATCAAATTCTTTGTTCGGTCTGGGGGAGGGTGAGAACAGGAAGCATCAATAAAGAACCAGGAGAACAGGACAGGTATAGTACAGTACAGACTGATGGGTTTCTTCTGGCGTAAATATCCTCTAAAGCACTCCTTGACAGACGTGGTCATAAATTAAACAAGAATAGTGGGGGCTGTTGAATAGCTCTTTGTAAATATAAAGAATGTCTTTGCTTGTGACTGCTGCTATTCATATAAATGGTGATTTACTAGAAGATTTACAGTCTGAAGACAGAGATGCTGGGAAGGCAGAGTGGTAAAATTACAGATTAGACTCCCACTTTTGAGTATGTCTCATGTGTGTGACTGCAGGTCAACTAGTTTAAAGTATGCCACAAAAAACAGTTGGTGAAATACAAAACTTACTGATTTAGAAAAGCAAACAGGTATCGCATGACAATGATGATGGTACGAGGAAGGGTGACGATGATCTGCTGGATGTGGTGGGCTCTTTCCGCAGATGATTCAAGCTCTGAAACAAGAAATCGACAAATAAACGTAAAAAAATTTAAATGTACATTCAAAATGTACACAACTGTTGGTAAGACTGATTCGTGTTTTTGAAAGAAGACTCAACAAAGCTGCATTAATTTGATCAAACATACAGTAAAAACAGATTCTATTTTGAAATATTTTTGACAATTTAAAGTAACGGTTTTCTATTTAAATATATACTAGAATGTAATTTATTCCTTTAATGACAATGCTGAATTTTCAGCAGCCATTACTCCAGTCTTCAGTGTTACATAATCCTTCAGAAATCATATTAATATGCTGATTTGGTGCTCAGAAAACATTTCTGATTATTAATGTTGAAAACAGTTGTGCTGCTTATTTTGTAAAAACCATGATGCTTTTTTTTTCAAGATTCTTTGATTAAGTTCAAACTAATTTTATTTATTTGAAACCAATGTTCTGTAACATTAGAAATGTCTTTACTGTAACGTTTAAACATTTTTAATGCATTCTTGCTGAATAAAAACATTAATTAAAAAATATTAAATCAACATGAATGTTTACTTGCTTTTGAATGCTTTACTTTTTATGTTCTCTTGCCAGACATTTTTTCCCAAAAACAAAATATGTGACCTTGGACCACAAAACCAGTCTTAAGTGTAAATTTTTCAAAATTGTGATTTATACATCATCTGAAAGCTGAATAAATAAGCTTTCCATTGATGTATGGTTTGTTAGGATAGGACCGTATTTGGCCAAGATACAACTATTTGAATATCTGGAATCTGAGGGTGCAAAAAAATCTAAATATTGAGAAAATCGCCTTTAAAGGGGTCATATGATGCGATTTCAATTTTTCCTTTCTCTTTGGAGTGTTACAAGTGGATGCAATGAATGCCTCATTAATGGGTTTTCATGTTTTTGAATCATCGCTCCACTAATATGGTAGGGGCGTAACATTTACGTCACACGCTTGAGGTATTCGCGACTTAAGACTGGTTTTGTGGTCTAGGGTCACATATAAGAAACTGACAAATTGCTTTGTACTGTAAAATTGCAAAGATAAAGCCAAGCACCAGTAGAAACATACAAAAAATAACAGCAATCACTCCAGTGACATTTTTGACCTATCCTGCAGCTGAATGAAACACTCACTGATGGTGGAGATCAAATCCAGGAAGTGCTCCTTGGGGAAAAGAGGGTTCTCCAGCCCTCTGAAATACAGCTTGAGAACACCAGCCACAGAGTTGATGTCATGATCGCTCTGATCATCAACCAGTGGGTCCTCACCTGAAATAAATGATGGAAAAATAGTGATTATAGGAGAAAAAATACACACACTCCTAATATATAATAATACATTTTAAGTAAAGTAAGTAATAACACAATTAAATTAAGGGTCTACAAAAGAGGGATTTGTCTCTTTACAAGCGTAATAAAAACACAAATTTAAGCACTAGCAGGCAACTTAATATACTTAATTTTTGGACGCCAATGATTCAATTACCTGTGACACAATAACAAGGTTGCACATTAAAACATAGTTATTTATCAACAACACTGCTGTATAACACCTAATGACTAATAGCCTTATGGTATCATTTGTTTAGTTTATCTTGCATCCCACTTGTAGCTGAAATATGCGCTCATCCTCCATATCTGATGAATTGAGAAACTTAAAAAGACATGACGACAATTCCAGTAAAAGATTATCTGACCAGTTACTCTGGCTGTCCAATCCCTGTATTACTATTTTCAGAATTTGCTATTTGAATGTACTAAACGATTTTCTGTTATCATTATTATTCTTTTTTATTTTCTAGGTAGTAAATGTTTCAGTGCAAATGGAATGATTTTGACGATGGAATAGCCTTAGAAATGGCTTATATAATTTGATACATCATTTGTCAATATCAAAACCAGGCAGATGATTGTTTATATCTGCAAACATGAGCTACATGTAGAATCAATTTGTTTCACAGGAAAGCTTTTCTAAATTGAAATCCTGCCACCAAATTTAATTTTCTGATGTTATTTTCACCCTCTGCTCAGCAATGATGATCTGATGTGCGGAAGAAACATATTCACAGTTTGGAAAGTACATAAACAAAAGTAACTGAAAAATAATTACAGTTCATCTCTAGGGGCCTAACCTCTTTCAAATGAATTTTTAATATCGTTGACTTCCACCTGAGATCCAGGAACTCGGAATATGCCTTGTTGCTGCAGCCCTGGCACAGGAAAATAAAAAGAAACATGAGTCGAAAACTTGTCAAGGCATGATATTGCATTATTTCCAGCTCAAAACAAGATGCGCACAGGAGGAAATGCAACATTTCCCTCTAAGGGGTCCTTTATTTTTGGCACATATGAGTTTTGCCAAAGAAGTTCCAATCATTTTCAAGATTTCATTGGATCCTGAGGGAATGCCTGTGATCTTAAAGCAATAATCTCAAAGAAAGAGTAGATTAGGTTCTAGTTAACGATCTTTGAGCCAGCAGAGAGAATAGAGTTTATAGCATTATTATTTTCTGCCTTGACATCTATAAAAATGTATAGTCTATAGAACAATAAATCATCAATCCACTGCATACTTAGCAGCCAAACCGATGTCATTCTCTAAATTCACTGAATTCCGCTTTACCCTGACAGATGGACTTTATATGGAACTATTTCCAAAGTATCACGGGATCACTTAAACTTACAACAGATGAGTCTTTATTCAAATTAGCATCTGTGTCTCTTTCTGGTTGAGTATGTCGAGCGCTCTCTGAATGATAAGGGGATGTGTTGTTTTTGGAGAGCTCTCTAATGGTTTCCAGTAGCTCCTGAGTCAGCATGTTTATCTGCAATCGATTAGTGACCTTTCCTTGAACCGCTTACCATATAGATTAATGTATCGAATACAGCTCTCCACCACCAGAGGAATGGGTTGACCTGAGTCCTGAAAGACAACAATCATTACAAAATGGCACCAGTTTTAAAGCTGTGGCTGAGATTTAAAGGGACAGTTCACCAAAAAATGACAATTCTGCTCGACCAAACCTGACTTTCTTCTTCCAGGGAACAAAAAAGGAAATATTTTGAAGAAGTAAAACAAAATTGGACTCAATTAACTTTAATTATATGGACAAAGACCATTTTAAAAAATATTTTCTTTTGGATTCTGCAAAAGAAAGTAAGTCATACATGTTTGGAGCATCATTAGGGCAAGTAAATGATTACAGAATCGTTATTTCCGGGTGATCTGTCCCTTTAAAGGTGCACCTGCTCATTTTTCCCCTCATTAAAATGTAAACAAAAAGTACTAAAAATAGTATGAAATTATAAAATAGTATACAATCATGTTTAATATCATGTACAATCCTAATAAATCTAATAAAACCTGTTGTATCTAACATGGAGCTGGTCACATCCATGCTGAGATCACATGACCAGCTAAAAATGACTTGCTTTATCTCTGTAATCCATATTAATGGACATGTTTTCTTGTGGAATATGAATATGAAGAATTAAACCAGCTTTTTCTAGGCCACTGCTGTGACTGGAGTTGTATCTCTTGTGAGTATACATTATTTAAATTTTATTGTATAACTAAACAAATATTTGTGTATCATTAGGTGCAAAACTTTTTTTAAATGGGAAAAACTGCTTGGTGCACCTTTAAGTAACAATTTTCTAAATGCTTTAAAAACAGGGAATATATACACAAAACAAAACAAAAATAATAAAAGTATTTTTTAATTGTTTTAGTAGAAAATAAAGCAGAGCATTAAAGGGATAGTTCACCCAAAAATGAACATTTTGTCATTAATTACTCATATGTTGTTCCAAACCCGTTAGACCTCCGCTCATCTTCGGAACACAAATTAAGATATTTTTGTTGGAATCTGAGAGCTCTCTCACCCTCCCATAGACAGCAAGGGTCCTTACACGATCAACGTCCAGAAACGTAGCAAGGACATCGGTAAAAAAATCCATGTGACATCAGGGGTTCAACCGTAATTTTACGAAGCTACGAGAATACTTTTTGTGCGCAAAAGAAAAAAAAATAACGACTTTATTCAACAATTGCTTCTCCTCCGCGTCACCCTAGCACCATTTTGGAGAGTATCCACTGAACCTAAATTGCATATGTTGTTTTGTGTCAGCTGCACCACGCGGATACGCTGTTTACGTAGTTTACGCTTTGATTTGAATGAAAACAACGTATCCGCGTGGCGCAGCTGACACAAAACAGCATATGCAATTTAGGTTCGTAAAATTACGGTTGAACCTCTGATGTCAAATGGATTTTACCGATGTCCTTTCTACGTTTCTGGACCTTGATCGTGTAAGGACCCTTGCTGTCTATGGGAGGGTCAGAGAGCTCTCAGATTCCATCAAAAATATCTTAATTTGTGTTCCGAAGATGAACGGAGGTCCAACGGGTTTAGAATGACATGAGGGTGAGTAAATAATGACAGAATTTTCATTTTTGGGTGAACTATCCCTTTAAGCATGTCTGTCCTCAAGGGCATAACACAATAGAAAAAGAAAAAAAAAATTAAATGTTCAGCCAAGGCTGTTAGTAGCAACTCATCCGAAGTTCGCTACAGAAAGCTCTTGTGGAAAGCAGCAATGACATGTCATTTGTCTAAGCAAATGTATTACAGCCTTATCTGAAAGGTAAAGACAGTCCATGCCTGGCCCTATTCTACAGTACCTGACTGCGGGTACGAGCATTCCGTCTTCCCCTAGGACACAAAGCAGCGTAGAGCAGAGCAGAGGAGTGAAAGAGGTGAGAAAATCACAGTTAGAGAGGAAGGGACGACAGAATCGCCATGAAGACGACAGTGTCGTGGTGGTGACTGGGTGGAATAGCATTAGAGCGGGTGCTGGAATGGCTTGAGATGCAGTAAAGGGAAGCATGTGGAGAATGTGATACCCTTCGTTTAATTTTCTCAGCAATTTCTGTCTTTTTAAACAAAATACTTTAAATCTAAGTGGTAATCGACCACTTGATTGCATAAATTAAGCATTAAGGCAGTTCCTCACAAACTAATGGGCCCTGCTGAGTCTTTATTTAGGCAGAAGGGCATCAGCTGCCACCCTTATCATCTGCATCATCGCCACCTGGCAAAAGACGGGAAATTAACAGAAGCAAATAGAGGGTGTGAGCGCATGAGTCAGTGAGGAAAAAACAGACAGAGCGTCAGCCATCCCTCCAGCCCATCAGGGGGCGCTGTTAGCACCAAAGTCAGTGGGTACCTTAATGAAACTCTCCATATTGCCATTAAACAGCTTATGGTTATAGATGGAACGAGGCCTTGGTTTCCGCAATTTCTGTGGTTTTGGGGGAAGGGTTGGGGGTCTGAGGAATGGAGATGGTTAGATGGAACAAAAAACATACACAAAACACCCTCTGAATGACATATTATATCAAAAACCTTAAAGGGTTAGTTCACCCAAAAATGAAAATTCTATCATTAATTACTCACCCTCATGTTGTTCGAAACCCGTAAGACCTTCGTTCATCTTTGGAACACAATTTAAGATATTTTTGATGAAATCTGAGGGCTCTCTGACCCTCCCATAGACAGCAAGGTAACTACCACGTTCAAGGTCCAGAAAAGTACCAAGATGATCGACAAAGTAGTCCGTGTGACATCAGTGGTTCAACTGTAAAGTTACGAAGCTACGGGAATACTTTGTCGTTACGAAGCTACGAGAATACACACGGACTACTTTGTCGATCATCTTGGTACTTTTCTGGACCTTGAACGTGGTAGTTACCTTGCTGTCTATGGGAGGGTCAGAGAGCCCTCAGATTTCATCAAAAATATCTTAAATTGTGTTCCGAAGATGAACGAAGGTCTTACGGGTTTGGAACAACACGAGGGTGAGTAATTAATGACAGAATTTTCATTTTTGGGTGAACTAACCCTTTAAAACTTACACAGCAAACCCTTTCCCATCTACTCAACTCTTACTTATGTCTCAGCAGAGGAAACAGCCGATAATGAGGGGTTTAAATAAGCAACAGGCATTAATTGTTGTTCTTTAAACGATCGTAATTACATCCTAATGCTTTTGACCTGAAATTATCCAAAAACAACTGCAGGGAGTTTTCTATTCCCTATAGGAGCACTGAATCAGGCCCTTATTGAAACATTTAGCTATGGAAACATAATTGCTCTTGTGACAGACCGGTAAATGCAATCAAAATCAAATATGACATGGCTCTGTACTTTGGTGGTTACATGAGGGCACAAGCACAAGCTGTTGTTTATATTTGCTTACATGATTAATCATTAACAGATATTAGTTGGATGTTTTCAACAAAATTGTATAGATATTTTGTCATAGAGCTTGAACAAATACCATTTCTCTTTACTATTTGGGCCTTAAACATATTCTATGCAACTACGTGAATGAAAATGCTTCTAGCTACACTAGAATAATTTCATATCGGAGTACCAACATATACATTGGTGAAGTGTTCGCAACTGTATTTGTGGAACAGTGTTTCATTTTAAATTTTAAATAAAGAGCATATGATTATCAATGGCATCACTGGTAGATGTCCTCCAACTGAGAGGTCAGAAGAGGCCTGCATCTGTTTACCAGGAAGGCTCTATTCTCAGCATTCTCCGACTGTCAGAGGACATTCTGGATAACCCAGCATTAGCTGAGCCCCTGCCAGTGACAGCTAGAGGACAAGTCCCCTTTTGACCGTCATACAAAATCAAAAAAGTTTTATTTGTCCTCTCTTGCTTTTACCCTGGCCTGTTAAGTGATTTAGAGGTTGTTTTAGCAGCTGAACATGCAGAAAATGGAGTGAAAATCATCTCTTTTTAGTCTAAAAATGCCACAACAATGATTTGCGACTGTGGTAAAATAACTTTTCCATTAAAAACAATAATCATGGATATGGATAATAAATAATGAATATGGATGAGAGGTATACCGCAGACTGAATCTTATTCTTTAATGACTCAATGGCTTAACAAGTGCAGTTTTCTTTAGAGATAATTCAATTGGACAAAAATCTTGAGAGATTGAGGTAAAAGTATATCTTCACTCTTTAAAATAAACGTTTCAAAAGGGTGTTTTCACAGCTATACAATCTTAACTTTTGAAGGTTCCAAAAGGGGGGTTTCAAAGTGATGTCACATACTGTAAGGGGCCGTTTACACGACAACGTTTTCAGCCAAAAACGGGAAACTTTTTATGCGTTTTGCCTGTTCGTTTACACAACAACGGCGTTTTGGGGACTGAAAACGCATATTTTTGAAAACTGTTTTCAAAGTGCAAGTTTTTGAAAATGCCACCATTGTCGTTTCCGTGTAAACACCCAATATGGGAATCTTTGAAAACGGTGATGTCATGCACGTGCGTAGTACGTGTTAGGTCTGTAGACATGCGCAGTACGTGTCGATTTTAAAGGCAAGTGCGAACAAACATACACAACAATGGCGGAGTACATGGTACTGTTGTTGCTGCTCAAGAGTTTGCTAACGTTTCTTCAGAAAAGTGTGGATTTACTTCACCAATATTACAACCAACAGCGGAGACGCATCATATACATCATATAATCCTCACTTCCCTACAGGTACTGTTTACTAACAAGGTGACAGCGCCAAGTACTGGCCTGGCATACGTAATACAGCGTTTTTGTTCAGCGTTTTTTCACATTTACACGGATATGTTTTGAAAATCGTTTTGAAAACATTGTCGTGTATACGTGAAACTTTTTAAAAACGCAAGGGAAAAACTTTTCCGTTTTTGACTACATCGTGGTCGTGTAAACGTAGCCTAAGAACCATTCTGGGTTCCCCAAAGAACCTTTCAGTGAACAGTTCTTCAAATAACCTTTTGTTTCCTAGTTTGAAGAACATGTTAATAATCTACGGCAGTGGTTCCCAACCCTGGTCCTGGAGGCACCCCAACACTGCACATTTTGCATATCTCCTTTCTCTGACACACCAATTTCAGATCTTGGAGTCTCTACTAATGAGCCGATGACCTGAATCAAGTGTGTTTGATTAAGGATACATGCAAAACGTGCAGTGTTGGGGTGCCTCCAGGACCAGGGTTGGGAACCACTGATCTACGGAACCATTTACTATTAGGGTATTTATGCAATGGAAAGGTTCAATGGATGGTAAAGTTTCTTCATGGAACCACAGGAGTTTTGATTTTGAAAATGTGAATTTCATCATCAGCAGAACTTTCTTACCTTGTAGTTCCACAATCAGCTCTTTCTCCTAAAAAAGAGAGTGGAAAGAGGGAGGAGTTAGAAATTTCATTATTAGCATGATCTCATGCGCTGGGTTCTAAAGCTCGGTCAGAGCGTACTGAGGGCTATCGTGAGAGTGGCCAGTGCTATTGAAGATGAGATGAATGGGTGAGCAGCCACACAGTGCTTGAGACAAAGAGGAGCACTGGTCACCGTAGAAACCTCGGAAAGGGCCCTGTGGGGTGTCAGACGGTCACAGAAGGAACTAAAGGGGCTAAATGAGCGAGTGTGTGTGTGTTTGTATTTGTGGGTATGAGGGTGTGTAAAAGTGGGTGTGCATCAAGGGATTCATTTCACACTGGTGACACTGAGCGATGTCTGTGATGGCTCACTAGGTTCTTTGTCCCAATGTCCAGTGCACTGAAAAGGGTTCCTTGGTATCGCCATCATTCAAACAATGAAAATATATACATGCCCACAAACAAATACAAGCAGAATGGTCAAAAAAGAAAAATGATAATGCAAGAATGTTTCCAAATTCAAATGTCAGTTTCAGTTTTCAATTTTAAATTAAATAGCAATAATAATAATTGATAAAAAAAAGGATAAAATACTCAGGAGTGACAATAATGCAAGAATTAAACAATCAAACTACTTAAATATTAGTTTCAGATTTCCATTTAAAAAATAAATAAATAAAATAAAATATATTTGTGTTTTCTTAGATTTGTTGTTGGGTTGATGCCAGGACGTTGCTAAGGTGCAAACAACTGGGTGGTTGTTAAGTATTTGCTATTTTTGCCATATCATATCTCTATCACACTGTAGTGCCTAGACAAGGCTTGTCAGTATAGGATTTTGTTTTTTTGTTTTTATTTTAGCTTGTGAAATCTGACTACTGAAAATATGAAAGCACACATCTGCTCAACAAGCTCCACAATTCATGTTAACAAATTATTGTGGAAATCCAAAAATAATAGTGATGCTAAGCACACAAATTTTTAAAAAGCATATAAAACTAATGCAATAAAAATAATTCTGTTGAAAAAGAAGAAAAAATGACAAAAAAGTCCCCAAATTATCTCTAGAGCACCTGCCCATAATGCAGACCAAGTTTTTCCAATTCTGAATCACCATGTAATGATGTGGAACCACTAATGTTTCTACATGGGTACTTCAGAGATGTGAAGTGGGCCCTCAAATCACTTCATTTCACTAAATCTGCATATCAAATGGAGTGGTTCCCATGTGCCTTTGCTATGCCCTCTAAAATCATTCCAAAAACTGAAAGGCTTTTGTCTTGCCAGCTGAGGAGTTAAAAAAAAGACTCAAATCCTTTCCAACTATGCTTCTGGATAGTGGTTTGGGAGGATCTGGTTTACACACAGAACATTTGCAAATCGAGACAGTTATTCCTTCACATTACTCATTTAAATAAGCGTCAGCATTTAAGCCAGGTGGCTGGTGACATGGCAACCCTTGATAACATTAATAGAGAGAATTAGATGTGCCGAGCTAATTGGCTTAATGGATGGAGGATCAATTAGGTGAATAATTTAAAAACATGGGCGGTACCTGCTGCAACCATATGTGACAAACTCATGTATATGCACTAACGCACACACCTTGGCTAGCCTCGAGTGTCTGGTTTTACTGAGCCGACGAGGGGAAGTGTAACTGAGCACACAGTCTGGTGAGGGGAAGAGGGCAGGACTGGTCAGCGATCATATACATGGATGGCTGGACTCAGCTGGGGCGTCCCACAGTGTGCCGTCATTAGATTATGAGCTGCCACACAGGCAGCTGCCGAAATTCCCCCCCCCGGTGCCACTAGCTGATTGATTGGGCGTAAACTGCCCGTAACCGAAGTGACAAGAGGCCTTATGGGAGATGCGGCCATGAAAGCAGGGTCTTTCTAATCATCTGACAACAAAAGGCCTTATACTTACAGGAATATTCAAGGTAAATTTCAACTAAATGTCTATGGATGGCATCTGTGTCCCTCAGTTGGTAAAAACAAAGCATGTTCACACTAATACATGTAGAATGGCAGCCTAGCTTTTGTGTTTTGTTAAATCACTTAAATGGATTATTTATACCCCAAAACACTGTCATAGCTTAACAACATTTCAGTCTTTCTTCAGGCATTTGTTTCAAAAAGGTCTTTGACTACAACATTATTATTTGCCTGAAGAAAATTTTGGGCATTATCTAGAAAGTCTACAAAATCTACAACAGTGTGTGGGACTTTTTTCACAGTATTAGCTGTGTCGGTACAATTCAAAAGTAACTGGGTTTATGTTTTAGCTAGTTGTGATATCAGTTGAAAGATTGGGCATAACTTTGCACAGAAGGCTTAGTAAGCAATCACACTTTTATTACATTAACGCGTGTAAAAGTTTGTGTTACAGTCATATTTTAAATGTTTAATCCCCATTTGTATTAACAAACTGAAGGATAACTCAAAAATATCGTCTATGGTAATTCACAGTGTAATATAGATGTGGAACATACTGTAAACATTAGGCTGAAAATGACCCTCTATACTGCTTAAACGTAGTTTAAAGCTCTATACCCATAGATAGATGAGAGTGAAAATCTAGGATTTTTTTTATAAATATAAACTTACATTAAATCAAATACAATATATTTTTTCTATATATAAAATTGTATTAATTAAAAATCCCAGACTGTCATGGAAGAATGACATAAAGAAAATATCATATCTTTATATCTTATTTAGGTCACTAATCAAATTGGTGACACTGACCATATTAAAACATTATCATCAGTTCTACACAAACTTGTGGAGTTCATGCCAGTTCTGCCAGTTTTAAATTAGATAAGCAGACACAAAATAGAATAATTTTCACTAGTGGTCTTAAACTTTTGGCCCTCACTTATGTATATCTTGTCCAGTTAGTTTAGATACATTCATTATACAAACTTTTTGAGCTCGCTTTGAAGCTACAACTTTCAATTTAATATCCAACAGTGACCAAAGTTGCAATTAGATGCCAGAGGCTTAGCTGACGCTCAGCATTTCCAGAGAGCAGAGAGAAACGTATTTAATAAACAGACAACTCACCTTCCCCCAGAGTCTGTTTCAGCAGGTCATGCTTGGCCTGCAGCTTAATGATGAGGTTACTGCCGTTCAGGTACTCCTTGAATTTCTGCGGCACAGATGAAGGCGTCAGTGAGCTAATGATTTTAATAGGATGAGACTAAAACAGGGGAGTGATGTGTGCTGTGGGCAACAAAGAACAGATTTTGCTGTACTTTGCACGCCGCAAATTCAATCTGTTCCAATAGGAGGATTTAATTTCCGTCTCATTGGTGAGGCATGGGCCTTGTCACGAATGTTTCGCGGATTTGTGCGTGATGACTGAGTCTGGACAGATAGATAGGACAGGTCGAGTAGACTTTGATATCAGTGTTTGCAGAGATGATTGTGATGAGAACCATGTATTAAAAGATTTACTGATAGTCCAGAGAACCTGAGGACCTGGAATTCATCTTTATTTATTTTTTTTTAAATCATTATAAATGGAAGATGCCAGGTTTTGCCATTTTATGTCCAAAATAACTGGGAGCGTCAATCGAATAAAAATTGAATTCATTTCATATGCTGATTAATAAATACATTTTATATACCATTCACAAAAAGTCATATAAAAATGGACTAAAAATAATAACAGTACTTGTGGTCCCAGTGCTTATGGTTTGAGAAAATACAGGCACTCACAGTGAAGTAGAAGACTTCCGTCTCCTGCTGATTGGCTCGTCTCTTAGCAATGTTTAATTTGCTCATGTAATTCTCAGAAGCCACTGATTTGATGGACTCCGTGGATCGGCTGTGCTGGAAGGCATCTGAAACATCAAAGTCCTCCACTGTCAGCATGTCTTGTAAGGTCTGCATGGTGGCATCCAGGGTCTTGCGCACCTAATTAAACATAGCAGGGACTCAGTAAGGTGAAAGAGAGAGGAGTATGAACTTAGGGAATATAAGTTACGTAAGATTTACACTACCGATCAAAGTTTAGGGTCAGTAGGAGCAATTTTAAAAGAAATGTATACTTTCTTTCAGCAAGGATTCATTAAATAGATCAAAAGTCACAGTACAGAATGAATGTTGTTATTTTGAATTGTCTTTCAATTTAATTGTTTTTTTGTTTTTTTTTAATCACGGTTTTCACAAAAATATTAAGCAGCATAGCATGTCAACATTCATACTAAAATGAAATTTTTCTTGAGAACCAAATCAGCATATAAGAATGATTTTGGAAAGATCATGTGACACTGAAGACTGGTTGCTAATAATGGTTTCTAAAAATTCAGCTTTTCCATTACATAAATTACATTTTAAAATATATTTAAATATAAAGCAGCTATTTTAAATTGTAATATCATTTCATAATATTACAGTTTTTACTGTTTTTGGTGCCAAGCATAGAAGACTTATACCGACCCAAAACCTTTGAACAGTAGTGAATATTTCTGGACATCTGACAGTGACCTAACTTAAAGGGAAGTTGGCATTTGTTGAAATTGTGAGAATGACTTGTGTTAGTCTTAGAAGCACCAGTTAGAATAAGTTTAAATTTACACCCAAATCGGTAATGATTCACACCATATGCCATCCTTCAAGTGTATTCATGAAGTAATACATGACAATCTGTTTCTGTCTCAGAGTAAAAAATAAAAAGGCAGTTATGACAGTCTAAAATAGGAAAGGAAGAGATAAAAAGACACATTTTTTTCCTAAAGTGGAAACTGGCTTCCATAATTATATTACACATTTCTTTTGTATATACACTAAATATTGTTATAATATAAAACTTTTTTTTTAACACACACACACACACACACACACACTGGTTTCCATTTTTTTGTGGGGACTCTCCATAGGCGTAATGGTTTTTATACTGTTTTATACTGTTCTATCGCCCTACACCAACTCTCCACCTAAACCTACCCCTCACAGGAAACTTTCTGCTCTTTCAGATTTTCAATGCACTCCATTCTCTGTGATTTATAAGCTTGTTTCCTCATGGGGACCAAAAAAATGTCCCCACAAGGTCAAAATGTACTGGTATTACTATACTTGTGGGGACATTTGGTCCCCAAAACGTGATGAATACCAGGTACACACACACACACACACAAATGATGTTAAAATGTATATGTCTCATGTTGTTGTCATATAATGTTAGCAGGGAAAGGAAAAAATAAATACTGGCCTGACATAAACAAAATATCTTTATTGTTAAACCCTGGAATTTACTGTGGGCACTTTTATAATACTTTAAAAACAAAATTTTCTGTGCACAGTATATTTGAAAAAAGCGCTTATTGTTTGCAATAACAGGTATGCGCCTCTGTGATATATTCAAACCCACAATATGAGCTTAAGAATATTGAGAGACTGAAAAAATTGATTAAACTTCCAAATAAAAGTATTTGTGTTGTACACTAGTTCAGAAAACAAATCACCAGAAGAAAAAAGTGTAAAATGAGCTTCAACTACCATCTATGTGTCACTATGATACATATACGGCCACAGTCGTAAATGTGTTCCTGCTTACTTGAATGCTTATGCAGGTAAAGTTATTAAAACCTCAAAAATGAGCAATAAAGAAAAGATCTCAACCTATTTCACCTATTTTGAAGATAACCAACGCAGCCAAGCCACAGGTGATATTTTTATATATACTGTAGTGCTGTAAGCAGCTCTGAAACTTCCTAAACCTCTATACTGGTACATTTGACCCTGGGACTATAGATCACTCACACCAATGTACAAAATCAAGGATTGTCTGAATGCTGTAGTGACTGGTGTGTAAATTGGCCCCAGGCCCTCAGATTAATGTGGCACATTTCCTATATGACACAAAATCATCAATTACTAGCTTGTTATGAGACACAAAGTGATAAGGGCGAGATGAAATCATCAATACGCACAGACGGGAGCTATTACAAAGTCCATTAGCACCTGCATACATTTAGTTGGTCGGTGAGATGTGTTCTGCTCTCCCAAAACAAAGAATTACCCTCACAAAGACCAAACATGGAGATAACCGTACCATCCCAAAAGATACACACACCATTAACAGATGAGAATGCTAAAAATACACTCTCAGTTCCCAAGAAAGTTGGACTAAATTGCAACGAGTTTCATTGCTAGGCTGAAGTATTCTCTGGAGCGCTTTAAAAATGGTTTTTAAAAAGTATGTGAGTAAAGCCGAGGGCTGTTTGAGTGCTAAAGACTCGTGTGTGAGAGGCAGTTGGGCTCTCTGCAGAGTGATGACTCACACTAAAGACACTGATGAATCTTTACACTGAGCAGGTGTAAATAAAACTCAACAGTTTCCAAAGCATGTGGTAGAAAGAGAGGGATCTGTATAGCATACAGATCTGATGTTAAAGTCAACAGGAAACAGAGTTTGCAACCTATTTTACTTCTATAACATGACGTTGTGCTTGAAGTGGAGAGACCGAAATTTTCACTTGCAAATTCCATTCATTACAATAGGAATCCATGTTTTCAGGAATTTCACATGTGTGAGAAGGACTTCCACACACAGATTTCGCAACGGGTTCAGGTTGGTCACACAAATTTGCTGCATTGACCATCAGAAAGCCTTTTTTCACCAAAATTTGTGAAAATGTGACATGAACCGATGAATCAAGATCGCCAATGAAAGATCGTCTCTTTCATTAGTTTAATCTTATGTTTTACCTTGTAGTTTGTTCTAGCAAAGCTAGACAGGGTCATCTGACTGACACTGTAAATCAACTAGTTCTTTTATATGTTTGGTTTAAATCTGACATACTGCAATCTGACTAACTTTGAGAACAAAGTGGATTATACAGCTGCACTCTAACAAGCTCTGAATATCTCTCAATATTCAAAGCCTTGACCCACAAAAACTGTGAATCAAACAACTAGATCTTTCACTGGATCATTCAGTGCAGCTGCTTGGTGCCTTAACGGTAAAGTTACCATACCGTAACTTTGTTTCCCAGCACACTGATAAAGACCTGCACACTCTGACTTTTTGGAAATTGGATAAAACCAGTCAATCAGATGGGAGCTAGCGATTATTTTAGTGTGCAATATGCATCACAGTCAGTGAATGGTTTTTGGTTGTGGCATCTGAGGCTGAGACTAAATAATTATTACTGAGAGGTGGATAGCATAACAATGGCCATGATAAAATGTTGTATGTAGTAACTGTGATGATTCTTACCTCCTCATTCTCAATCTTGAGCGTGGCCAAGCGGGACTGCAGCTGGTGGTAACGCATCAGAAGTTCGGTCTGAACTGGCTGCTGGGCACTCACCTGGCACACCTGAGACACACAAAAACAAAACACAAAGCAGTTTATCTTTGTCATGATCAGTGCTCCACATTGTGCTCCACATGAGAAAGTCATCAAGTTTGGAGCGACTTGAGGGTGAGTATACCTCATCTCCCATGTGCGGCAGAAACTCAAAGCGCATGGGTGGGCAAAAGACCTGATTGTACATGTCCATGATCTTGTGCTTGTCGCTACGAGGGTCCAGGTTGTCCACAGCGTTCTCAATGATATCCAGACCCTCATGGCGAGAGGTCTCCAGGTTGTACTCAGCAGACAGATACGTCCTTAATGTGCGTGCCAAGCTAGCATGATACCCGAGGTCACAGCACTGTAGAAAGAAGAAAAATGAAGGATGAGAGATAAAATATCTCACAGCAAGCCTGAATAACATTTAGATGGACACAAATCCAATCTTTCTTTCTGCGAAGACAGTATAAATGAAATTTTATTTGCCAAAATGTTTCCATGGTGATGCCTATTTTTAGCAGTCATGAGATTTCACATTTCACTCTAACAGGATGAACTGTAAGACAGGTAGCATCTCTTGTGTCTCCGTGGATCGCAGTGCCATTAAAATTACATGATCTAAATGAGTGAATTTCATCTAGCGGAGAATCGAGATCGTCAGTATCCATAATTAGAAGAACAAGCGCAGTGGGATATCTTAGCTAATTAGTTTAAACGTGCAACAAATGTGCGAATAACCTCTTTTAGCAACGTGGAGCAAGTTTAAATTTGCTTGAGGGAAACTTTAAACCTCTATGAGTCATTGCGACAAGGCAGTTATCGCTCTATTGGACTGTAAATCCATATATTATGCTTTAAAGGGTTTGAGTGCAAACACTAGACGGTCATAGCCTGTGGCACAATCTATTTAGCATTACAAAGCCACAGGAGAGAAGGTGTACAATGGTAAAAAAATATATAGCACAGTAATACCGCCAAGTTTAGATTCTGTATTTACACATTTTTGGCCCAATAACAGCACTGGTTCAAATTCTCAGCATTTTCTAATAATAACAAATCATTAGAAGTAAATCCATACTATTTAAAATTATTTACTGAGTCCATTGGTAATACTGAAACCACTGTTTGCCCTAAGACAAACATACTTCAATCTAAAGCAGAAAACCACTGCTTAACTTCTACTGTGCATTGGGGTTAGCAAGGGTTGCCATGACCAAATTGTTTGAATAAACCTGTTTACCTTCGGTTCACTGTCAGTTTCTCTGAAAACTATCAAACATGACAGACCTGCCCTACTTCTGACCCTGCACTCCTAAAAGTAAAAGGATTTTCTTACAGAGAATTAACTGTATGGTTGTAGACTTGGAAATGAAAAAAAAAGGATGTTCAAAAGCAAAAAAACTAAAGAAAAATTTCTTTCTTCTGTTGAACACAAAAGGAGACATTTTTTGGTCCATACAATGAAAGTCACTGGTGTTTAATGTAGTTTTGTACCAAATGATTTATAAATATATTCTTTGTGTTCACCTGAGAAACAAAATGATGACATTGTAAGAGATGATAAATAATAACAAAACATATTTGGGGTGAACTATTCCTTTAAAAGATGAAATGCAAAGCCTTCCTAGTTTCTTTAAAGCACCAGTACCATGGGTCGTGGCACTTCTGATTTTTTGGAACAGCTATAGCAAACCGTAAATTCCTGGTACAAGGTAACCTGGCATCCTACTGTAATTCACCACGGCAGGCCACAAGTACCACATGAATTTCTATATACCTAATGATGGGTGTGGGTGTTTTGTGAGTTTTGGTTTGGTTTGGTTTCTACCAATTAGTGGTTTTAAAGGTAAACCTATGTCAACAACCTAACTGAAAGCCCTTTACAGAGTTCTTCCAGCTTCAACCTGTTAACTGTCTTAGGGATTTACATCTGTTTCTATATTAAAAAAAAAAAATCAGACAGTACAGAAAATGATTGTCCAATGCAACATTCCCTAACAAAACAGTTGCTACAAAGATATGCAAACAGTATGTGACTGCAGTAGTTTGCATAGAGCAATATATCTCGGTTTAAAAGTTATCTATAATGGCTTATGTTTCCTTTTTGCCTTTTTGCTGTTATCAGGAAGTACAAGTGTGTGTGGTTTTATGTTTTCTTAAATTGCTTCAGGATATCAGGGCGTACTGATGGACAGCAATGTGACACTATTTGCATCTCTCAGCAAAAATCAATGGACAGCAATGTGACACTCTTTGCATCTCTCAGCAAAAATCACAGAGGTTCGGTTTATCTACAGTGTGCGTACTAATGCTAACACGACAGAGACAGCAGAGACGAGCCAGCAGGGGAAATATTTCAGTATACTTCACATCACCGATCCAGTCTCAGCAGACTTTTGATAGGATGATACCCATGCGACTGACAGCCTTTTGTTGTATATGCAACAATATTTTGTGAATTAAATGCATTAAAAGGGTTTATGTGCAATTAAGCTAGTAATTCCATTTTCTTGTTATAAATCTGACAAAAATCATTCTGGTTTGGCAGAATAATAGTTTTAATCTTTCATTGTGAAGCCGAATGAAGCTGCAAAACAGATTAGAAGGTAACAGTAATGGTGATTAATAATTCAATAAAAACACAAATACCAGAGGGAGAGGGGAATAAAATCAGAACACAAATCCAATTCACTAAAAATTACATTCTAGCAAAGGCAAAGCAAACATTTAGAGAAACGAAATGAGGCAAACCATATTAACAAGGAGACACTTCACCCGCAATGCAAAGAGAAACAGATGGAGCCGAGCCCTCATCAGTTCAACTGTTTAAATCACAGCTGATACACACAAACAAACGCATGCCTCATTGTGCATACTCACATCAATCATATCCGAAACATCGTGGATGTAATATTTCGCCACGACGGCGTTGGTGGCTGCCAGGTTCAATAAATAGTCGTTGCGGGCTTTTGTGCATTTCAGTTTGTTCTCGGAGTACTTGGCTTGCCTCTGGAAAAGGGAAACAAAATGGAGAAGAAATCAGTTAATATAAAAAAATAGCTGGTTCACTGATAGAGGCGATTGGGTCATGATGTAACACTATATGTTCACACAATATCAACTTGACCTTGATTTAAGAGGAATGTCTTTGCTTGAAATATATAACATTATCTCAAGTTAAAAAAGCCACTACCCGTACATGTATATGTAAAAGGCATTAAAGACTTAATGTGTTTTTAGCTTTTAACAATTCATGACACAAGAAAAACATACTTTTAAAGGCAATGTACAACATCAGACATTTTTATAGCCTACAGAACTTTTTTATAAAATAATTTAAAACATATAACACATCACTTGCCCCAGCACCAATGTGACAACTTGCCCCAACCTGATATTTATGAAAAATATGCTTGTTGTGAGAACACTGTGCAGTATTTGGGGTTAAATTTACATTCACAAAGGCAATTTATTGGGGCTATTATAAAAGTATGATGAATTTTACATTTTCTATTCTTTTATTCTAATTTGGAGGACAGACTTCGCAAAACATCAGTGTTTGAAATCAATATATAAACCCGCTTTTGACTGATTACTTTTTACATGTACTATTAAGTATGTGGCAGACACTTTCATCCAAAGTGACTTACATAGCATCCATGGTATACAATTTATCAGTCTTGCTTTACCTGGGAGTCAACCCCATGACCTTGGGGATGCTAGCACCATGCTCTACTGTTTGAGCTACAGAACATCTTACTGAGATATAAGCCTTGTGACAACTTTCCCTTTAGGAAACCAGCTCTAGTCTACATATAAAAAATTATTAGCACATAGTTTATTCAAAGACATAACAGAACATATATTTTGGAGTGTACCGAGATAGTAATTCACACTTCACTTAAACAAAGTCTTAAAAAAAATAAAAAATGTAAAGTATTCCATATATGAATTCAATATGTGAATAGGTCTGAAACATTTAGGTTTATGTAAATTGCACAAAACAACAAACTGATCATTTAAAAAATGTAAATTCGGAGAGCATGAATAATAATATATATCATATGAGAGTTCTCTGTGAATTGAAACAAGACACAGAGACTGAGTCTCATCTGCTTGTGAGCTCCAGCTGGGTCCTGCTGAATTTTTCATCAAAAAGCTTGAGCACTCAAAGCAGACAGCTGCTCTAGTATCATTAATAACAGCTGACTGCTACATAATTGTATTGACAAAACAAAATGCTTAAATGAAGAACAACCACCAGTGATTAGTACATGTAAGTTCAAACTCTTGAATACTGATCAAATGAGTTGAGTTCGATGTCGATTAAACGATCACTGTTATGAAAAGCAAGTATGATGGGAACAATATATAAGCTGACCATTATTTAAACTTAAGCATGTTGGTAACCAAATAGTCGCAGTTCCTTTTGACTTTCATTGTATTTTTTGTCAGGGGGAATCAATGGGAATGGGATCCGAAACTGTTTGGTTACCAACATTCTTCAAAATATCTTCCATTATGATCCACAGAAGAAAAAAAGTCATTCAGGTTTGAAATAGGCATTATGGTGAGTACATGATAACAATTTTCATTTTTGGGTGGACAAATCATAGTTTTTGCAGCACAAATCATAGTTCAAATTAGGCCTTTTAATCATTGTGCCACAGAATCACAGTGATTAGCTGGGTTTGAATTACAGCAGCCTCTTTTAAAGTTTAAAGATTACCAGCATATAAACTGAATAAATGATGTAGTGTATTTTTTGTCACCCTTATTACTTTTGTAATATTCACATTTAATTTAAAATTAGGGCTGCACAATTCTGACAAAATTCATAATTGTCATTTATTCCAATCTACTGTTCAAATTGAATACAATTGGAAGTGCAATTCAAAATGTATTTTCACATGATCAAACACATTAGTAACTGATAGTCCATTAAGGCTTGCAGGTGTGCTAGGATCACGTGGAAGTCTGCTCGCCTGCAGAATCAGGTCAGGCTGCAGAGAAACACAGAGCATCCATGGCTACCATGGTTATAAATAGTGTGAGGCTGAGTGGCTTTCATGCCAACATCTCTACGCATTGCAGCCTGAAAGGGGAGGAAGGGAGGGAGAGAGAGAGAGAACAGCAGAGAGAGAAAGAAAGCGACACAACGAGCAAAAGTGAGAGAGCGTGCAAGCTGGCTAGTAAAGGAAACAAAATGCATTCACATGAAAACTGCCTCGTGCGAAAAGCACAATATTCGCAAATGTTAATTTATAGATTTTTTTGTATGGTCCCACAGTCACTATGAGTTAGCTTCCTGTAAGTTTATAGAACCAGCTATGAATTAGCATGAATTAGATGATTTACAGCTGAAGTCACTAACCTGAAATGTTGAATCTGGTTTGTGATTCAGCCATTCAGTCTCCAGACTGTCTACAGTCTCACTGACCTCATTGTCCATTCTTAGATAAAGCTCAGCCCACATTCATTTTTATAAACCCATCCATCAGGTTCATTCAAACATAAGTGCCTGCACTGCTTTTAAGTGCCGTTGACAAGGTAACTAGGAAGAAGGCAGGGTTGCTACTAACCATGGTTATAAATAGTGTGAGGCTGAGTGGCTTTCATGCCAACATCTCTACGCATTGCAGCCTGAAAGGGGAGGAAGGGAGGGAGAGAGAGAGAGAACAGCAGAGAGAGAAAGAAAGCGACACAACGAGCAAAAGTGAGAGAGCGTGCAAGCTGGCTAGTAAAGGAAACAAAATGCATTCACATGAAAACTGCCTCGTGCGAAAAGCACAATATTCGCAAATGTTAATTTATAGATTTTTATATTGCTATCATGATATTTATATTGCTATCATGATCGGGCTACACGATTTGGGGAAAAAAATATAATTGGGATTTTTCCTAATAAAAATTGGGTTTAAGATTTAAAATGTGATTTAAAAAAACAATTACAGTAATAGTAGCTATAAGTAACTATAGTAATAAGCAGATTATTATTATTATTATTAAATAACTGAAAATCTGAATTATTACTATTGTAATATTTCACAGGAACAAAATGAGTATTTAAGGGGAAAATAATACAATTATTATTGTTGTTGTTATGTATAATTTTCTTAACTTTTATTATAACTAAATAAAAATATTAAACAAAATATTACCATTGAAATATTTCATTTAGAGTATTCAAATAGAGTATTAAAATATAATAATAATAATAATAATAATACATACAAATATTAAACACAACACTACTTTAATATTTGATTACACTGTAAAAAAAAATATAAATTATATAAGAAAAATATATATTTTTTACAGTACAATAAGTTTTAAATTAAGCTTATTTCAAAGGAAAAACGCAGGAATGCTCTTAAAGCTTCTCATTTTTTGAAAAAAGACTATTTATAAGCGCTTCTCATTACAAGTTTGGGAATATGGTTGGCATATATCGCATTTGTGAATACATATTATAAGCAACCCAAACTTGGAGCACTTGAAGAGATGAGTTTGTATTGAACAGCATTTACTGTCAATCAAAACTCAGGGTTTGCATTCGGAAGTGTTCTGGTTTGATCCTCGCAAAGAGGCGTCACCATTGTGCTTTTGAGCACTTAACCAAGAACAAGGGCACTTAACTCAAGGTTCCTCTATGGGGATTGTCTGATAAGAGTACTGAAAGTAGCTTTGGATAAAAAAGACAACTGGTCATGATGATGCAATATTGGCATTCACTTCCTTCCACGGTGGCTTTCGAAGGAAGTCAAGGAGAGACAAAGGGCCAGCTTTATCCTCCATTGTGCACAGATAATATACACCACTTGAAATAACAATCTTTCTCTTAAAGGGTCACAATCCTACTTGAGAGTGTTGGGAGAAGGAATTAATGTGATTCTAGGCTGCAACGGCCCTTTGGTTTAATAAAAGCAGGGTGGCATTATGAGTCACTCTGCCGAGCATTATGAGCCCGGCGGCTAGCTCACCAGAGTTATCTCACCTTCTCCTTCATCTTCTCAATCTTCCTGACCGAGCTGCGGCGCTGTGGTCGGTCCTCGTGGCGCAGGAGGTTGACATTGAGGTCTCCAGATTTGCTAAACTGCTTCTCTTCTTGTTTCTCGGCCTCCTTCAGTTTGCTTTCTGCACTGATGCTCTCCGTGTGGTACATGTGATACGTCTTCATCACCTGTAGGATGATATAAAACACTATGAAAACTAGTCTAACAGCGTCACACCAGGCGGGTTGTAATAAAATCTCTGCCACGTGGGTTTTTGTCCTAACTAGCTGTGAAAACATGTTGATATTTTGCAGGTAGTTTGTTTAACATTTCTCCTGTGTTTTACTTGGTAGCCCCGCCCCCTCCAAAATCTCATTGGTCCGAAATCCTGCTTAACAGAAGTGCCATTTAAAAGAAAAAATTCTCTCAGTGATTATGTTTTGAAAACATTTTGAACAAGCCAATAATAAATTGCAAAAATAAGAAATTGACACTTTTATTCAGCAAGGATGCATTAAATTGATAAAAAGTGACAATAAAAACATTTAAAATGCTACAAAAAATTTGAATAAACTTTTTGTTATTCAAAGAACCTTGAAGACTGGAGTAATTGAGTTTTTACTGTATTTCTGATCACACAGACGCAGCCTTGGAGGAGAGTATTAACTTTGCACATTAAACCGGGACAGAAGAAAGTAACAAACACTAAAAAAGCTTATACACTTCCAGTTTATGTGGGATAAAATCCTAAATTATCCTAGAATGCTTCCAATTTTCATAAAAATGTAAATGAGAATATGTACTACAGAAACAACCCAAGGATTTAAATGTCAAACAACAAAATTAAACATTTCATAAATGTTATTCTCACATTTACTCAAAATGAAGACATCCATGGTTTTCCTTGGTGATACAAAACAACTCAATCCTGACACTTTCTTGAAATTATCTCCAAACTAGTTTAATTCCAGAGAAGCTGCGCAGGTCTCAGTTGAGAAGGATCAGTTGTATTCCCGTCAGCTTTACAGAGCAGATCACCTCATGAATATGCATAGGAGTATGGACTTGGCAGCAGAAGTACCATAATCCTGCCTCTTTCCACCAAGTCCAAGCCTTCCATTCAAGCCCGGGATGACAGAGGCTGAAGGAGGGGGCGATCTAAGGACACAGATTCTGAAGCAAGCGTGTATGAAACACAAAGCTGATTCAAACAAACCGCACGTTTTGCTGACTCCGACGACGGAGCTCTCAGTGTGACTGAGGTGTTTGCAATGATGCAAACTGTTTTACCTCATGTCTGATTGGTGTGACCCAGTCTGCTATTCAACCCCATTAATATCCTCTCTGCTCAAACAATAGAGCAGAGCAAGTGAAAGGGGAGGAGGGACCTCTGCACCACTGCCTGGCTTTATTCCGCTCCTTATAGCCGGCAGATGCCTGTCTGATGGTGTTTTCAATAAAAGGCTTATTAAATCAGCCAGCCTGCAGGCGTCCACTGACTGCTCATCTGCACCGACCCTGACATTAATGTACATACACTCAGCTATTTCACTCTAACTTTACACCCACAGATCATCTGATCATTCTAGAGGAGGTCATCAAGTGCGTCCGCACGATGGCACTGTGCATGCTTTTAGTGCTGCTTCCTGTGATTTAATGTGTCTGCGCTACTACAATATGAAATTAAATGGCAAAAATAATTGTCTGTGACCAGGTTGTCCCCTATTGTCCATTATTTGGACAAAGAGCTAGTCCTGTCTCAAATTTACAGCATTGAAAGTTAACATACAAAACCACTCAAACAAGCACCACAGAGCCACAGTGTTTACACCTTTTGTGGAGGTTAACCTATAAATGGCTTACTGAAAGGAAATGTTTATCTAAAATTTCTGACATTATTTATAATATTCTGACACCCTGATGTCATTCACAACCTATAAAATTTTCTTTCTTTCAAGGAACACAAGTCTTGTGACTGATTTACTAATTAGGAGTGTAGCAATCAAAAAAATGCAAATTCAATGCGTCATTTACTGAATTTAATAACTGATTAAAACAACTATAATGATGTACAATTATGTGTAAATGTATTACCCAAAAATAAAATTTCAGAGCATCAAAAATTAACTGTACCAAAATAAATCATAAAATCAATAAAGAATCAAAGTCTGAGCAAATGTTTACAATCTTTTTACTTACAATCTTATGGATGTACAGTACATAAACTGGGATAGAAGAAAATATTTTACAAAAGTTACCTTTTAGCAATATGACATAAACTACTTTTCAAAGGTTTTGAGGCCTGTGACATTTTTTAAATGAATTTAAAAGAAGTTTCTTGTGCTCACCAAGGCTGCATTTATTTAAACAAAAACAGAAACAGTAATATTGTGAAGCATTACAATTTAAAACAGCTGCTTTCTTTTTTAGTATATTTTAAAAATGCAATTTATTCCTGTGATGGCGAACTTAAATTTTCAGCAGCCATTTCTCCAGACTTCAGTGTCATATGAACCTTTGGAAATCACTCTAATATGCTGATTTGGTGCTCAAGAATCACTTCTTTTAATTATCAGTGTTGAAAACAGTTTTGTGGCTTAATATTTTTGTGGAAACAATGATAAATGATACTTTTTTCAATATTCTTTGATGAATAGAAACTTTTAAACTGTATTTTATGTAAAATGTCATGACGTGACGTGGCCAAGTATGGTGACCCATACTCGGAATTAGTGCTCTGCATTTACCCATCCAAAGTGCACACACACAGCAGTGAACACACACACACCGTGAACACACACCCAGAGCAGTGGGCAGCCATTTATGCTGCGGCGCCCGGGGAGCAGTTGGGGGTTCGGTGCCTTGCTCAAGGGCACCTCAGTCGTGGTATTGAAGGTGGGAGAGAGCACTGTACATTCACTCCCCCCACCTACAATCCCTGCCGGTACGAGACTCGAACACACAACCTTTTGGTTTATGAGTCCGACTCTCTAACCATTAGGCCACGACTTCCCCCCAAATGAATACCATTATGAAAAAGATCAACTGTACCATAAAAATTGACTATTTTAGTCACAAATACTTCAAAATATTGACATGCACAAGGTGAAGCCATGCTAAATTCAATACACCTACACCATCAGCCTTGTTCTTCGAACTAATATAACATGTTCCAGTCATTAAACGCTACACAGGATCCAGGCCCTAGTATTCCCTGATGGAAAAAGCTGTTTCCTCAAGCTCATTAGGAAGAGGATGCAAAGGATGTTTCTCAGAGAAGTGCAAGCTGT
This sequence comes from Sinocyclocheilus anshuiensis, assembly GCF_001515605.1. Taxonomy (NCBI): domain Eukaryota; kingdom Metazoa; phylum Chordata; class Actinopteri; order Cypriniformes; family Cyprinidae; genus Sinocyclocheilus; species Sinocyclocheilus anshuiensis. The sequence goes on from NW_015555746.1 coordinate 341,205, forward strand.
GTCTGGCTCCAGGACAGATCACCAGCTCTTTTAACAGGGTCTAGTAAACATACACAGATGTGTGAAATGTCTTCAAGCTAACCGATTCTTAGATGGTGTACTCACATACTGTTGTGTAAATGATGTAGCCATTACAAGGTTGATGGAGGGCAAAATGTGGTGCTAGAATCTGTAGTATGCATGTTTGAAGAAACCATTAAAACCGCCTTCTATGCAGCATGCTACGTTTATGTCAAATATTATGATGTGCTAGTCTAAAATATTACATACAAACCTTCAGCACACATCAGCGTATATGTAACATAACCAAATAATATAGCTTAGAACCAATCATCAGAATTTAATAAATTTTTTTATCATTTTCAATTACACAAAACTAAACTCAATAAGACTGCAACACTCAAAGTGACACTTATTCTTAAATCTGCAAGCAGGCTGAAATTGTGAATAAAAATACTGTAAATGTGACAGGAACTATGTACTCCAGTGCAGGAGAAAATGTAGGTTAGCAGTCAGCTCCTCCCAAAGCTGTCACTCATCAACTCATGCCCCTCAAAGAGAACACAGCAAAGGAACATGTTTACAAGCAGGTTTGATGGACATGGCTGGCAAACATCCAGCATCAAAATTGTATTTACAGGCATGTTGAGGTGAGATGACCTCAGCTGTAAAGAGCAATGCTTAGCCAAGATTGACATTAGATACAGTACTGGGATCTCTTTAAACATGTGTAATTCTGGTATACACCTTCACGTTGCTAATAATTAGAGAAAATATTTAAATAAAATGTAAAAAGGTCTCATACAAATGATTTTAACAGGATTGTAAATTCTGCTCTGCAACAACCCTGATGAAAATGTGTAGCTTGCAAAATAGCCATGTGTAAAACCAGTGTAATTACCACATGTACCCCCATGGATAATGGGTGCATCAAACTAAATATGGTTTCTATAAAAATGTATGGTATGTTTTATGAAAAACAGTAGCTTAAAGCAATTATAAAAATATTTAGCTGTGACTAAATTTCAACAATTATTATATTACTTTTAAGCAAATTCATTAGGACATATTTCACAAAATAAAATAAAATAAAATAAAAAATAACAGCTGAAACAAAGTAATATATTTGCCTTAAAAAAACACCAGTTTACATTCTCACCATTCTAAGGTTGAAAAACTGACAAAACATTTACTCTCACATCTAGCATCACTGCCTTGAGGTTTTGTGGCCTGGGTTTGTCCGAGAGCTGTGCAATGATATTTTTTTCCCCCTTTGCTAAGCCGCATTAGCTCAGTATTTGAGCATTAGCCAGAAACCTTAAACTAACTTGCAATGATTTATATACAACTTACGTCTCCACAGAAACTGCCCGGAGCACGTCTGTGTGCTTCTGTGCTGCGGTACACACCCTAACTGTTACAATTTCAACTTCTTGAACACTGCAGAAATTTTTGAGACATTCCAGCTAAACTATTTACCTGTCAATCGGCCAAAACAGACTGTCTTTTGTAAGACCTTGTGATAAACAAGGATGGCTAAATGGGCAGCACAGACTCATTCATCACATGAGACTGATGTCTTTAAGACCCTGATGAGTCAGAGGACCATGAGAATGAATGACAATCTTGTTCAGAACATAAAAGAACAGATATGAAAGGATGAACTTTAATTTCTTCAATCAATATATAAAGGTTTCTCTTGTTTACCATACCATAACAGAGGATAGAGCTGCAACCTGGCTGAATAAAAGAAACAGCATCCTAGATTTTGAAGGCCTGCAATTCCAGTTGTCTTTCAAAGTTAAATGACATAAAGTTAAGTCACATGTCTATGTCTTTAGGAAGGCGCTCTCAAAGTCAACACCCAATTCTTATGCATAGAAGCATGTGTAATAGAGCTTCAAGTGCAGTCGTGCAAGGGCACTACACTATAGACTCATTTCCTTAAAGCTGATGAATTTATAATGAGCCATTTTGCCATCATTCAGAAAAAGGATCACTGTTCTCAAATACAATACACAGCCAATATTTTGATGTACTTTAGCTCTCATTTGTTACAAGCCTGTTCCCTGGCAAAAGCTGCTGAGCTTTCACCTTCCACAAACTGTGCACAAAATTCACAGTACTTTCCATTACAAAAATAATAGCAAACACTACTTTAACTTCTTCAAGATACATAAATGGAGCTAAAAAGAAATAAATGCAATTTTGGCTTTCAATCTGATTGACAGATTACAAGTCGTGCATAGAATACAAGACACTACAGGTGAATAGGGTAAAATACTTTACAGCTGATTAATCACAGTACATTAAAACAACTCTTTTGTATTACAATTTTTCTGAAATGTTATACTTAAATACACAAATTAGGCACTTTATAATTAGATATGCACTCATCTGCACACATTTCTAGAACAGAAATCTAAACATTAGATTAAGCCAGGTTCAAAATTCTTGTTTTTTCTTGCTTGTTGTTTTGTTGACATGTAAGGGAGTTAAAGGTTTTACAGAGGAGATTTTAGATATCTCTTTTTATCACTCCATAATTCAGAACATACTGTCAACAGCTAAAAAAAATCAGGAACAAAATGCTATATAAATCAAGTGAACGATATATAAACAAACCACTCTGCACAAACCTTACATTTGGGTGTATATACTGTACTGAAGTGGAGATTTCATTCACTTAGACAAAACAGCCTTTAAAGATATATTTCATTGATAAGTACACACGTAAATAGACAATAAACACTTAAATGTGTATTTTGGATGTTTTCTTTCCACTAGTCTGAAAGATGACAGATATGTTATGGAAGCAAAATAGCACAAAATCTTAAATTTGACCAGTGCATGAAAAAACAGAGGTTTTGCCTGTAGCACCTTGCTTTAATACCCAAGAAAGAAAATCAAGAACCATTGATCATCCTAATTCACAAACACATTGCAAAACCAATGCAGAAATTTCACATTGCACATTGGGACTGGCAGAAGCTTTATATTCATATTTCTTACTCTACATTCAGAACACATAACTCAAACCACAGGAAGAGGGCAGAGGGATCAATACTTAAGGCTTCTAGTGCAGGCTCTCTTTCATTTTTATTGTCAAGCTGTATATCAATAACAGTTGATCAGAAGCAAGCCACTATGCCACTATCAAGCAGACGTTATATAGGGGTTTGTAAAGTGAGATAAAATTTGTAATATGCTTAACACAGTTTAGCATAATCCTCAGTCTAATGAATAATTTAAATTAGTGGTAAACCTACAACAACCTATCAATATATAGGAAAAGAACAGACACTGACATTTAAAAATGTATATAAAATATTAGGGCTGCACGATAAATCGCATGCGATATTTAATGCG
>NW_015555746.1:344895-348478 GCF_001515605.1 Sinocyclocheilus anshuiensis
AGCCGGTTCTGTAATCAGCGGTAAATCTCCATCACCTGCGGGCTTTCACATTGAGCAGCATTAACTACACAGAGCCGTTGTTCACTGACGAGCTGCGCAAAACCACGTTCATATTCGCGTGATTTTTTGCGCAGCTTGTCAGTGAACAACGGCTCTGTGTAGTTAATGCTGCTCAATGTGAAAGCCCGCAGGTGATGGAGATTTACCGCTGATTACAGAACCGGCTTTTCTGACAAGATGCGCGTTAAATATCGCATGCGATTTATCGTGCAGCCCTATAAAATATGTATGCTTTTGATTATATATATGCATATATATTATCAAAACTGATAAAACTGCACACAGCCTATACTCTACACTCTAATAATACTGTATAATACAAACGCCCACATTTCTGTGTCTACTTAGCAGAGAAATGACATACTACATATTTTGTGGCCACAATGATGCAGAACGTAATAATTTAGCTCTTTCTGCAGGGATTCGGTATCATGACAGGCTGTATTTGAAGAAAAACGAGGAAAGAGGAAGGGTGGCAGGGAAAGGATAATGATCCTCTACCATGTCTTCTCCAGCGATACATTACACTCCCTGTCAGTGACCTTGAAACACATCAGCGTCAGAGCGCCAGATCCCAAACCACATATGTGTGCGTTTCAACAATTTAAAGGAAGTAACAGTGTCTTCCTGATTCGTAAGCTTCATATCTGTGCTCGAAGGGATTTACGAATGGCTTAGGATTGTGTTTCATAGTTTCAGATCTTTATGTTAGGTTTTGACACAAAAATTTACAGCCGTAGTCAAGAGATGACACAACAGGAGAATGATCATATACTGTAGCTAGTTTTATCCAGAGATACGGGTGAGGCATTTTACTATGCCACCTGCATAAAGATGCAAAGAGGACATCTGGAATAGGTCGAGCAATGGAGAAGAGCCTCCCTCTGATGTCCTTTCATGGGTGACAACATTAATCTCATCCTGCTCCTCTGCAGTGGTAGCTTGGGTTTCATCCAGGGAGAAAAACTGAGAGGCCCAAAGAAAGTGCCTGCATCTTGGTTGATGTATGAGAAACTAAAGCAATGGAATCAAAGTAGGTTTTCGGCTCCTAATGACCCAGATTCTGAAGCATATTAAAATGTGACTACTATGAAGCTTAAAAACAGACAACGTCTCTATCAATCTACTATTTTCCCATCATTAGCACTACTGCGAATAGTACCACTTTTATTATTTCCTCAAAAAAATCCCTTGATTCAGTTTCCCATCCTTTAATAGAAAACTATGTGAAGCAACAGTTTCTTTCTTCTCCAAACTGCTGCGCAGCCAAACTGTTTTTATTCTTGGCCAGAGAGTCAGCGTTTCCATGGTGCATGACAGGACACAGCGGGTGAGAGCTCCATTCAGAGGGAGAGCCAGAAAAATAGAGAAGGAAAAATAAAGAGAGAGAGAGATTGAGAGACATTATACTCACAGTATACAGCTCGTTTGTCACTTTCACCAGCTCCTCGTGCATCTGAATGCCAATTTCTTTACTCTGCAACACACACACAAATAAAAAAATGGGTCACAAATTAATCAAACTCTAAACTCTACATTATAGATTAGAATATATTCAAAAACAACAATAAAAAAAGGACAGAAATATCTAGAAACATTAAAACCTCATTTCCTATTTGCTAGACAACTACTCATTCAGTTTAGGGCTGCAACAAACAATTATTTTGATAATATATGAATCTAACGATTATTAGAACGATTAATCGACTAGTCGATTATTTAACTGATTAATCAGTAGACATTTATTGGTTATTCAGCTTTTGCAGTTAGTTAAAATATTTAGTTATACATATTCTAACAAATAAATTAAGGTAATCACTTCAGCTTTTGAAAGTCATATTATGTAATTACAATTATACAGTTAATTTATACAAATAAATATATTTGGCAGACAAAAGGAGATGACAGAGAAACTCTCTTATTCACCATTTAATTAGCTATATGAAAAAGTAACTGAATGACACATAATTCTGCCTAACATCTCCTTTTGTAAGTCATATGGATCAGAAACAAAATAAAGGTAAGTGATAAGATGTTTTATTTTTTTGATAAACTATTTTATTCACAACATAATCTCTCTTAAAATACCTTATAGGGTAATGATAATCAAAACAGTCCTGAGCTAGATCAAGCTTTGAGCTCTGCAAACCAAACTATAACTTACATTTTTTTCCCCCCAGTAATAAAAAGATTTAATCATTAGCTAGCTCCACACTGGAGAGCTGCTTTATAACAGAAAATCAAGTAATTCTAACTGAAAGCGACACTGACTCTGGTTTTTCATGTTTAATACTGTAAAGCTGCTTGATTTAAGGCTATCTATTGCACAAAGTACTAACAGGGCTCGCAAAATCGCTAGCCCGACGTCCCGGGGCTATTGTGTTTTCCAGTCGGGCTACCAAAATGTATCACCACTCTGCCCGACGGGCTATCTTAAATGCAGATCTCCCGCGGGTCCTTAAAAACTCTTAAAGTGAGTTGTATCAAACTTAAGGCCATAAAAAGTTTTAAATACGTTAAATGGTATAAGAAATGTCTTAATTATAATTTCATGAGGACTTACAGTTGGGGACGGAAAGATAAGAGTCGCGATACGGCTGGATTAAACTTCAAAAGGCAATTATGTCATTGGATAAATATGAGCGCTGCACTTTTCAAGTCAAAACGCGGCGCGGATGTCTTTATTTGAATGTATCTGAAGGGAACCGACGGTCCTCAGAAACGTGTCGTTGGCATTTTAATTTCATTTTACGGCTGTTTTGGTCAGATCAATGCAAATATCAACTCGTGTTTTTACGCAGCAAACACGTGGAGTTGTAAATGAGAAAGAAGATAATGTGCCTTCTAAAAATCTAAACAATTAAGACAGTAATATTTTTACATTTTGAATTAACATCATAATTTATATCCTTGATTTATCCCTTTTCATAAAAATGGTTTAAAGGCTGAAATGCTGTTGTATAAGATTTTTGTTTTTGTGAAAACCTGCCCCACTCATACGGTGTTCATTTTACTTGTGCAGCTCTTAAAATGGGTCATAAATTGCCTTAAATTATTATTTTTTTATTCTGCAGATACCCTGTAAATAGTGAAATAAAATTCCTTCCTTAATATTTGTTGATATTTGTGTATTGAAAATATTTTTGATTGCCATTTAAACTCCTATCTGATTTTCTATATATATTTTTTTTTAAAAAGGTCTTTTTTTATTTGGGCTAGTTAAATTAATTTTCGGGCTACCAAAATCTGAAGAGTACCTGCCCGAAGGGCTACCAGGGATTTTGAAATTTTGCGAGCCCTTACTAAGTTATATAAATAAACGTGACGTGACTGGACTTTACTGGAGTACTGAACTGCAGAGATCGTGTAACATCCACATCGCTGTAATCAGATGCGTGCTTAACTGCTGCTTTCACACTGCGGTTAGTTTTTGTTGTGTTTATTTTGTTACTGAGAGGAAAGTATATTTACATAATCATCCAAACGCCTCTCAGCAGCTTCAGGTGTGGCTGCGTTTGCTATC
>NW_015555746.1:350041-351933 GCF_001515605.1 Sinocyclocheilus anshuiensis
AACTGCTTGATTTAAGGCTATCTATTGCATAAAGTACTATATAAATAAACGTGACATGACTGGACTTTACTGGAGTACTGAACTGCAGAGCTCGTGCAAACATCGCTGTAATCAGATGCGTTCTTAACTGCTGCTTTCACACTGCGGGCAGTTTTTGTTGTGTTTATTTTGTTATTGAGAGGAAAGCGTGCAGCATATATTTAAATATTCATCCAAACGTGGCTCAGCAACTTCAGCTTTGGCTGTGTTTGCGCTGAAGCGCTGTGTCTTCTTCTCTTGAATTGCATCAGGAAGGCTGAATTACAGTCTTGCGCTACAGCGCCACACTGGTCAAACCGCATTATTGCAGGCTCTTTCATTAGGTCAGATGAGATCAAGCGACTACTCGACAACAAAAATATTTGTCGACAATTTTTTATTTTTATCCAATAGAAGTTTATTCAAAATTATCATGAAAATATATCTTGAATCTCACCATATTTCCTGAAAATAAGGCACATTAGATAAATGGGACCCTGATTTGTTCATGGACTGTGATATTTAAAAAACAGGTCCTTACATTAGGTCATGAGATCAAACGACTACTCGACAACAAAAAGATTTGTCGACCGTTTTTTATTGTCGACGTTGTCGATAATGTCGACTAATCGTTTTACCCAACCTAAACCCTAATTCAGTTCCATTTATAACTTTACAACCCCATGTTTTTTGATGGTGTCATATTAAAGATGCTGTTTTCCCATTTTTATAGACTGGTAATATGCGTCACAAATATCAGCTCTTTTTTATAACCTGCCAAGCATCACAAACATACTTGACCGACATCCAAAATTCAAGCTTACATGGCAAATGAAAGCAATTTTTTTATTTGACTTTTTTACGGTTGTGTTTGAAAGTGTTCAGAATAACATACTTTCACACTACTCTAATAGTATTTCTGCAGTAGGCTATGCGGTATACTGCAGTAAGAATTTTTTATGCATGGAATATTCAGATGAAATACTTACTACATAAATAAAGCATGCTGCACACTAAATCCTGAATTTCCATTCCAAGTGAGGCAAATAAAATGAAAGTAACATTAGCTGCCATTTTTTTACCGTTTTCTTCACATTTCTATTGTTTCAAACAACAATATTTGCTTAAAAATGCAAAAAAAAAAAAACATTACAAAAATATTTTTTTTCAGCAGCTTGGTTTGACAGAGATGACTATGAGTGAATATTTATGGTTTCAGTACTCATTGATTGATTTTTGACTGTTTAATTGGATGTTCTATCATCATCAGGCTGGAGGCTTCATGTTTCTCATTGCTGTATGGTGACCACACAATATTGCCGCATAATGCCAAAAAGGCTCATGTTTTCAGTCGATCGATAATTTGATACAATGCTTTTCAAATAACCTATGCAGCATCATTTCCTGCATTTTTGCAAACAGTGGTTCAGACAGGGACCAGGCTGATTCAGATATTCTGACTGTGACACTGAAAACTGCTTATGCATTCCTGTGGGAAAATAATAATTTAATAATGCTATAAACAAGTTAACGGGAAAGAAGACAACTCTAGAGGAGAAAAACATTTTGTACCTCCTCCCACACAGCATAGCCGCTCCTGCTTACATGCACACGTACACACACCTGCTGCCGTGTGAGCCGAGAAAATGCACTGTGTTTAACTCTAAAGTCAGTGACACAATCTGGCAGATATTGAGTGAGTGAGTGAGTGACGTGACATATGGCCAAGTATGGTGACCCATACTTGGAATTAGTGCTCTGCATTTAACCCATCCAAAGTGCACACACACAGCAGTGAACACACACCCGGAGCAGTGGGCAGCCATTTATGCTGCGGCGCCCGGGGAGCAGTTGGGGGTTCGGTGCCTTGCTCA
>NW_015555746.1:352017-374018 GCF_001515605.1 Sinocyclocheilus anshuiensis
ACGAGACTCGAACCCGCAACCTTTGGGTTACGAGTCCGACTCTCTAACCATTAGGCCACGACTTCCCACCCAATTGGAGGGCAAGAACTCCAAAAAAAGCTGGAAAATGTTCACTGCAACCACAAGTTTTTTCATTAAGCACAAAAGACAGTGACCGGCCTAGATAGACACATTCAGACACAAAATACGTCTGGTAAAACTCCCATGCCGACAGAATCTGCAGGTACGAGCATCACCTTTCCTGTCAACAGTTCAAAAGCTGTGCATAGGAATGGTGCATTTCTAAAAGTTCTAAAAACATTCTAAAGTGACGTCTGTGCAAGAACAGTGTTGACTGAAACTAAAACTATTAAAAAATAGATTTCGGGAATTGAAATAAAGCTGAAAAAATACTAATATTAGTTGAAAAATGTAAACTTAAAAAAAAAAAGTTAGAAATGTTGCCTTGGCAGCTAACTGAAATAAGCAGTACAATTACTAAATCTAACTGAAATAAAATATAAAACTAACCAGAAATATTGGACAAAACAAAAAAGCACATAACGAAATTACTAATACTGTAATAGTATATAAATAATACTAAAATAACACTACATCACACACTACTGGAATGAAACATTTTGTGATATTTTGATGCAATAGAGAGCTGTCATACTTTTAAAAATAACACGTGAGCTTGATCCCAGTCTGTTTGAATGAATTACCCCAGTAGCCCTCCAGAGCCCTTTATGTTCGTAAAGCATAATGGACCATAATTCCCAGCGATCAATAATGTATAGTCAGGCCTGTGCTTAGGGATTAAAAATAATCTCTCTCTACACATGAATGTGTACATACACATACACACTTATCCCTGCAACCAATTTACACATCTAATCATCCATGCTAATGGAATAAGAACCTTACAATATTTCATGCATATGTGTAGTGTTGTCACGGTACCAAAATTTCAGTATTCGGTACCGATACCAGTGAAAATCCACGGTTCACAACACTACATATGTGTTGATTTTGTTTTTAGGAAACATGTAGACTCAATACAGCACAACATCTGATGAAAGAGATGAAATGCCTGATTGAAAAAATGTTGTCAAGCAAATCATATAAATACATAATCACTGCTCAAGAGACTAAGTACAGAACTACAAACATACATTTGAAATAATTTGATGAGAAATATTTATATTTAGGGATGTATCAATATTTATATTAAAATTATACTATTATATTATACATTACATAAAAATATTTGAATAAACTATTTCATGTTATTGCAGACAACCAATAAAATGTCCAATATTCCAATTTCCTACTATTTTGTAAATTAAGTAAATTAAAAATAAAACAAAAACTAAAATTAAGGATTTGCTGCAAGTGACTTTATTAGTGTTTTTAAAGGTTCATTATAAGTAGTATTGTTAGTAAATATTAGTTTTTAAACATAAATAAAATAAAAAATAAAAACAAATTAAATAAAATTTATATCAATACTAATAAATAAATAGATAAATAGACAAACAAACAAATAAATAAATAAAAAGGTTTAAACAAATTTAATAAATGCCTTGGTCACATGTTGAGTGAAAAAAACAAACATGAAATTATCACCATGGGAAAATTGCATAACAAGACAGGACATTACATAATAATGAGGTGTTCCCTTTTCTTTATCTTCTCACAAACCCACTGCAAATTCATGCTTTTACAGAGCCAAAACAGGCATTATTAAATGGCCCATGGGGATTGAGAATCAGTGTTACAGCATACATCACATTCACAGCAGAGAATATATGGCAACAGCTCTCAGTGGAAACCTCTGATGCAATATTATGAAAGAGCCAAAGCCACTGACACACTGCAGTCTCTTGCCGCTGGTAACACTAGCGTAAGACCGTTCAAAATGTTGTCAAGCTACAGTACATGTTTCCCAGCTGTCTTTGCTGCTCATTCATCCTCATCCGACCCACCAGCGAAGCGTTCCGCTGACCTCAGGTGTACGTTTCTCATCTCTCTGTGTGCTGGAATCCTCTGACATGGACAAAACTGCTGTAAGTGTCTACTAACTGCGACTGAATGTCTTAAACACGTAATTAAAGAAAAAGTTAAAATAAGAGCTTAAGGATGTAAGGAAGGCTATTCATTATCATTCCAGACGGCAGACTCATGTTGCTAGAACTGCTTTGGTTTTTACACTGGACATCAAGCAGTGATCCAACTGTATAAGAGCACCAAAAGTAATCAAAAATGTCATTTTATGAACTGTGAATATGTTTTATTGCCACAGTGTTGTAAAGATGATTATAAAATATCAACTTTTTTTAAATCGGTTCATTTTAGTGAATCAAAAGCACACTGTACAACACAACAAGAGTTGTTCCATTCATGAACAAGTATTGTATTATTGTACATTTGCAGTATTGTATGTTAATTTATGGATACTCTCATGAACCTGAGTAGTCAACATGCAGGCTATAGAATGACAATAAAATAAATAACAGTTTGACACTAGAAATGCAATTTAAAGGTTTCTTCATTTTATATCCACATATTAATAATATTTATGATTATTGGTGATAATATTTGTAAAAAATAATTAATGGCGTTCATATTATATAAGTTATTTTTGCTCGCTGTATACTAAGAACATTAGCTGGGAGAGAACTTCTTTTAAAGCAAAATGGACATTCTAACTGTAAAATGCCAAAAATTTAATTTTGAAAGATTATTGTAACTATACTATATTGTAATCTGAATCAGATAAAAAAAATAGAAGTGAATTGGAATCAAATAACCAAATCTGTAAAGATAAGCAGTCCTGTTTATAAATACGAGCCTGTCACATCACAGCAGCATTCATGCATGCATTCATACAGAGTAAGGTATCTTAGGTGACCTTGAGTACACACACTGCAAGCAATTAACAGTTTCCCAGGGTGCTCTGGGTGTGTTTTATCGGTTCACAGTCACCTCACTGAACCATTTTCCTATGAATGGTGGCTGGAAGCACAGGGCCTCACCTGCAGGAAAAGCAGCCAGGTGTAAACACACTAGTAGTGTTTGGATTACACCACAGGAATCCAGGCTATGTGTTGACAGTGTTCCAACTCATATAGTCCAGACCCCATAAGTCACACCACAGAGAATACAGCCAGTGGCGGCACTCCTCGCCACAGTATGACTTTAACTCGGAGAGGATGTGCATAAATAGGCTGTAGTCACTCTGTGAGACAGCATGCATTTAGACATGCACATTCATTTTGTCACATACCATCCGTACACACCGTCTGCAAGCATTTAAAATCAGCCTAAAATTCCAACAGTACAGCTAAAACAAGAAAGCAGGAGGTAGACGTTGCTGTGCTAAGAAAAATGTCTGCCAAGAAATTGCATGCAAATGTATGAAGTCAACTGGCTGTGTGAAAGAATACATAATGATTTTGGAGTGGGTGTTATGATTTTCCACATTTGGAAAGGTTCAATGTTTCCTATGGAAGATTTGCGAATTTTTTATTGCACAATTCAGACTTTTTTTCTTGCAATTCTGAGTTTATTTAATACTTTTTTTTCCGCAATTCCTAGAAAAGTGTGAGATATGAAGTCATAATTGTGAGATATAAACTCAGAAATGTGAGATTTAAATGTGCAATTCTGAGAAAAAAGTAGGCATTGTGAGATATAAGCTTGCAAATGTGAGAAAAAAAGTCAGAAATGTGAGATAAAAAGTGGCCTTTTTTATTTTTATTCTGTTGTGGAAACAAAACAGTGAGATGTAAAAAAAAATTGCGAGATGTAAACTCATATTTCAGAGAAAAGTCACAATTGTGTGATATAAATTAGGAAATGCAGGAATTCTGACTTTTTTCTCAGAATTGCAAGAAAAAAGACAGAAATAAAAAGTCAAAATTACATGGCGGAAACAAGCTTTCATAGTCTCCAGTAGGTTTACTGCAAGAAAACATTTTGTGCAGTCCTAAAAGTCACAATAGGCCTAAAAAATAAATGACTCATCTTGTTTTCATGGATGTATACAAATTTATACGCAATTAAAATATGCACACAATACTGAATCCCACAATGCAATGCATTTTATCTATTTTTAATCCAATTTTGTATAAAAAAAATGTCTTGGCACTTAAAAGTCTGATCAAATAGTGAATATTAACACAGAGGTTTCTGTTAGCTAAAAGTGGACATGAGATTATCATGGTATTTAAATGGATGTGAGAAGAAAAAGCTTACAGTCAAAGCTACAGACCTTTTTGAAGAGCCGGATGACGTCCTCGCTGATCTGAGCCAGGCGAACAATGACATTATTAATGTAGATGTCGTTAAGTGTGGCATGATCTCTGCTTTCTCTTCGAGTCTGGTTCAAAACCAGATACCAGCAGTTTACTGAAGAGAGGAGGTGTTGTTCTTTCCTGGAAGGGCAGAGAAAAGGATAATAATGTTAAATACTGTGATAAGTTGGCTTGCTTGCTTTTTTCTTCCCTTCCCACTGAAATGTTTGGCTTGTTCTCCAAATAACATTTCATCTTCCCATAATTGTCAGATTGTCAGACGAAATTCACGAAAAGATAAAAGAAGATATTTTGAAAAATTGTTGGTAACCAAACAGTTGACGGTAGCCATTGACTTACATAGTATGGAAAAAAATACTATGGAAGTCAAGTGCTACCGTCAACTTTTTTTTTTCAAAAATATCTTCTTTTGTGCACAACAGAAGATAGAACCTCATACAGGTTTGGAACAATTTGAGAGTGATTAAATAATAACAGAATTTTCATTATTGGGTGAATTATCCCATTAAGTCTCCAATACCACACATACAGTACTCAGCACCTGGCAGTAAACTGATCACTTAATACCTTAACACTGCTACAAATAATAACGCCGAGACAGAAATCGTCCTAGCTTGAACTTAATCAGCTTTTGGGACCATAAGCTTGTGTTCTGTGCTAACCCTTCACTTCTTTTCTTAGTCCTATCTTCTAAACCAATCAACAAGCTGAAGAACGGGGAATGCAGAAATAAATAACTGAGAGTTGAGAGTACTGAAAGCCGAGAGATAGCAGGATGAGGCTTTGGATAAACGACATAAGGAGCAAAGGCAATTACTTTAGAGAGTATTTGGACTAAGGGGAGAACATCAAAGTGTGGCCTCTTGCAAGAGTTAGTGAAATGCTAATCGCTGCTAATGGAGAACGTATATCTCCCTGCTGCATGTGTTGAACGTTATTAGCCCTTTAATCTGCCCTCAAATGAGGATAAAGAGTAAACAAAGAAGCATATGCCAACCAGCACCCTAATGCTGATTTTTGGGAGCTTGGCAACCTTACCCAAAACAAACTAGTATAGCTTAATATATAGACATCTGTAAGCAAGTTGATTTCCCCCCAAAATTTAATCTGTTTAAACAACCTGTTTGACTTAATTTGACTTCACACCGAGGTTACTTTTAAAAACACAACTTTATTGAGCAAGAAATCAGCATATTAGAATGATTTCTGAAGGATCATGTGACACTGAAGACTGGAGTAATGATGCTGAAAGTGCATGCAGCTTTGCCATTACAGAAATAAATCACATTTTAAAATATATTAAAATAGTAAACAGGTAGTTTGAATTGGAATAATATTTCAGAATTTTACTGAATGATCACCATTATTGATATACTATGATATTTAAATTCATTTATAAAAAATTCCATGATATTACCATAATAAAATCAACAAACAAAAAAAGTATTACCACGGCATAAGTCCAAGAAACATGGTAAAACAAGGTACAATGCATTTAATTAGTTCCAGCCCTAGAGATCTGTATTTCAAGATTAAAATTTGCTGGTTTGGAAATAATCTGATCCACTGTGCTGTGGATTCTCAGTAAAAATATATGGGAATGTCATATGACTTGCAAAACACAAATGAATAAGTAGCACTGTCTGTTCATGCATAGATTCCTCTTAAAAATAAACTTTATATGCAGAAGATATGAACTGCATTTACAAGAATGAGGAAGAGGAAGGAGTGTAATGCAATGTGCCAGATCACACAAATGCCGCAGCAAGTCCCACCGAGAGAGCTGAAAGACGAACAGCTCAAAGTGTGGCTGTGCAAAATGATCAAAGATTTTTTTTTTTTGCCCCTGCTTTTGAAACTGGCAATTGTAGCACTGGGCCATAGGCTAGATCTCTACAATAGATTAGAAATCACCTTATTTCATCCAAAACTGCGGAAAGACATTCTCTGGCCCTTTTCTTTTATTCTCGTTTTCAATTTTTTTCAATATTCAGAAAATAGATCAAAAGCACCGCTCCGACTCTACAATCAAGGCCTGAAAAAAGGATCATATGATTCATAATCACATTTCTCCAATTGCTTTTTTCAGTGTTCATGGTACATGGTCCACAATCCATACAATGAGCCAAAGATCACATAAAACTCTCAATTTAATTTCAAAGGCTTTGAAACAAGAGTGCAATGCTCTGAGGCTCTCACATACTTATGTTTTCTTTATGCTATGTGTAATTAAAATGGGTTTGGGTAGAGACAATGAACATCCAGCTAACGTTGGAGATCAAAAACTGGTTGTAAATCTGCTCGTTCCATTTCAAAAAGTAAATACTAAAACATTATTTTCACAATGCTACTAAAACAGTGCTGTTAAAATTACTGATTCAAAAAGACTCATGAATCAGTCTTCTCATAAGTATGAATAAGTCTAAATCACTCAAAGAGGCTCTTGATTTACTGAACTGTTTACTGAATTAACTGCAAGTCATTATATTCATCATGTTCTCAAAGTACTACAAGAATCATAAATACAATAGTTAGGAATCAGAATTGTTAGATTCTAACGTCTAAAATGAACACAAACTCAAAGACAACAACAAAAGCACAAATCTTTACAGAAACCCTGACCACATGTACAATTTCCTTCCATAAATACGATATGTATCTGCCAATGAAAAGCCATTTTCAGCTTATAAATATATAGTCAGCTGTTTTAACACACAACAGCCGCCTTGGGACAACTATACACCGTGCTGTGATTGTTTGTGACAGGAGACAGGGGCTTCTGGAATTTGGTGATATCCTTTTTGTGGGCTGTTTCAGTCCTCAGAAAGCCTCTGGCACAATAACACTATTTAAATAAAGTTCTTATCATAGCTTGGCTGTAAACACTTGCCTGTGACGTTCAAAAACAACTGCAAAAAAAAAAGTTTGCTTCAAAATACTGTTTGTTTTTCCAGTATTTAAGCATTTTCTTAAATTAAGTGCATTAAGAGTTGAGTGATAGTTCATGGTTTTGTTTTATTGCTGTTTTTTTCCCCCACAATTTTTGTTAAGTTGCATGGATTTGTTTAATCATTTAGTACATTTGTAGTAGGACATTCAAAAGCAAACACAACAGTTTTCCACCCTCATGTGTTCCACAGAAGAAAGAACAACATGAAAGTTAGTAGATGATGACAAAATGTTTATTTTTAGGTAAATTATTCCTACAAATGAAAGCACTTGAAAACTAAAAGATATGTCTCTCATTGTTCCACATCACTCTAGATGCAAAATCTACCAGGTTTACTGCAGTTCCTCACACATAAATACAAATACACATGATAAGCAGCTTCAATCGCGCGCATGGCTGCCATTGATCCACAAAACGGACTGATCCTCAGAGGTTTCCAGTCAGAATGTATATGCATATGTAACATGTACAGACATAAAAAAAGTGATACGTTTTATGTGTATTATTGTGTCTTTTTTAAAGCTATGAGCTAAGATCTAAAGATCTCTAATCCTATGCTAAGAAGCGATAATAAGCAGTTATCCGTATTGTACTCAAAAACACCCACACAGAGTATGAGTGGGGTTCAAAATCACTTCACACTTAGCTTCATTATAGCAACATAAGCCATAAAACCCAACCATACAATCACACTCACCGCCTGCCACAATATTCATTCAAGAAAGTGTTTTTTTATGTGCCAAGCCCGATACAGCTTTATCAAAGAGCTTTTAATCCAGTCTGGGGTGGCTTGCTCAAGCTTATCTCCTGACGGAAAAGCAGAGGAAGGAATCAAGTGCCAAATCAGGAACTGTAGTGGAAACAGAAACGGGTGCACACGCTCCCCAATTCAAATGCATTTCCGCCTTTTAAGTAAGCTTCAATAAATTGCAATTGCACATTTTTCGCTGGCCACCAATGTATGATTGCTCCTCCCAGCTGTAGATCCATGAGAGCACTGGAAAAGAGAAAGAGGAGAACATTTCATCTGAGCACTGAATGGTAGGACAAGGATTAACTCAAAAGCTCATTGTTGATGATTCTGACCTCATTAATCTTACATTATTAGCAATATACAGGGAACCTAAACCAAAAGACCTGAACAGAATGTGTTCGACCAGCCTTGAACGTTTAATTTGGACTCAACTTTAAAGGAATAGTGAATTCTGTCATCTTTTATTCTCCCTCATGTCATTCCAAACCTGTATGACTCTCTTTCTTCTGTCAAGACACACAAGGTCAAATTTTTGAAGAATATTCTGGCTACTTTTCAATATTTTTTTTTATACATAATGAAAGTGAGCAAGGACTGGGTCCGTCAAAATCCAAAACAACAACAAAACATGCTATATATACACATTTCTGTCATGACAACTCTAAGCGGGATTGGCATGGTAATGTACATGACAATGTTAATGTATTTGGTCTTGGCGGAATAGATCTGCTACGCTGCTGCTGCGGCTGCTGCTGCGGCAGAGCAAGTACCGAGACTTGCTACTGCCAATACATCCACAACATGCTGCTGTGAGCATGTAAGAAATACTGCTGCTGCAAATATAACATACATGAAATAACCCCTATATAGCATACATGAATCACCTCGTAGCAGATCTATACAGGTGGAGCTGGGGAAGGTGGAGGGTTTCTGAAGCACGCTTCAACTGCTACAGCAAGCACTAGTCATATATTTGAATGTTGAGCAGCGAGCTCATTGGCTACTGATACAGGAGAGAACCAATCAGCTGTGCCATGTGATGATGTCATTAGGTCAGATTGAGTTAGACCTATAGGACTGCGCCATCTAGAGTTTCATGCCAGAACTCTGTATTTAATTTTAAAGCTCTACTCTGGCTGCACTCCAGTAGGGCAAAGTTTTTACATTCCATCACATGCAGCATGTTTTGCAGTTTAGTATGGAACTTGTGTGTAAGATACATTTTATTATCATTATGCTAATTAAAGTTTTTCGTTCTCTTAATTTCAGTCTGTTTCCTTATATTATGAATGCTGCCAATAGAATGTCATGTATGAACCAAAATTTCCCAGTGTCCTGTTGTTTTGCCCTTTTTGAAAGATGATTGTAATATAAATATGTAATATAAAACCCAATCCTTGCTGAGCTGTTTACCAATTTAGGCATAGACAAAAACAATCAGCGTTCAGTAAGAACTTAAAAAAAAAAAGAAAGAAATTATGCTCCTGCTTAATTATTTGAAGTGAGCATTAATTAGTGTGCAAAGATGCTTGTGTGGTGTGTATGTGTGTGTGTATATATAGGTTTGTGTGAGAAACAGATCAAAACTGAAATCATTATTCATGGAAATAATTTTGTTTCTCACTGGAATTTGTGAATTCAATTAAAAAAATCAGTCTGCAAGATTTGTGGTTGAATTGGATTGGATCACTACTATTTTCAAATATAACTTGGATTATCCAGTAACAATTGTTAGTTGTAAGTCCTGAAATAAAAATTCACCTGAAACAGACCAAAGAAACAGACCAAAATTGAAGTCATTATTCATGGAAATCATTGTTTCTCACTGGAATTTGTGAATTCAGTTCACAAAATCAGTCTGCAAGATTTGTGCTTAATTGGATCACTACTATTTTCAAGTATAACTTGGATTACCCAGACAGAATTGTTACGCTGTAACAATAAATCCTGAATTAAAAATTCACCTGTTCTATTATGTTAATGTTATAAATCTCGCTGTGAGTGATTCATCCATGTATATGTACATTTTTGACTTTATAATGTTTCATCTTAATGTCAGAACTTGATCTATCTCAAGTTCACATTCATTTTTGAGTGCAACGCCCACATCTCAAAATCCAATCAACAACCCATGGATAGAATCAAGTCCAGCCCTACATTTTTTGTTTTTTAGTAATCTTTGCACTCATATGTACATCACAATATGGAAGAAAAATTCTGTCGCTACTTCCGACGCATCACAACTTTAATAGGCCACTGGAGGGAAACAGAATTGTGAATATCTTTCAGTCTGTTGGCTATGCACAACTACAGTATAACTTAAAAACAGCGTATGTATTATATGAACAAATTTTATTGTGCTTTATGGGTTCTGGCATCCTTTTTGAAACTTGAAAGCACTAGTAATTGCATGGAAAAGACCAGTAAATTATTCTTGTTTTGCGCTCTACAGATGAAAGAAAGTCACACGAGTTTGGATTGCCATGCGTATGAGTAAATGATCTTTCATATTTGGATGAACTTATCCTTTAATGTCTAAGTCTGAGAGATTCACTTTCCCAGCACACATGATCCCAAGGGCTTTGGCACGCTCTCTGAGAGGCTTGGCAGTGAGTGAATGAAGGCCGGAGGTGGAAGGCAGGTGCTGCTGTGCGAGGAGCGGAATGCAGCAGGAACGTACCGCAGTTTGATTTCAGGCTCCTGTCCAATAGGCTGCAGCAAATGTAGTCTGCATGCTGCCATATACACACCAGAGCTGCATCTCACCCCAAAACCTCATCACTTTCATACATTACGCTTATACTAACCAAAACACATCGTTAAAGGCAGCTATAAATTAATAAATAGAAGTAAGAGTGAAGACCAATCAGTAAACTAACATCACCATTGATGGTCTGCCATACTGTTTAATGATTGTAGCAATGGTCAAAAAAAGTCCTGGCAGACTATGGGCACTGCTTTGTCCCAAAGGCAAGTGCATGAAATCCATGTATAACTTATAACAATCTGTATGGATTTATATATTAATGAGGTTATGAATTATTACTGAATGAATAAATGCCACATCACTATGATCAGCATGTATAAAATATTTAATATAAATTACTTATGGGTTAATATGTTGTACGGATTAATAGACAGGCTATAGTGAATCACATTACATGAGATCTGTGTAAATTAGAACTGATTAAATAAGCTTGTCACCTAATCAAGGGAACATACTTAACCATAAATATCAGTGACCACATTTACATGCACTTAATTTTAATATTCCAGTTTATATGCTCAGTAGACTTTGGAATACTTAGATATGCGTTCATGTTCCTCTACAGGAAGTACTGAAGACATCCTCTCTGGTTATTAATTACGTTGCATTTTAGTAATTTAGAATAGTAATTTAAATCAACTCATTGAATTCTTCTTATTCATGTCACTGCAACACCAGCAGTATTATTTTTTAATTATTTAGATATTATTATTTTTATTAATATTTTGAATTTGTTTTATATATATACAGTATATACTGTATATATATATATATATATATATTCTTGTATTTTTTGTCCATGTGGTTTTTATTCACTTTTATTTCAGTTATTTTAGAACATCAAATTAAACTAAATGAAAATGAGAAATGTTGCCTTGTCTACTAGCTAAAATAAAATAAAATAAAAATAAATAATATTTATGTTTTTTGTTTTAGTTTTAGTTAACTATAATAACAGCACAAATGAGTTCAATTAAGAACAACAAGTAAAATAAAAAATAACTAACATAACAAAATTCTGATTAATGTAGCAATAATCATGTGCATGTAAATTTCACTGAAACATCTGGCAGAAATAGACCTAATTGATAATACATAATAGCAGATGTTTCATACACAAGAATGTCTTTTCAACCCTTCTTTAGGACAATTCATTGTACTTTGTCCTAAGCAAAATGAAAATTGAAATATTCGCTTTGTGAATGCATGCAAACATCACAAGCTGGATGCCCTCAATGCATGCCTTTCTTCAACCTAGCAAAACAACCTAGTGGTCACAGTTTAAATTACTTTCCGTCAGCCAAGCCACCCTGCAAAATATAAGCAGAAGCCTTGACCCTCATTCATGTGTACCTTAGAAGTAATCTATGGCTGCTTTAATGGACAGAGACAGAGCTGAACTGCAGAGCAGATTGGATTAGTATTCAGGTACTGTGTGTTGCAAGTCTCAGCACCAATATGCATCAAATGAGGCTGCAATAACAACACATGGCCAGAGAACGTGGCAAGATAAGAACAGGAAATAGGGTGAAAAAAAAGCTAAACATGTGCAAACACACACAAGCACACAGACTTTGTGTTTTGACTGGTAAAGCCCATCGTGGATGACAAGTCTGCTTTGTGGAGATAGGAAAAGGTATTTGAGACACACAGACACAAACACACAAACGGCCATTAACCACACTATTGTAGACACCTTCTTATCTCCTCTAGACACGTCATGGTCTGTCTAGAACTACATAAGTTGAAGATAGTTGGGGTTCTTTTATGCAGGAATTTTTACCTTATAAATAAAGAGATAAAAAAAGTAGGTGTAAATTAAATAACTTAATATGTTTAATCTTGCAAAACCTGTAAAATCTTACTTGTCTATGCATAAAGTTAATAAAGAAATTTACTGAAGGATATATTGTAGCTGCATTTGGTTGCTGTGGGCAGTCGAAGCAAAAAAGAAGAAGACATAATTGTGCATACAGTGAATCTCAGGCAGACGTTTTCTTACGTAGTTTGCATTAAATTGAACAAAAGTGACAGTAAAGACATTTTTTCTACTCTCTACTTTTCTACTTTCTTAGAAAAAGGTGTATTTTATACATTTATACAGTTTTCACATAAATATTAAGCAGCAAAACAGTTATCATAATCGATAATAAAAAAATATGTTAATTGAGCACCAAATCAGCACATTAGATTTCTGAAAGATCATGTGACACTGAGGCCTGGAGCAATGGCTGCTGAAAATTCAGCTTTGCCATCACAGAAATAAATTCCATTTTATAATAAAATAGATATATTAAAATAGAAATCAGTTATTTTAAATTGTAATACTATTTCAGAATATTACGGTTTTTACTGCGTTTCTGTTCAAATAAATGTAGCCTAAGTGAGCATATGACCTTTTAAAACATTTATTGATTTATTTTTTATCAAAAAATAAAGTGCATGAGTCTATCTCTCCACTGAAAAGACAAAAGTTTGTTGTCGATGTATGCAATTGTTTGTGTCTGCATTTGTGTGTGCTTGTTTCTTAGCATGAGTCAGCTGATGTTGCTGTGAGGCTTGCATCAGCAAAACTAGAACCCAAAAGCTGACAAAATATCAGAGAAAAGAGGAAGGAAAAAAAGTACAAAAACAGAAACAACTACAGAGAATGACAAGGCCAGACGCAGGGCCAGGAGAGCAGCAGCCATTGGCGCTGCCGTTCCTCATTGCTGTCTGCAGTAATGTAGTCAATGGTGCAGTGAGACTGGCCTCAGGAGCAAGCAGCAGACGGCCCTCCTCCACCAGCTGCTATTAATTAAACCCCACCAATCCTGCTGCAATACACTCGCAAAACAAACCTACCAACAGTACATTCGTCAGTACTTTCGTAAAGTCAAACTCCAAATATCTAAAAGAGGTTTTCACCTCTTAAAATTGATAGATTCACTTTTGTCCCATTCCCAGAAAAAGATTAGATCTATCTCAAGCTCTCAGAATGCATTTCTTTAGCCATATTAGAGCTAGCATTTATTTTTCACAGCCCACTATGACCAATTGAGGTCTTGTTAGCAGAAGCTTTACTGCAGACACAGAATCCAATGTTGGCTTGATGCCACATGAGCCAATAATCACCCACTGATCTCATGCACGCAAGTGAAAACAGTAGCTGTATACTGCATTACTGAAACATTTTTACAACATAAATATACTATGGCTTTCTAAGCTAAAAGAGTTACTATTGCCATTATGGTCAACTGAATCAACATATGTATTCTATAAAATGCTGTTCATTCTGCAAAAACTTAAAGGGATAGTTCCCACAAATTCTGTTATCATTCTATGGAACACAAAAGAAGATATTTTGTACAATGTTTCAACTGTTTTTGTCCAGATAATGAAAGTCAATGGAGTCCAAAACACTACTAGACACCACTGACATTTTGCAATATTCTTTTGTGTTGCATAGAAGATTTATAGGTTTGGAACAACATGAGCATAAGTAAATGATAGAATTAACATTTTTGGATGAACTATCCCTTTAAATTTGAAAGAGCAAAAGGTTTGTCTGATAAGGAGAGTTGCTCAGGTAGTTGGGTTAGCAAAGGGTCAATTAGTCTAGAAACTGGAGGAATTAACTATCTATCCTGGAGTAGCATGAAGCAAAAGTAAGTTTTCTTTTGAGGGAACACTTAATTCAAAAGGCTATTTAATTTAAATGAACAGCTAAAGATAACATCCTAATGCATAAAACGCTACAGGCATTTAACAACTTCTTAAAACTTTGTTGAAAGTTTTGCTTGAATGAGAAGCAACCCTTGTCTGAAGGATGATTATATCCAACAGCAGGAGAGAGATTTCAAATTCACCAGCAGCTATTTCTGCTCTGATAGAAGGAACACTGAGACAAATGGTGAAACAGACGGAGAAATGAAGAGGAGATATAATCTGGCATGCACAATTAAAGGAACGGTTCACCAAAAACTGAGAGTTCTGTCATCATGTACTTACAATCATAATGTTTGAAACCTGTATGGTGCCATTTTTTTCCATTCAAACACAAAATGGACATTTCTTTGTAGAAATTTATGTAGCTATTTTAAATACAACCGTAGTTCATGGTGACCACAACTTTCAAGCCCAAAAAGGACCAAAATTCTTCATAGAAGTATCACAGAAGTAGTCCATACTACTTGTCTGCTATATTCTGAAGCCATACAATGTATTTATGTGAGAGACAGGTTGAAATTTAAGTCATTTTTTACTGATAACTTCTGTAGTGTTTTTTGGCAAGAGCTACTAAAAGTTTTATCAGGCATTTCTACTTTTGTGTTTTCTAAGGGGAAAAAACAAGGAAAATAAAAAGTGAATTACAGAATTTTTTGGGTGAACTAGTATTCACACTTGCACATATCAATAAAGCCTCACCTTGGCCCGCGAATCTTTGATGAGAACCTTTCAGCCAGTTTCTCCAGACTGCGAGAATACTCCAGTTGAATCTCGGCTTTGCGCCGAAAAAACTCCTGCAGGTCCTGCAACAGCTGGATCCGAGCCTCTGATTGCTGCTCCAGGCACTTGAACTGCTCCACCAACTGATTACGGATCTCTGAGCAACAGAGTAGACATAAACACATTAGTTTGACTCAGCACAATTCTGGACAAATGCATATACAAAGCTAGTTAGATTCAGATGTACTTTCTCTTCACAAATAGGCCGAATCCATGATTTAATCCATACAGCTACTGACTAAAGAATTTCCATGATTATTCCAGTCATTTGTGACTACTGGTTACAAATTTTGGGAGCGCTTTTGTACTTCTTTACACGTGGAACTATCATTTAAGTTGCTTGCAAAACTTTTTTAGTGTGTGTACATGGCCAGAATATATTCCATCATCCCAGAGTATATATCCATCCAATGTAGATACGAAGGAAAACAATCTACCAGGAAATCTGTGTGCAAACTGGTAAAGGCAAATGGAGAAATATATATTTGGCACATCAAGTCAGACTTTGTCCTTTAATAAAAAATGGATGAGGCTGAAATCCACACTTGTTTTGTCATGATCTAAGCTTTAGACTACAGCTGTACAGCTGTTCCTTACCAAAGAAGAATGTGTGAGGATGGTAAAAATTTTGAAGTAGTCACCCAACAACAAAGCTGTCATACAGTATATAAAACATTCTTTATATATAGTCGATGTATTTACATATTCATAGTCGACTGTAGAATGATAGATGATAGATACAACGATAAAACGACAGAGATAGATAGATAGATAGATAGATAAACATTTTAAAGCAGTTAGTTAAACTGCTCAAAGTAATTAATCCAAAAGTTTCTCAAATAAGAATGAATAAAAAGGTTACAGTCACCTTCTTTATATAGTAGCACTTTCTGTTATTCAGAGAAACTAATATTTAAGAACAAAGCCTGTTTTCACAGGAAAATCATTGACTTGCATTTAATTGTAAAGAAAGTCTCAAACAGAGTGTGTTCTTGAACTGACAAGCTGTTCCCTCAGTTCTGAGAGAAAGAAAATCAAGAATTATACTAACACAACAGCAAAGAACAAGTAGGTTGTAAGTCGCATCCCTCGGGCAGCCAGTTTTTACAGTGCTAAAGTGAAGCTTCTTTCATGTGTCATTTCAAAGAGGCCTCTATTGCTTCAAAGACTTCCTTTGAGGGAATATTTCATTATTTGAATTCCCGGCGCTAAGGTTAACAGAACAATTAGACAACAAAACTGTAGCTTGATGAAGCAAATCAAGCCTGACACAGAGAAAGCTTGAAATCAAACACAACGTTAAGGTAGGCAGCTTTACTGGAAATAAAATAAATCCACTGCAATATTGACTGACTTGAGTAAAGCTGCTCAGGTTGAAAACTGTGATCTGCTGCTAACACGAAGCAACACATCAGCGCTAACCCGGTCAAGTTGTCAAGTGTGTCAAATAACTGCATTCTGCAGGCTTTTTCACACATACAACAACACTTCTGAGCTACAAGAGAAGAATTAACCATTACGTTTAACAGCAAAGACTGTCATGGTGTTGAAATGGGAGGGCGTTCTGTTTTCCTGTGATATTGTGCTGCGATGGTGAGCCACAGTGGAGCAACACAATCTTCGGTTAACCACCGAACCTGGATCTTCCTTTAGAAGTGAGACTACCGCCTGCTGGCACTATTTGTGGTAAAACCCATTTAGGCCCTATTTAGAGGTAGCTTACATACTGAAGAAAAAAACTGATACCATTCTCACAGGCTCCCTGAAAACTTCTGCTTTTCCTGTTTTTCATTTTTTCTCACTGCTTTTTCACAGTTTTTCTCAGCGTGCATTCGTGTGACAAAACAAGAGAGCCTAGAAGAACGCCCCAGAAACATCTGACACCGTTTCGCATGAATGGCAGGCAGGACTTTTTTGAAAATACTCTCGTAAAAGGAGCGGGTTTAAAAACCTGCAGCAGTGCGAGAGCTGAAAAATAGGTCATGTTGTAAGCGAGCTTCTCGCGGAGACCCTGAGCAATCACAGAATTATTCACAAGAAAGAGGATTCCAAGTGCGCTGTGGCTTCACTTGATGTCTGGAACTCATAGCTGCTCTCGGAGGAGGAATGCTGTGAATTTTGGCCTGATGTCCCTTCTGCCCCTGTAAACTGGTTACTTTAGAAGCACGGAATTACTTAACAGAAGGATTTCTCCGGAATACCCCCATCTGATGAGACCGAACTCTGTCGCAACCTCTGCTTGTGGATAGACTCAGCAAATAACTAAACGATTGTGTCACATGATGGTCGACGCAACCCTGAATTACACTTTAAAATCAAACACACGGGTTAAGACCATCTGATTTCAATGAAAATAAATAGCCTGTCTCTCATATTAGCAAGCCGTGATGACTAAGCCATCTGAATAAATAGAGATGATGGATCCCTATTACAGAGCATATGAAAAGTAGGGTCAAGAGCCAAAAATACACAAAAGATCATCTAATTATACAGGCAACTAGCTTAACCTTTAATTTAAAGGTTTTCTAACAGATACTATCAAGATACTATCAATTATCTTATACTATAATTATCAATTATCTTATATACTGTGCGTCATTTGCTTCCCCTCCCCCCAAACCATTGCCATCTGAGCCTTGGGTCCGTTTGTCTATATGGAAGAACTTGAAATAGAGTGTTATAGGGATTCCTGAAATGTTCTTTGTAATTAAATCTCACAAGACGTGCCCTCAGTAGGTTTTGGTCTAGAACTGTGGTTCTCAAATTGTGATCTCCAGAAACCCTGGTGGTCTGTACAAATCTGTCATGTTAACCAAGGCTGCATTCATTTGATCAAAAATACAGTAAAACGGTAAAATTATGAAATACAGTTTAAAATAACTGTTTCCTATTTTAATATATTTTAAAATGTTATTTATTTCTGTGGTGGCAAAGCTGATTTTCTGACAGTAATTTTCTTTACTGTCACTTTTGACCAGTTTAATGCATCCTTGCTGAATAAGTTGATTAATTAAAAAAAAATATTTGAGCAGAAACTTTTGAACAGTAGTGTTGGAAAAAAGTACAAACACTTGGCTGAGTAATCAACTCCATTAATTAACTGACTGCATAACATAATTTGTGGTAAAGTTTTTTAATTGGCTCATTTCAAACATTTAACTCTGTACATTAGTATTTAGTCTCAGTTGGAGAACAGTTGCAATCTCATTTCAATCAAATAAGAACAAAACAGCAGTCTGGGAAAATTAGGGATAATTTGTACACCACTTAAAACTGCAGGTAATTTGCTCTGAAGTAGTTTGTATTTTCTCCCAGATTTGAGGAGTTATGTGATCCAGAATCTTTCAGAAAGCTCCCTGGATTTCTGCAGAATTTGAACACCCACCGTTCACAGTTCATTCAGCCTGTTCGTTTATTAAATATCATGGCTAATTTGATCATGCTTTCAGCTGCCATCAAGACTGCAGTTTCCTGAGCTCTGTTTAACACATTTTACCACGCTCAAATCCATTCAGCAGTTTTACTCCAAAAATCTGCACAGAAAATGTTAAAAAGGACTGCAGGATCCATCTGGGAAGAATAAAACTGTTAGTCCCTCAGTCGTCTGAATAGCACAACAAGATTTTTAAAGTTTCTGAAGAAAATGTGAGTAGTGTTTTCTCATGCATATGCAAGAGTCCCACATTTGATGGTTTAGCACATTGCAATGCACTTTCTAGGTTGTTCTAGCAACCATCCAGAAGAACCTATGAGCCACTTAAAAGAGTCAAAGATTCCACCCACAATAATATTATATCCTGCTCCCTAGATCAATAATGTTTTTACCATTTTAATGTCTTGCTTAGAAAAGCAGCAGCACAATCTTAAAACAGTTCAAGTGAGGCAAAGTTTTGTTGTGCTTATGAGAACCTTTTTCAAAATACAGCATCATCTGACAAAACCGTCACAGTCTCAACAAGCTAAATTCTTCCACGCACCATTTGCACAAGAGTTCATTGAATTCACTTCTTTACAATGGTGAATTGGAGACTCAGGCCCTTTTCAAGCAAAATAAATCAATACCAAATGGTTCCACCAAGTAATAAGCACTTAAGGGTTTTACTGCAACACAATACCAGTGACGTGGACTTTATATGACACTGAAAGCTCTCCGTTCTCTGGTCTTTGCATGTATAATGCACTTATATTCCCAGACAAGCCCGTCTTTGAGTCTCTGCCGCCTTCTAACCCTCGCTGCCTCCAAATCATTCCACTAGTGGATTTGTATATTATTATATTAGATTAAAGAGTTTCTATCTTTTTTATCATGGGTGCTACTCATCCATAGATATCTCAGTCTCTCGCTCATTACACTCATTAATAATCCTCTTCAGATACACAGTGACTCAGACGCTGTTGTGTCAGTGAGACACTCTCTGTGCTGGAAAAGGGCAAACACTAACCTTGGACAAAGAGAGGAGTGAAATGTAGTCACAGGAAATATTTCAGAAGATAGAAAAGGGTGTAGTTTACCGATTGTCTGTTTGTCACTGTCTTCTAAAAAGCATGTGAAAACATGATTCATTGGTATACTTATAAAGCATTAAAGGTACAGTTCACCCAAAAATTAAAAATTTGTCATCATTTACTCACCCTCATGTTTTTCCAAACCTTTATGAGTTTCTTTCTTCTGCTGAACACAAAAGAAGATATTTTGAAGAATGCTGACAACCAAACAGTGGCTGGTTGCCATTGATTTCCATAGTACTTTGTTCTCTATACTGTGATAGTCAATGGCAACCAGCCACTGTTTGGTTGTCAGCAGTCTTCAAAATATCTCCTTTCTCTTCTTTTGTCTCCACAGCATTCAAAGTATACTTCTTTTTCCGCTGACATCACTTAGACCATCCAGGCTATTGGATAGATAATGCTAACTAACATACATTTAGGAAGTGTTCTCCATCCAATTAATTCCCAATAGATCAAATCAAGCCCCATCCCATTTTTTCTCACTGAATATCCTGTTTCACTAGGATATTCAGGATATTCTAGGATATTCCTGTGTCACATTATTCAAATGAAATGGGAACTTAACGTTCATGTCCAATTTTCAATGTTAGATTCTTCAATTTAGTGTTCCCAATCTTGAGTATCATAGCATAGCATTACCATAGTATGTCACAGACTCACAGCATCATTTTTGTGTTAAAAGTTATAAAGTCTTAACTGAGGTTAATACATTTCAAGAACATCTGACTCATAACCAAGGGCACAGCCCATTTAAATAATTCATTTAAGCAAAGACACCTTGGAAAATCTGTAATCCATATTATTCAGCAATTTCCACCAATGCATTATACATGTAGCTTGAAGCAAACAGTAGCTGAATCTGCATCTTTTCCAATCACTGCTCACTGCTTACCAATAGGAGTCCAAACACAGGATGTATGAGTTAAGCAGGGGTCATTTTCGAACAATATTTAAATCTTTGATGTGTTCTCTTTCCCTTCCCCGTTCCCTTTCTTTCTCTCTCGCTCCACCTCTCAGCACCCCTTTTCTCCAGCCATCTGTACAGCAAGTCCACTGCAGCAGTTTTGCAGAATTCACACCGAAGATTACATAACACACACCGCAGGCAATTAACTTCAAACTGAATCTGATAAAGCCCCCCATCGGTTCTATTAAGGCCCTATTCATTAATGACAGAAAACCTGACCTTATGAGCCCATTAGTTAACTTATTAACCCAATATAAGAAAAGGTGAGAACAGACATATGCTGCAAGATATGGATCTTTCTTGTGGAAAAGGTCCAGCACTAGAGAACAGAACTATGGGTGACATTTGAGCTTTAAACCATCTTGGACTTCGCAGTCCATCATCAGCCAAACAGAACTCTTAGAGTCTGTTTAGGCCCATATGTTTAAAATAGACTGATATACATTATATTCGGCTGCCATGATGGCATTTATATGATGCCATTTGCCCCATAATGCCTTGGATCATTTATGTGGCATCATTCTTCAGAGCAAACGACCTTTGATGGGTGGTTATATGAGGGCAGACAGCTAGATCATAACTATCCAGTTATCATGGAGTACAGAATCAGAAACACAAGTACAATACAAAAAAGCTAATGTGAAAGCTAATGTTTATATATTCACCATCATAATTAGAGCATCTACAGTACCATTCAAATATTTGGGGTCGGTAAGACTTTAAATGTTTTAAAAGAAGTCTCTTGTGCTCACCAAGGATGCATTTATTTGATAAAAAAAATACAGTACAAACTGTAAAATTGTGAAAATATTTTTCAATCTGAATAGAATTTTAAAATGCATATTTATTCTTGTGATGTCAAAGCTGAATTTTCAGCATCATTACTCCAGTCTTTAGTGTCACATGATCCTTCAGAAATCATTCCAATATGTTGATTTGGTGCTCAAGAAACATTTCTTACTGTTATCAATGTTGAAAAAAGTTGTGCTGATTAATATTTTTGTTGAAACCATGATATATTTTAAGATTCTTTGTTGAGTAGACAGTTCAAAAGATCGCCATCAATTTGAATTAGAAATCTTTTGTATTATGTATGACTTTACTGTCAACAACATGCCTGTTAGATCCTGTACCCACTAAATTACTGAAAGAGTTGTTACCTGTAGCAGAAGAACCGCTTCTCAATATTATTAACTCCTCGATATCTTTAGGTCACGTCCCAAAACCATTCAAGCTGGCGGTTATTAAGCCTCTTATTAAGAAACCAC